>NC_090814.1:31865019-32469840 GCF_000390325.3 Nicotiana tomentosiformis
GGTAAATGATAAAATATGATTATTTTATTATAAAGAAGGGCGAAATGAGAAAAAAGTAAGGTAATGATGCCACCACACCAAATCCGTCGTTACATAAAGTGGTACTTTTCGTCGTTACGTAACGACGGATTTAACGGTACGATACAATAAACTTTAAGTAACAAATAAACATTGCATTTAAAGTAACAATACGATACAATATATCAGGTAACAACCATCTAAACAAGCGGTAAAGAAATCTATCATGTTTGGTTGTTGGATTTTAAATCAGATTATTTTTTAAAAAATATGTTATTTTCATTCAGTACTTTGGATTAAGATTGGAGTCTTTGTGGAGAGGCTTTGACTTCCTGTACCGCCTCAACCACTTCCACCTAAAGCGCCTAATTAGGGGTGGGCGTTCGGTCGGTTCGGTTCGTTTTGAAGAAATTCGGTTCGATTCGTTTTGGTTTTCGGTTTTATAAAAGTAGTAACCGAAATCGAACTGAAATAAGTTCGGTTCACTTCGGTTTTTTAATTTCGGTTCGGTTTATTTCTAATCGGTTTTCGGTTTGAACATTATCATATTGGGCTCTCTATATAATAATTGGACTGACGAATTTGTTGGTTTTCTTTCAAAATTTTCGTAAGTTAGAATAAAATGGTAAGTTTGAATTGGGTCTTTGATGGACTTCAAAATTGGGCCTATATTATTACCTATGGGCTTAGCCTATATATAACTTAAAGAATCTATATGCTAATAATTCGGTTTTTTGGTTAACTGGACCAAATAAATTAATAACCGAAAACCGAACCGAAAAACTAAAATTTTAAAATTTTAAACTGAAACCGACCGAAAAAACCGAATAACCGAAACCGAAATAAAAATATTTTCAGTTCGGTTGGTTTCTTCGGTTCGGACCGAAATATGCCCACTCCTACTCCTAATCCTCTTACTGGCTTTCTTTTGCTGTCTACGATGTGTAAGTTTTTCTGAAACTGCATTTTGCAATATTATTACGAGTCCAAGGAAATAATTTTCATGTTCAAGTGAGTAATTTACTTCAAACTTTGAGGTTACTTCATAAATAGTGAGCTAAAAATAAAAGCTGGTAGTTGACTCAATGCTTGATATAATACTTCTTTGGAAAAAATAGTAATAATTGTTACTCAACAATATATATCCCACATCCTTATGTTCAGCTCAAATAATAGAATTATTATGATATTGATAATTTAATACCAAGGAAACAAATGTATTCAATTCCTTATTATTTTTGCTGGTGCATTCCCTATTATTTTTGCTGATGCATCTATCTTTGTTTTCTTCGGTCTGCGAACCATTAACTTAATTTATGAAGTGAATTCTAGACCTATCTTCATTCATGTTTAAGTTTAAACTTTGAGAGTTGTCCAGTTCTCTATTTGTACATGTACCTCATCATCTGTGAAATGATATACCATTTGTGATGGTTTAAAAAATTAAAGAATGAATTCAAGTGAAGCATGTTATTAGATGAATGTCTCATCCATTTCATGGCACATGCATATATCTTCACTGATTCTTTTATGACTGCTCATTGTGCTTTGACCTCAGCGTAATATACATGCTTAATTCAACGGAGGCTATTTTTTTCCTTACAATCTTTGGGATGCATGTGAAATTATAGTGTTCTTTTAGAAGGTAATGTGTTTGAATTTAAACCACACTGATAAATGAAGATTGTGTAGATGGATAGATATGTAGAAGATATGAATTTATAGTGCTAATTAAGTTGTACTCACCGAAACACTGGTGTGAACTGCAAATTGCTATGATTAGTTACATTCTAAGAGTATTTGTTGTGCCTATCCATTAGAATCAGTAGTTATATATTGTGCATTACCCAGGGAATGGATACGGCAATCAAGATGATCGCTGGTCATCACTACTAACACATAATCAACTGTATTGGCAGTGGAATGGTATAAAGAAGTAAGAAGTTTTGCACTCTTTGATATTCTTATTAATTTCCCGTGTGATGTATGTAAATCATGTGACCCAACAAAGGAGTTTGAGAACCATTAATAAGTATATTCGTATGCTTCTGCAAAATGCATGCTTCTTTACTATTTGATGAAAAACATTTCTGAGGGGACCTTAGAAAGTAGGGAATGATAAGAATCTTGTGCCATAAATATGGAGATGGACAAAAAAAAGAAGAAGAAATTGCATAACTCATGTAGTACAACACCTTGCTTTCTAAACTATTATCAAGAGTGCGAGAATGCATTACGTGGAATATTTGGTAAGATTCTATTATTTTCCATACTTTGTTATTATCTTCGCCCTAAATATTTGTATTTCATTTAGATGTTTGACTGAAAGTGTTGATTCAATTTTTTCCCGAAAGAAACTGCTATATTAATTCATGTGTCGCAGAATCGTATTTAGTCCCTGCGGATCAGCTGGTATAGGTGGATGGTACCTGCACCTATACGATATGAGAGAAAATTTTCAAGTCTAGAAGCCAAGAGCTTAACAGACCGCAACTCTGTTGGGATTTTAAGCTTGTGTAGCTTAAAGAGGGTGAATGGGAAATGGAGAGAAAATAAAATATTTGAGTTTCCCTCCTTACTAAAGGGACATCCTCCCATATTGGAGGAAGAAAAGACTTTTGATGGATATATATACAATTGCTCTTCTTCTAGCTTTCAAAGAGTTAAGAAGAAGGCAAGCCTCGCGCCGTCGTCGTCGCTCTCTCGGCTTCGGTCCGGTCCGGTTTTCTTTCCCGGATTATTTTAAATCCGCTTTCTGTTTTCCCGCAATATTTCTTCCCACCTGTTCCAACAACTATGGCTGTTTCTGAAAGGTTGCAAATCTTTTCAGAAACAGTGTCAAATGGTCTATAAATATGCCTTGAATCCTAGAATCTTTACTTACGAAATTTTCTGATCTTCTTCTTCTTCTTATGCACAAAAATTCCAGTGTGTTTTACAGCCTTCGAGTGGTTCGCTGTTCATCGGCGTTTTTGGTACCAGCACTCCGATGAGTTAAATCGTTCTATCCTGGGAGGATATATTCCAGCACCTTGGGTACTTGAGGGGAATAATTTCCTTAAGGACACATTGTGTATTCAGTAGGCTCGATTTATTCCAGAAATTATTTTTTTCCAGATATTATTTTGACATACTGTTTCTACTGACTTTCTTTAGAAAGTTTACTGCTTTTAATATTTATTACAGTAATACAAGTTTATAACAATCTTATGAAAATTATTTTATATTCTGTATTCTGTTTGTGGAGATTAAAGCCTGTGTGGTTTTCTACTCCTTCTGATTTTTACTATTCTGATTTGAAGATATAAAAACTTCATCAGAGTATTAAAATTCAGAAAACGATTTGAAAAACATAAAAGCTTCATCGTTTTGTGTGAAACAGTATATAAAAACTTCGGTTTTTATTTATCATACGTATTATTTATTGGTAATTACAATATTGTTTACTGTTCTAGTTTTGCCATTAATTAAACTCTTATGTTGAGTGTGAGAAATGACAATTGATAACGCAAATTCTTCTTCGATAGCGCTTGAGTGTGTTTAGTGTCTATTTCAAAAAGCTTGAAGGCAGTTTAGTCATTTAGCATCACTTTTGTTGTATCATACATATACGTGGTTTATTTGTCTACCCATAAGTCTACCTGTAATTGTTATATGACTCTAGGTGTGCATCTCTTCTCTTTAACATCTTAATTCCCTTTTCTTTCTCTTTCTACTCAATATCCCAATCTGGAATTTTCTAGGCATGCACAGTATAGCAACAATTCACCACAATCAAAGCGTAGCATCGAGAAAGGGCAAAAACCAGGAGATGATCCTTTTTGAGTTGAAATTTGAGTTTGATCTCAAGTCCTACTCGATTATTGCCCTATTCCAGCTTTTCCTTTAAGTTTCTTCTTCACTCTAGCCATTAGCTTTTACTTGATCTCTACATTTTTTTCAATTGCTCTTTAGCTTTGGGGTTTATCATATTTGTGAATTATGCGGATTTTCTTGGTGATGGGATTTCGATGATATGTGTTGGTTTTTGCAGTTTCATTCTGTGTTTTTGGGCTCTGTTCTATTTCTTTTACATGGTGATGAGATTTTGATAGATATCTTTTGTTTTTCTTCTTATTTTGGACTATTTTGATGGTTGTGTGAAATTGATGAAGGGTTGCTGTGATTACTTCGCCCTAATTGTTTTTGGATGGCTAATTCATGTAGCACTTTCATATATTTCCCTGAAATTGCATGCCATATGTTCGACCAATTGGCTGAATGACATTGGAGCCTTAGAACTAACAATTAAATACGCTCAAAACTATTTTCAGTCGAATACATGTTTAAATTTTCATATATATATATATATGCTGGTGCACATAGGAAGCAGTGATGTATTTGTACGATGACAGCAACAACCTCTTTCTTTCTTCACCTTCAACTAATGCTTCTTCAGTTTCTTCAGTCTTGGAATAAAGACCTTTTATTGCACTTAATCTTTTTCACTGTTGGGTGTTTAAATCTCAGGTATGGTTTTCTTTCAATCTCTTCCCAATCTTCTTCTCCTTTTTTATTCATTTGTTTCCCTTTCCATGTCTTTGTTGGGTTCGTTCCATACTTCTCAATTTCATAGCTAGTGGCCTGGTGTCAAACTCTACTAATTAATATTTGCAACTTGTGATGCATAAAAATTAAGTTAATTTGTATCATAAGTTTGAATCGGTGGTCTTATGTTTTATAAAATGAGTATTCTTTATTAATTACTGCTTCAAGTCTATTTTTTCTGTTACCATCTGTTGTATTTGATGTTCTTTGATGCTATGTAGCTGCTGGTCAAATTAGGCTATGATGCTATGTCATGTATTTTTCTATGAACTGATGACACTTTAAATAGACTATAATATAGTTATTGGTTTATTGCTAATGACTTTCAAGGTTCCATTCCCTTCTTGCTTGGAATGATTGGAAGAGAAGGAAAACTAAATTCAAAGGCAAATATTAATATAAATTTTACCTTTGAAGTAGTTCAGTTCATGTTAAAAATTCATTAAGTGGATAGTATAGTCAATTGAGCTTTAAGTAATCTTTGAAATCCAAGCTTCTTGATTAGCCAATCTTGAAAATTGTTTATCGGATCTAACTGGCAACCCCTAAAATTGCTCACTGGATTTTTGACATTTGGAATGTTGTTTCCTATATTACATAATTGTTGTAGATTACAACTGAACATCTGATGAAACACCGCACTTTATAGTTGAGGGAGGAAGTGTACGACGATAATGTCTTGGCATTGCCAATAGTAGTGTTACTCATTGACAATATGAGAAAGTCGATATTTTTGTTTATCTTATCTTTAGTACTTTATTGATCCTATATTGCATTTAGACACGTCAGCGCTGCGCTGTAGAAGTGCTTGATCAAACCTTTTTATTCTCAGAAGCTCTGTTGTTTTCAATTTGGATCCTTTACTTATAAAAGTAATTCCAAGAATGGCATAGCCGCAAAGCTTCGTCGTGCCATACACCCTTTCAGTAACTTTTACTGCATATGAGCCATACACCCTTTCAGTAACTGCATATGATGTTTAAGTGTGAATAGAGGCCAAGAACTAAAAATTCCGAGGGGTTGACCCTTCGTAAATGTCACAACCGATCTCGAAAAAAGATAGCGAAAAAAATTATCCCTACAGTCAGAGACTAAGAGGAATTCAGGTCACAGATGAAGAGGGACATATGAGATTGTTTTTATGAACTGGATGCTACAACGGTTGGCTCTAAAGTCCAATAAGGTAGAGTTTGACTTCCATTCTTATTGTTTTGCTTCGGTTCAATGGCATTTCTCTTGATAGTATTTATTTTTTAAACCTACTTATATCAAATTCTTTTTGAACCATCTACAACAATGCAGTGTTATGGACTCCACAATCATCTATCTAGGAAAAAGTATAATTGAAATCAAACAATAAAGTCTCTGTGACATCTTGGATGGTACTGAGAAAACTGTACGACTTCATCCTTTCACTCTCTTCATAGTTGCAAAATATCAATGTGGAAGACTGAAAGACCAAATATCTACAAGAAATTAAACGACTTTTCCACCCTTTAATATCTAAACTATTCTTTTAATATAGATGCACAAAAAGGTAAAAATATTCTGTTCTTCTGTTGTCTGTTTTTATTTTGTATTGTCATTTTGCGCTTTTTTATTGTAGGCTCTAAACATCAGATTGTCAAGTTACTCTTAAATTTCTTGATTTTAAAACTCTTGCCTCTACTGGGTGGCTATTCGTCCATGTAGACTTTTCATTTCTTCATGGAGGCATAGATTTGATTGTCTGGTGTTACCTGCTTTCGTTCAATTGTTCAATTGGGAGTAAAACTAGATATAGATCCTACAAGTCGTTTGGGTAAAGAACAAGTAAATTTCTCTATTGGCTCAAGTTAATTATAACTATCAGTGAATAATTCTTCAAAGGTTAAGTTGGTTACACCTGAAGTTTATATATACCGATTCACACTAATTTTCTAACGTTTAAGTGAAAAATTAAGGTGAGAGTATGTTTGAATTACTATGATTAATTAAATAATAGATGTATATGAATTCATTAGTCTTGCGGAAATAGCAAGTGTCCGTAAGTTATTTTTGGCCGTGTGCTTCCCTAAACAAGGTATATGTCAATAGGCTTATAATTAACTTCGTTCCACCATTGGTCTCAGATTACAAGTTCCATGCGGTGAATTGATACAAATATAATGAGCTGCATTTGTCTACGGACTATTTTGGTGGATTTTGCTAACCTATTTTTACCGTTCTACCGAGTTCTTTCATCTGCTTTTCCTTCGATAAGCTCTTTGTCTTTGTTTATCCAAAAAACGGATGGAGTTGAATTTATACATAGTTCTAAGGATACGCGGTATAACTTGGTATAAATTGAAAAAATAAGTAGAAATATATCGAATAATGACCGTAAAAAGGAATGAATACAAACCCAAATTGAATAGAGAATGATTGATAAATGAACAAGATGAATCAATATCGTAATCCCCAAAAAGGATAATATTTGACTGTGTGTTATAAATCTCAATAATCTCTGAATGTCAGAATGTCCCCTTTACAAATGATAACCATTCTTAATATAGTGGGGGAATTCTATCTTGAGGACAAAAAAATACATAGAGGGGATCCCATAATAGATTAATTAATTAGCTTTTCCTTGCTTTCCACAGAGATTCTCTCTCCAAATGCGGTTATAACGGCTCTTTTGTCCCTTGGCCCGATCTCGATCTTGGCTGGTCTCGGAATTGGTCGGCCTCTAGGTCTCGAGCTTGATATTGACTTGAGCCCGATATTGATCGACCTCTGGTTCTCGAGCTTGATATTGACTCGAGCTCGGTATTGATCGGTCTCTGGATCTCGAACTCGACAACCCAACTTCATATCACATCTCGATATTATAATGACGAACCTCAGTTCATCATGCTCAAATCTTGATTAATCACACGAAGGGCAAACTCGATTTTGACCGTATACAGATATCATCTTGTTTATTTATCAATCATTCTCTATTCAATTTGGGTTTATATTCATTCCTTTTTACAGTCATTATTCGATATATTTCTACTTATTTTTTTAATTTATACCAAGTTATACCGCGTATTCTTAGAACTACATATAAATTCAACTCTATCCGTTTTTCGGGTAAACAGTTTGGCGCCCACGTTAGAACTACGTATAAATTCAACTCCATCCGTTTTTCGGGTAAACAGTTTGGCGCCCACCGTGGGGCTAAGGATAACAGTGGTTATTTGGTATGAATCTCTGTAAAATACACCATTTTACACTTGCTCTTGGAAGTGTCTTTGATTTCAGGTTAAAAATGACGAACTCTCAATTAATGGCCCTACCTATCGACAACGAAGTTGGCCTTCAAGATGAGAACAACAACCTGACGACAGGGGATGAAAGGCCAATCGTCGATCCCGTTGGAACTCGGGTCGTAGATCCAATTGACGTTAATTCACATGTGGCCATTGAGGCAAACCAATGTTCCGACCCCGAAAACATCATTCATGGTGAAACTCGATCTGCAGTTCGAAATACCCAAATTGTTGGAGAAGACGGGATCAACTTGCGTATGATTTTCGAAATGTTGCAAGCTCAATAGGTAGCAATAGCTCAGTTGCAGAGCCAAACCCAGGCACCAAGCAGGGCCGAGCCCGGTCCACCCCGAGAAGTCACCCACAAAACGGGGTCAGTTGTAGTAAGATCAAATGAACAAGAATCGGGGACGAATCCCGAAATTATTAGGATGCTCGAGGAACTAACAAAATTAATTGATTCAGGAGAAAAGAGGATTGAAGCAAACGACAAAAAAGTAAAAACTTATAACTCTAGAGTTGATCAGATCCCGGGGGCACCATCGGTATTGAAGGGCTTGAATTCCAAAAAAATCGTACAAAAGCCTTCCCCCCCAAGCGCGGCTCCCAAATCGATCCCCAAGAAGTTCCACATGCCCGAAATTCCTAAATATAATGGGACGACCGACCCCAATGAACATGTCACCTCTTACACATGTGCCATTAAAGGGAACGATCTAGAAGATGACGAGATCGAATCCGTATTTTTAAAGAAGTTCGGTGAAATCCTGTCAAAAGGAGCAATGATATGGTATTATAATTTTCCGCCTAACTTTATCGATTCTTTTAAAGCACATGCCAGAGCCATAAAGGTCGAAACCAGGAAGTCAGACCTTTTCAAGGTAAGGCAAAAAGATAACGAGATGCTGAGAGAGTTCGTATCTCGTTTCCAAATGGAACGAATGAATCTACCACCGGTCACGAACGATTGGGCCGTTCAAGCTTTCACCCAAGGATTGAATGAACGAAGCTCGATGGCTTCACGACGGTTGAAGCAGAACATAATCGAGTACCCGGCTGTTACCTGGGCCGATGTACACAATCGATATCAATCGAAGATTAGAGTCGAAGACGACCAGTTGGGTTCTGGGCCCGTTATTAAAAGGGATACCGACCGAGAACCAAGGTCGAACATGGACCGATACCAGCCGTATAACAAAGATCATAGGAATAGCGAATACCCCGTACGAGGCAAAAGGAGAAGTGATCGAGGACAAGGGTCTCGAGGGATGATGAACAAGAATGGGTTCGATAGGCATACCGGACCTAAGGAAGCACCACGGTTATCAAAATATAACTTCAACATCGATGCATCCGCTGTGAAGGGCAGCTTCGAGAATTTTTAAGTGACCGGGCCAAAACCCATTTCAAAAACAGAGATTTCAATAGACAAAACGAACAAGAAGAGCCACAACACATCATCCACATGATCATCGGAGGGATCGATGTCCCCCAGGGGCCGGAAGCTTAAACGTACTAAGATGTCGATTATAAGAGAGAAGCGATCTCAGACTCAGGATTACACACCTAAAGGAACCTTGTCCTTTAGTGACGAAGACGCGGAAGGAATCACGCAACCCCATAACGATGCACTGGTAATATCTGTACTTATGAATAAAACTCAAGTTAAGCGTGTGTTAATTGATCCAGGTAGTTCGTCCAACATCATTCGATCAAGGGTCGTAGAGCAACTCGGTCTACAGGACCAGGTCGTGCCCGCAACCCTGGTACTAAACGGATTCAATATGGCATGTGAAACTACTAAGGGCGAGATAATTTTGCCAATAAACGTGGCTGGGACCATCCAAGCAATGAAGTTCCACGTGATCGAGGGTGATATGCGATATAACGCCTTGTACGGGAGGCCATGGATCCACAACATGAGAGCAGTACCCTCGACCCTTCACTAGGTTCTAAAATTCCCAACACCAGAAGGAATCAAAACTGTCTACGGGGAGCAACCGGCCGCAAAGAAAATGTTTGTCATCGATGAAATGATTCTGATATCATCACTATCGTCGACAAATGGATCAGTTTCGAAGGAGAAACAGGACACCAAATAGCAATCACAAACGTCAGCCTCGACCCAACTAGAGAATCAGAAGACTGACGAAGATGATGACTCTGTGATCCTTCGATCCTTCATGGTCCCTGATGATTTCGACGCTACCAAAGCAACGGTCGAAGAACTGGAGCAAATCACGCTACTAATCGAACATCTGCCCGAGCGAAAGGTATACCTGGGCACGAAGTTAGATCCCGAGCTTAGGAAAAAGCTTATTCCATTTCTAATTTCTAACACGAACTATTTCGCTTGGTCCCATCTTGACATGACAGGGATCCCACCGGAAATAACCACTCATAGACTAAGCTTGGATCCGAAATTCCATCCGGTAAAGCAAAAAAGAAGGCCCCAGTCCGAGGTCCAACATGCCTTCATCAAGGATGATGTAACCAAACTTCTTAAAATAGGATCTATTCGAGAAGTAAAATACCTCGAATGACTAGCAAATGTGGTGGTAGTCCCTAAGAAGGGAAACAAACTTAGGATGTGTATAGATTACAAAGACCTAAACAAAGCATGCCCTAAGGATTCTTTTCCTTTGCGTAATATTGATCGCATGATCGATGCCACGGCCGACCATGAGACTCTCAGTTTTCTCGATGCCTACTCCGGGTGCAACCAGATACAGTTGAACCCGGAGAATCAGGTAAAGACTTCGTTTATCACTTAGTACGGTACCTACTGTTATAACGTAATGCCATTCGGTCTAAAACAGGCTAGTGCAACTTATCAACGCCTAGTAAACCGAATGTTCGAAAAACAAATAGGAAAATCAATGGAAGTTTATATTGACGACATGTTACTTAAGTCCCTGCGAGCAGAGGACCTTTTAAAGCATTTGCAGGAAACTTTCGACATACTGAGGGAATACAATATGAAGCTCAACCCCGAAAACTGTGCATTCAGGGTTGGCTCGGGAAAGTTTCTTGGTTTCACGGTGTCCAATTGAGGAATCGATATCAACCCCGATAAAATCAAAGCTATTGAGGACATCACGATAGTAGATAATGTAAAGGCCGTGCAGAGGCTAACGGGACGGATAGCCTCCCTAGGACGGCGATTCATTTCGAGATCCTCAGATAGGAGCCACCGATGTTTCTCGCTGCTTAAGAAGAAAAGCAACTTTGCATGGATTCCGGAATGCCAACTGGCTTTGGAAGAACTAAAGCGGTATTTATCGAGCCCGTCGTTGCTTCATACCCTGAAAGTAGACGAACGGCTTTACCTGTACTTAGCTGTCTCAGAGATAGCGGTAAGTGGAGTTCTGGTTCGAGAAGAACGAGGTACGCAATTCCCTATTTATTATGTCTGTCGGACCTAAGGCGAGGCCGAAACTAGATATCCACACTTAGAAAAATTAGCGCTTGCTTTAATAAACGCCTCTAGGAAACTAAAACCATATTTCCAGTATCATCCGATATGTGTTGTAACAACTTATCCTCTTTGAAATATTTTGCACAAGCCCGAGCTTTCGGGTCGATTGGCCAAGTGGGCCATAGAAATCAGTGGGTACAATATTGAGTATCGACCCCGAACCTCCATCAAATCTCAAATCTTGGCGGACTTCGTGGCTGACTTTATGCCGGCCTTCATACCCGAGATTAAAAAATAATTACTTATAAAATCGGGTGCCTCTTTAGGAGTCTGGACCCTCTTTATGGACGGTGCCTCGAACGCAAAGGGGTCTGGACTAGGCATCGTACTGAAGTCACCCACAAATAATGTAGTTAGACAGTCTATCATACTACAAAATTGACTAACAATGAGGCCGAGTATGAAGCCATGATTGCAGGTCTCGAACTAGCTACAAGCTTGGGAGCGGAAGTTGTAGAGGCTAAGTGTGATTCCCTCCTCGTGGTAAACCAAGTTAACGGGACTTTTGTAGTCCGAGAAGATCGAATGCAGAGGTACTTGGATAAACTACATGTGACTTTACATCGATTTAAGGAATGGACCTTGCAACATGTACCCCGAGAACAAAACAGTGAGGCCGACGCCCTTGCAAACTTAGGTTCATCGGTCGAAGATGACGAGATCAACTCGGGGACTGTCGTACAACTCATGATATCGGTGATCGAAGAAGGTCACGCCGAGATAAACTCCACAAGTTTAATCTGGGATTGGAGAAACAAATACATAGAGTACTTCAAGAACGGGAAGCTTCCATCATATCCAAAGGAATTGAGAGCTCTACGCACAAAGGCAGCACGGTTCACCTTGTTCGAAGACGGAACGCAGTTTAGAAGGACGTTCGATGGACCTTTGGCAATATATTTGGGACCGGGAGATACCGATTACATCCTACGTGAAATTCACGAGGGCACTTGTGGAAATCATTCCTGTGCCGATTCGCTGGTCCACAAAGTAATCAGGGCAGGATATTATTGGACCGATATGAGCAAGGATGCAAGGGAGTTCGTTCGAAAATGTGACAAATGCCAAAGGCATGCGCCCATGATTCATCAACCTGGCGAACTACTCCACTCGGTCCTATCTCCATGGCCTTTCATGAAATGGGGAATGGACATCGTTGGCCCCCTCCCATCGGCCCCAGGTAAAGCTCAGTTTATTTTGTTTATGATTGATTATTTCTCTAAATGGGTTTAAGCATAGGCTTTCGAGAAAGTCAGAGAAAAGGAAGTGATAAACTTCATTTGGGACCACATCATATGACGATTCAGGATGCCATCCGAGATTGCATGGGAAATTTTTTTAGAATTATCTACAACTCTAAGTATAAAGGAAATAACAGAGATGCCATCGAAAATTACCTGATTCAGAGCATGCTGAGCCTCATTGAAAAGGCAGGCGGTTCCTACCGTATTCATCACTATTTGATCCTCTTCGGTCACCAAGGACCGAAGGTAACTGGCAATCCCCACGGGGAGGGGGGGGAGAAAATTCGGCTTATCATTCGGGTATCCTCCGGGACGGAGAGCACTATCTTTCGCCTACGATCGAGATCAACACTCGGGCCGGGAATCGGTCCACCAGCTTTGGAACCGATGAAGACCCGATAGAGCTCGACCATGATACTTTCTTTGGTATCGATAATCCACCGAACCCGATAACCTCCTCCGAGGCAGCTGGCTCGAGCCCATCCAGAAAATAGTGGATATCAGTCGGCTCATTGAATACCCTCATAGGATCGACCTTCCAACATGCTGGCCTCACGGATCATAGCATCCGAAATCTAGGGGGATCCGCTAATATCAACTATCCCGAGCTCATCCCTCGAGATATCCTCTGCTACCCTAGAAATCCTACCCTCGGTCTCCCCTTCAACCATCTCAGCTCGAGACGGAATAGTCTCGGCTTTTCCTTGTTCCGGAATTAGGGCCAGGGTCCCCTCATTCACCTCCGCCGATTTGGAAGATTGTTGTATCACGACAGTAGACCGTACGCAGGCTAATTCCTCCTCTCCTTCTTCGGGCTCGTCCCTTAATCGGCGGATCGATTCCGAAGGCATGACACCGGAGCCCCCCTCTGGCTTGCAAGATTGCTTCGCCGATATTTTATTTTCCGAGACCGGGAAAGTTGGTACATCTTTTCTCTTATTTTGTTTAATCTGCTTTGGGACAGGAACCTTCTCATCACCAGATGGGGGTCTCATGGCAATGTCCTTCCCAAGCCCTACAAAGGGGAAAAGGGTGTTAAGCAAGTAAATAAGAGAGAGTAACAAACAAATTAAAAAAGAGATTTACCATGACTACGGGCCTTCCATCGACCCTTTGATAATTCTAGCCAAACGCGCTCGGAGTACGGTCTCTGTAGCACCAGACCTTCAACCCATTGTTTAAGGTCCGGAATCGGTTCAGGCATCCGTGCCACGGGTGTGACAAGAAACAAAAAATGGATCAAGTTCTCATTTCATAGCACGATGTGCTACATTCCTTGGTATTAACAAGGGAACTCTGAGACTAACTTGGAACAATAACGCACGATCGAGGATAGAAGAAGAGAAACATTTCCTAAATGTCATTGTAGCCTCCCTATTATAAGTGTGGCCAGCAACACACCGATAAGAGGGACTCTACTGACACAGCTCCATGACACCTTAGGACTCCTTAACCATGCTTTGATACCAAGTTTGTCACACCCCAAAACCGAGGAGCATGACCGACGCTCAACAGAGTGAACCCAGTCGAGCAAGCCTACGTTACATGAACCTCTCACCATAACTCATGCATGATTTATCAAAACATAATTAGATCATGACTTTCATATTGAATACATTTGGCTCAATGACCCATAATTTTTTTTTCTTTTTCACTCGTGATGGGTACATAGCTTCATAAATATCCATGAACATAAATACATGACGAAACTCAAAACTTAAGTACATGACCCACAGTGTACATGGAGCTTCTATGAAAATAGATACCTAAGTACATAATACCAACTAGACTCGAGTGCCCACTGGAATTGTAGTAGGCTCACCATAATCTGATGCACAGAAGATCCCTACCAAAGATCCATATCATCTTGTAGAAGTATACCTGCATCCATTAAAAGATACAGCGCCCCCGGCAAAAGGGACGTTAGTACTATCGAATAGTACTAGTATGTATAACTAAACACCCTCTCAATAGAACAATTAATATTACAAGGAGGAATAATCACAAAATCAATGAAAGTCTCGAACAATACCAAAACATCAAGTAGGTTGAAATATCGAGCCTTATTATACTTGCATCATTCTAAACTTCTTTTAGGGTCAACTGAGCCATATGATCTATACGCGGAACACATAATATAAAGTAATTGAAACAACATGTACAAACAAGGCGAATGAAAATGACTCATAATGTCTGCGTTGACAATGCATCTTACTTGACCGTCCATATCCCTCCCTTATCTTACCCCTATGCATTTCATAGACCGTCCCTAGTGTTCACATATCATATTATACACCTATGCATTTCATAGACCGTTCATAGGATTCCATACACAATACACCTATACGTTTCATAGATCGTTCATAGGATTCCATACACAATACACCTATACGTTTCATAGACCATTCATAGGATTCACATATGCCATGCGATACACTTGTGCATTCATAGACCATTCACAGTGTTTACTTACACAATATGCCTGTGTGTTTCATAGACCGTTCACAGTGTTTACTTGCACAATACACCTGTGCATTTCATAGACCGTTCACAGTGTTTACTTACACAATACACCTGTGCATTTCATAGACCGTACGCAGTGTTTACTTACATAATACACCTGTGTGTTTCATAGACTGTTCACAGTGTTTACTTACACAATACACCTGTGCGTTTCATAGACCGTCCACAAGATTTCATATCACAATGTACCTATACGTTCATAGACCGTCTACATGATTTCATAACACAATGTACCTATGCGTTCATAGACCGTCCACAGGATTTCATAATACAATGTACCTATGCGTTCATAGACCGTCCACAGGATTTCATAATACAATGTACCTATGAGTTTCATAGACCGTCCATAGGATTTCATAACACAATATACCTATGCATTTCATAGACCGTCCATAGGGTTCATAACACATCATTATACATATAACCATGTATAAACTCAAAGCGACATGATTAACATTACATTAAGGTGGTAAGTTCCCGGATCATTGGAACATTTCATTTTCATGCCCATTATGGAGAAACATAGCACATTACATTAGTACATGTATGGTGAATCAATAAGTCAATTTCAATGGCACATAAGCCCAATTTCCTTTCTTAAGGTTCATCATCATTTAGCATAGGACATTTCCCTTCCATCTCGTTATTCACTCACTTGACATCTTGAGGTCATTAGCTAAGTTCATGATTCTTGAGGACTTAACATCGAAGTCATTTACATACATTATTTCAGAAGCATACAACTATAGTTGAAGCCATTGGGACATACAACACCTCATAGTTCTCATTTAGGCGAACAACCACATTTCATCTTCATACTATCACTTTATTAGTTCTTTCAATTACATACAACATCATTATTTCATTGGTTCCCTTTTTGCCATACATATTATTATTCATTCATGTCACGGTGGCCGTATCTTATATTCCATACTTTCATTTCATTACTTTCAATACTCATCATCAAATTTCACACATCATTTCATTTCATTGGCTCTATTGGCCACAATCAAAACTTTTATTATTGGCACGGTGTCTACACTTTATATCCCCAACTCACTACTTTCACTTTCAAGCATCTTTATAAATTATCGACAACAAAGAATCTCAAATCACGACTTTTAATATACCTATGAGCAAATAAGAGTCTTATGTACATTGAGACTTCTTGCACAATTTGGCATAATAGCATTCACTTCAAACGCTACTTGGAGTCATAATATTTTTATACCCAACTCATGCTTTGAACACATTCCCGAAGGATAACATCATATGATAAGAGTATCCGTAATACATTTTGAATATATACCTTTCAACACAAAGCTTATTTGGACTAATTTATTTATAAAGAATAACTCGGGACTTACAAGAGCATCATGGAATTCAATTCTATGAAAGAAGTTTATCCAACATACCTATCTTTGAGCTTTCCTTAAATTACTACAATGTTCCGGAAATTCTAGCAATTCTAATCTATTTTGAGACATAACAAAATTGAACCATAATTAGGAAGATATTCATGGTCTCAGCTCGTTTGAGCATTTTATCAAACACTAGGTGTGCAAATTTAACTACAAGGTTCTTCTACGAGATTTCCTTCACTCCATAACTCAATCTTTACTTATTTGAGCTCAACAATCTTTCCAAAAACCTTATTGGTACAAGCATATATACATAATATTCTTATACCCAAGAAGCATACTCCCAATCACCAATCTTTTACCCCAAACTCGAAATTTAAGATTAAGGGTTTGAATCTTACCTCTTAGATGAAGATCTTGTTATTAGCTTCCTTGATTCTTGAAGATTGGTGCAAGATTGGATGATTATAATGTTAGATTCCCTCCTTATCTCTCTAAAATGCTCTTACCTCTCTCTAAAACCCTCAGAAAAACACCCCAAAATAAGCCCCAAAGCCTATTTATTAAAATGGGGTCGGGTTATGAAAATAGGAAAATTGACCCTCCGAACTCAGCTATGCGGTCGCACAGTTGGTGTGCGGGTCACATAATGGTCGCACAATTTGGTGCCTAGAACTGGGCTTCACTGGACAAGTCTGCGACCATTTTGCAGTCGCATAAGTACTTCTGCGATCGCATAATGGTTCTGCGATCGCAGAATTGGTCGTAGAATCGCATTTTTCCAACCTTTGGTAATTTGGTCATAATTCTTGTAGGAATATTCAAATGATGAACTGTTTGAAGCGTTGGAAACTAGACTCAAAGATTTAATTTTATAGGTAATAAACCATATAAATCTTCATATCAGGAGAGGTATGCTCATTTAAAGTTAGGTCTTGTGCGAACTCACTTGAAACTTTATTCTATCATGAAATTTTCAACTTGCCTTAGCCTTGGGGCTCTTATTAGACCATAAACCATTCTTAGTGCACTTCATACATATATTATCAAGATCAATTGATATCATTCTTATAATAGCCCTTGTCTGCACATAAAATAATATAATTAGCGCACATCAACTTTCTTACTAGAGCTCAAGTACTTCATAATTTTTCGGGGTGTTACAGTTTCTCGTCTATTACAACACCTTTGACTAGATTGACCTAGAAGGGTGCCCCTTTTAGGTGGTCTGATGAGTGTGAGAAGAGCTTTCAGAAACTCAAGACTGCCTTGACCCCAACCCAAGTTATAGTTTTGCCTTCGGTATCGGGTTCTTATATGGTATATTGTGATGCTTCATAGATTGATATTGGGTGTGTATTGATGTAGGAGGGTAGGGTAATTTCTTATGCTTCACGTGAGTTGAAGCCCCATGAGAAGAACTACCCCATGCATGATCTAGAGTTGGCATCCATTGTCCATGCATTGAAGATTTGGAGGCATTATCTCTACGGTATGTCTTGTGAGGTATTTACAGATCATCGGAGTCTACATCACTTGTTTAAATAGAAGGATCTACATTTGAGGCAGCGGAGGTGGTTAGAGCTGTTAAAAGACTATAATATCACAATTTTTTATCATCCCGTGAAGGCCAAAGTGGTGGCTGATGCTTTGAGTAGAAAGGAAGAGAGTATGGGTAGCCTTGCATATATTCTAGTTGGTGAGAGACCTCTAGTATTGGATGTTCAGGACTTGGCCAATCAGTTCGTGAGGTTAGATGTTTTGGAGCCTTGTCGGATTCTTGCTTGTGTATTTTCTCGGTCTTCTTTGTATGAGCGCATTAGAGAGCGTCAATATGACGACCCCCATTTTCTTGTCCTCAAGGACATGGTGCAGCACAATGATGCTAAGGAGGTTTCTATTGGAGATGATGGGGTGTTGTAGATGCATGGTCGGATCTGTTTTCCCAATGTGGATGGGTTACATGAGTTGATTCTAGAGAAGGCCCAAAGTTTGCTGTACTCCATTCATCTAGGTTCCGCGAAGATGTATCAAGACTTGAGGCAACATTATTGGTGGAGGAGAATAAAGAAACATATAGTAGAGTATGTGGCTCGGTGCTTGAACTGTCAGTAAGTGAAGTACGAGCATTAGAGGTCGTGCGGTTTGCTTTGAGATTCCCAAGGGGAAATGGGACTGTGTTACCATAGATTTCGTTGTTAGGCTCCCATGGACTTTAAAGAAATTAGATGCAGTTTGGATGATTGTTGACTAGTTGACTAAGTATGCACATTTCATTCTAGTTGTGACCACCTATTGTTCAGAGCGGCTGGTTCAGATCTATATCTATGAGATTGTTCATCTTCATGGTATCCTAGTGTCCATTAATTCTGATCAGGGCACGCAGTTCACATTGCAGTTTTGGAGAATAATGTAGTGAGAGTTGGGCATATGGGTTGAGTTAAGTACAATATTCCACCCCCAGACGGACGAGCAGTCCGAGCGCACCATTCAGATCTTGGAGGATATGCTACGCACTTGTGTTATGGATTTCGGGGGTTCTAGGGATCCGTTTTTACCGCTTGCAGAGTTTGCCTACTACAACAGCTACCAATCGAGTATTCAGATGGCTCTTTATGAGGCTCTATATGGGAGGCGATGCCGTTCTCCAGTTGGTTGGTTTTAGCCAGGAGAGGCTAGGTTGTTGGGTACTGATTTGGTTCGGGATGCCTTAGAGAAAGTCAAGTTGATTCAGGATCGACTTCGTACAACATAATCTAGACAGAAGAGTTACGCTGATTGAAAGGTTCGTGATGTTGCATATATGGTGGGAGAGAATGTATTGCTCAGAGTTTCTCCCATGAAGGGTGTGATGTGGTTTGGTAAGAAGGGCAAGTTGAGCCCTCGGTATATTGGCCCTTTTGAGGTGCTTGAGAAGATTGGAGGGGTGGCCTACAAGCTTGAATTTCCACCTAGTCTATCGAGTGTTCACCTAGTGTTTCATGTTTCTATGCTCGAGAAGTATTATAGTGATTCGTCACATGTTTTGGATTTTGGCACGAGTTAGTTAGATGTAGATTTGACTTATGATGTCGAGCCGGTGGCCATTTTAGATCGGCAGGTTCTGAAGTTAAGATCAAAGAATATAGCCTCAATGAAGGTTCAGTGGAGAGGACATCTAGCCGAGGAGGCTACTTGGGACACCGAGCAAGAGATGCGGAGTAGATACCCACACCTATTTCAGACTTCAGGTATGATTCTAGACCCGTTCGAGGACGAACATTTATTTAAGAGGGGTAGAATGTGATGACCCAGCCGGTCGTCTTGTGTATTGTAGCCCCATTTCCCTGTTTATTTCTTATTCTATGTTCATTTGTGGTTACGTGACTTGTTGGGATGGTTGGTTTGATTCCGTGTATGTTTCGGAGTGAAATAGGACACTCAATCCCAAGGTTAGAAACTTAGGTTGAAAGAGCTGACCGAATGTTGACTTATGTGTAAACAACTATGGAATGGAGTTTCGATAGTTCCAGTAGCTTCGTATGGTGCTTTTGAACTTAGAAGTATGTCCGGATATTGATTTGGAGGTCCATAGGTCATTTTGGCTTGAATTGGCAAAAGTTGGAAAGTTGAAGGTTTGGAAGGTTGAGAGGTTTAACTGAGAGTTAACTTTGTTAATACCGGGCTCGGATTTTGGTTTTGAAAGTTGGAATAGGTTCGTTGTGTGATTTATGACTTGTGTGCAAAATTTGAGGTCAATCAGAGTTGGTTTGATATGATTCGGCATTTGCTTTAGTAGTTGAAAGTTCATTAGTTTTATTAGGCTTGAATTGGGGTGCGATTTGTGATTTCGATGTTGTTTGATATGATTTGAGGCTTCGAACGAGTTCGTATTATATTTTAGGACTTGTTGGTATGTTTGGACGGGGTCCCCAGGGCCTCGGGTGAGTTTCGGATTGAAATCGTATGGAAATTTGGACTTAAGGAATTTCTAGAGTTTCAAGTCTGGTGTAACCACACCTGCATAGGTTTGGCCGCAGGTGCGGAGCTTCAGAAGTGGCCTTTGGGGTGCAGGTGCGTGTCTAGCTGGGCTACTAGTGGGTCTCAAGTGGGAGGATTATGCCGCATTTGCGAGCTCACAGATGCGTTTTGGTTCCGTAGAAGCGGAGGGTGAACTAGGATTTGGAGTCCGCAGAAGCGGACGTAGGAGCGCCGAAGCGCATTCGCAGGTGCAGAGGATTGAGCGGACCCGCAAAAGCTGGATTTGAGCCGTAGAAGTGGTAGGTCGGAGAGTAAGTGGACTTAGCAAAAGTGAAGCTTTATCTACAAAAGCGAAAGTGCAGGTGCACTGATTTTGTCCGCAGATGCGGAATCACTGGCAATAATTTAAAATCTAAAGGGTTTAGTTATTTTTCTCATTTTTGGGATTTGATGTTCGGACTAGGTCTATATTTGGAGAGGTTTCCACCTAGATTGAAGAGGTAAGTGACTTTTAATCACTTTTTCCATGATTATTGAATACCCATTTATTATTATACCTATTTCTCATGAATCTAAGCTAGAATTTGGAGATTTTTGGACTATGTTATTGGAGAGTGAAATTTGAGGATTCGAGGGGCGATTTGCGGTTGGAATTGGATGATTTTGGTAAGGTTGGACTCGTAATTAAATGTGTGTTCGAAATTTGTGAATTTTATCGGGTTTTGAGGTGCGAGCCCGGGGCTGACTTTTTGACTTGAGTTAAAGATCTTAGCTTTATCTTTTGTAATCACTTCCTATGGCTTTTATTGATAGTATTACGTTATTTTTGGTAGATTCGAGCTTTCCGGAGGTTGATACTCGCGGGAAAGGCTTGTTAGCGGAGTGATTTGGTTTGCTTGAGGTAAGTATCTTATCTAAACTTGGTTGAGGCACTAGTTGCTTGAATTATTTGTGATAGCTACGTGTTATGGGTGTGCACATGTGTGGGGTTTGATCCCATGTGCTAACACCAGGTTATTTATCCATGCTCGGGGTAGTATCTAAGCTATGTCATGCCTTGAATTTGTTGTTGAGCTTCAATCTAAGTTGTTTCTCCTATGTATCCCCTCCGTGAGCTACTTGTACCACGTTGAGGTTCCATTAAAGTTATTTTCCTATTGGAACTGATAAAACTGCTATTCCATGATGAAATTATCTGTTTTAGTTGTGACAACACACATTGCACATGCCTACACGATAGCATGCTAAATATATCAATCCAGGCGTATGAAGTTGGTAATCATTGATCATGTACATGTATTCTCGTATATTTTCTTTCTCTGTGTTATGAGTTGGACTGGTGCCTGACAACGCCGAGTGAATTGTGATTGTTGGCACGTGAGTTGTCCATGCGGGTTATGTTATTGGCACGTGAGTTTTCCGTGCGGATCCAGATATTGATATTATTAGCATACGAGTTATCTGTGCAGCACGTGAGTTGTTCGTGCAGGTTATGTTATAAGGACGTGAGTTGTCCGTGCAACAAGGGATACAGATCCGTCCCCCTTGGTCACCCTCTCATGTTTCTCTCTTGATGGTATACACGCAGATATTGAGAAAAGTCTGGCTGGTTTTGTCGGAATTGCATTTCATCTATACTTGTAAATTTCCATGGATTATTATCTGATTTATCTATATATCATCTTTATATGTTGAACATTGATTGAGCAGAGTAATTAAGTAACTTTACACATTCACACACAAATGCTTCTTCCTGTGCTTTATGACTTAATTTTACTACTGTTCTATACTTGTTAAAAATGATGAAGCTGTACAGGTCATAGCTAGTATCATTTATAGTTCTCTCTTATTTTACCTCGGCGAGGTTAGTTACGATACTTATTAAGTACATTGGGTCAGTTGTACTCATACTATACTTTGCACTTAATTGCATAGATCCATGTATGAGGACCAACAATCAACATTAGGCTTGATTGATTGGACTATCTTCGAGAGGCGAGGTAGAGCTGCATCCTTTATCTCAATTTTGACTTGTCTTTTCCTTACATACTGTTGTTACGGTTTAGACAGTGTTATTATTATTGTTCAGTTTCAAACTTGTATTTCATTGTAGAGCTCATGACTCCGAATTTACCAGTTTCTGGGGGAGTTATCTTGTATTAGCAGTACTTTGGTTATATTGAGATTCAGACTTAAGCTATTTTTATAAATTATGCTGCTCTAGTTCTTTATTGTTATATTTTGGCTTGCCTAGCCGGTGTGTTAGGCGCCATCACGACAGGTTGGGATTTTGGGTCGTGACAGAAAATTAACGAGTACCTAATGAGGGTCTACGCCATCCAAAGTATCGCCACCTGTATCCATGAAAGAGATGCAACATCCCCTACAAAAGGGGTGTAAGTACATAATAAAAAGTACATGTATGCATCATAAGCTCTGTCACATAAAATGGACAAGAACAAAAGAAGTGAATATGGATAGATAATACGCAAATTCAAAACATCAAGCACTTCATTTTATTTCATTAAAACATGAGATAATTTGAGCTTTAAATATACTTACACATTTTAGTGGAAATTCATTAATTACCGACGTTTTCATTAAACCACTATGTGTAAGGCATGGAGTCCTATATCGGCTCGATCGGCTAAGACATCTCACCATAATGATGTATCGATCGCCATTAGTTTGCTAAATAAAAATGATTCCCAACCAAAGGAGACTATCTAGTCCTCCAAGCTAATGCATGGTGCGACCATAGTCCTACACCGGCACGTAAAGCTTCGGGTATTAGGCATTTATGACCCATACTTTCTCGGTTACTTAACAAAATTCCCAAAATATTCTTTGGCACCTTTGGCCTAAAATAGTTAGCTTTAAAATTCGGCTCATTAGCCACAAAATATTTCTTTCTCATTTCATAAACATTTTCATTTACTAGCTTGAAAACAGTATAATATTTTATCATATGAGACATAGCATATGTGATTTCAATGTTTGAAAGAACACATGGAAATACTTATTCAAGTTTAAGGAAAGAGATACATCAACATGTTTGACATGTAGGAGCTTGAAAGTTTTTAACATTATTGTCATAATAGATGTGACACTTCATACTATAATGTTTGAAAGGAGATATAGGATTTTGGAGGAAACAATCCTATAATAGAGAGTTTAGCCAATATACCTAAATATTAATTTATAACGGCATTATGATGCCCAACAAACTCTATAACATCAATCTATAATAATATAAAATTTTTGGGTCAAACCCAATGAAAGAATCCATGATTTAGGTCACTTGGCATTATATTAAACATCTAGTGTGCAATAATGCCCTGAACCTTCATTAATGGTGATTCATTTCCCATC
Source organism: Nicotiana tomentosiformis (assembly GCF_000390325.3). Taxonomy (NCBI): domain Eukaryota; kingdom Viridiplantae; phylum Streptophyta; class Magnoliopsida; order Solanales; family Solanaceae; genus Nicotiana; species Nicotiana tomentosiformis. The sequence goes on from NC_090814.1 coordinate 31,888,835, forward strand.
AACCACCCCTTGTACGATCTAATGATTCATTAAAACATTAGGGTCATCATCAACATTCATTAATACTATCATAACCAATAAACAACCTCCATACATAAAATTTCACCAGTTTAACCCTTCAATAATCCTCCACAACAACCACACAAATTAGGTTGGACACTTTTGGATTCCAATCACAAACCCATAAGATCTAACACCCATTTTCTACATAAGTATTCCTAAACAAACCATAAGAACCATAAATAGAGTTCTAATCTTGCATCTTGTAGCAAACCACGGAAATTTTCCCTAGGGATCCGGCTGGTTGTTCTATGTATTTTAAACCTGTTCCTCTATTTGATATTCCCTGTATATGTTTTTGATCTTTTTGTGACTTGAGGGGATGGTTGTGGTTGGCTTCAAGAAGGTTTGGGAATGATTGGAATATTTGGTTTTATTTTTTGTAAGTGTTAAGAAAGATTTGACTTTATTGTAAACAACCTCAGATTGATAATTTAATGATTCCAGTAGGTTCGTATGGTGATTTTAAACTTAGAAATATCTCGAGATTTTAATTTGGAGGTTCCTAGGATATTTTAGCCCTTTTTGACGAAAGTTGGCAATTTAAAGGTTTGGAAAGTTCACAAGTTTGATCGGGAGTTGACTTTGATGATATCCGGTTCAAATTATAGTTCCAAGACTTAGACTTATTCGTTATGTCATTTGGAACTTTTGTCCAATGTTTGGTTATTATCCAGATTGATTAGGCTTAAATCGAATGCTTCGTTTGAAGTTAGAAGTTTATGAATTTAAGAGATTGATCTTGATCAATGATCCTTGGTTTTGATATTAATTTCAGTGTTTCGAGACTTGGGATAGGTTTGAGGGAAGTATTAGGACTTTTTTCTATGATTGGATGGGGTCCTAGAGTGTTCGGGTGAGTTTCAGATAGGTTCTGGTTCAGTTTTGAAGTTGTTGGCATGTCTGGTGCTGGTGCATCGCACCTATAGAGATGATATGTACAAGTGCAAAGTCGCACCTGCTAGAAGGGGTTTCGCAAATGTGAAGTGGAGCTTGGTTTGGCAGTGGTCCCTTTTGCAACGTATGGCAACTTTTGCAATAGCCGCTTATGCGAGGGAGGTTCACATATGCAAACATTGCATTTGTGAAGGTGGTCCGCACCTACGACATTTGGCTTGATAAGTGAAGGGCACATATGCGCATATTTTGACTGCACCTGCAGTCTTGGAGATGCGAGGATTTTACTTGCAGATGTGGAGATCGCTGGGCAATGTTATATTATGAAGCGTTAGCTCATTTTTCATTATTTGCAGGTTTGGAGCTCAGCTAGAGGCAATATTTAGGGAGAAATGCATCATCACTTTGAGAGTAAAGTGATTTCTACTTGATTTTGATGTTAGATCTTGATTTCCCATTGTTTTATGCACTTACAATATGGATTTGAAAGAGGCAAATCGAGGTTTTTGTGCTAATTTTTGGATACATAATATTTGGGGTTTGAACTTGGATTTGAGGTTGGATTTGGATGAAATATGTATATTTGGACTCGTATTTGAAGGGATAACCGGGATTGTGAGTTTATTGGGTCCTGGAGATAGGCACGGGCTGACATTTTTGTTGACTTTATGTTTTGATAAAAGATTGATCCATTATGCTCCATTATTATTTCATATAGCGTTATTTGACACCATGGTGTTATTTGCCTAGATTTGAGCCATTTAGTGGTTGATTTGCATGGGAAGACATTTTTGGAGTATTGAATTTGCTCATTTGAAATAAGTATCTTGCCTAGACTTTGTTCAGGGACGAGTTGCTTGAATTATTGATGTTGTCTATTTTCTAGTGGCGGCGTACATGCGAAGGGTTAAGCCCATATGAGTGCATCAGTTTTATCCTTCTTCGGGGTAGTCTGTATGCTATGTTATGCCTTGTTTTGGACATTGTGATTCTTGCTATCATGATTATCATGTTTTTATGACCACACAACCTCATGAATCATGCAAGAAATCATGTTTAGGCTTGATTTTTCCTGTTTTAACATGCTACTCACTGTTGTGTGGCGTAACAACCTAATGATCTTTACTTTTACATTTCGCACATGTATACATTTTGGCATGCTATTTTATCGATCTAGGAGTATGTGATTTTATAACTATTTACTGTATATGCTTTTGTGATATGGACTGGTTTGACAACACATGAGTTATCCATGCGGGTTGAGTTGACTATGGCACGTGAGCTGTGTGTGCGACCATTATGATTGTGGCACGTGAGTTTTCCAAGCAGCGTATGGATAAGTATCCATCCCCTAGTATCGTCCTCTCATGTTTCTTCTTGATGACGTACACACGGTTATAGAAAACAGATTAATGTTGGGTTTGTGTGTATCTTCTCTATCTACAAACTCATGGGATGTATAAATGATTTTACTACATATATCCTCTATATTCTAGCTCTGTATATGTAAACACTAGGAACACACAATCGATATTGGTACCTCAATGTACCATCATTCGACCCAAGTACAAAAGCCGTAGTTTTTTTGCTTTAGAATCTTTTCCTTCAATTGCACTAAGGATCATCATATTGTTTTTCCTTTACCTTTACTACTAGAGAAGATCACCTCTATTTTGCACCACGACATTACTCTCATTAGAGTTCATGAGTAGAACTCCCAAACTTGCTAACTGTTGAATCTCCTTTGCGTTTGGCCATTTAGGTTCATCGAAGTAAGCCAAATTTCCCATAGACCTTCGACTAAGAGTATCGGCTTGTGATGACCCGACCGACCGTGTTGTGTATTTGAGACTTGTTCCCCGATTTGATGCCCCCCTATGTGTATTGTTGTTATGTGAGCTGCGGGGATGGTTGGTTTGGTTTCAGGATGGTTTTAGAGTGAATTTAAATACTTAGTTCCATAATTGGAAGCTTAAGTTATAAGAGTTAACCAAGGTTTGACTTTTGTGTAAACGACCTTGGATCTGTGATTTGATGGTTCCTAGTTTGATTTGGCTGTAATTGTCGAATGTTGTCAATTTAAAGGTTTGGAAAGTTCATAGGTTTGATAGGGAGTTGACTTTGAGGCTATCAGGTTTGGATTTTTATGGGACTTGGAATAGGTTTGTTATGTCATTTGAGACTTGTGTACAAAATTTGGTGGAATTCTGAGTTGGTTTGATAGGAGGACGTTTGGTTGGAAGTTAGAAGCTTATGAACTTAAGAGAAGTTCAATTGATGGCTTGTTCCTTGATTCGTATGTGTGGTGATCTTAAATGTGTTTGGAGGTTTTGGATAGGTATGGATTGTATTTAAGGACTTGTTGGTATGATTAGACGGGGTCTTGGGTGGCTCGGGCTAGTATTGGACAACCTAGAGCTTGGTTGAACTGCAGAAGACTACTGGTGTACTGGTTCAACAATATCAGGAACACCTCTTATCCGATAAGAGTACTTAACTACGTGTATGCTTGTGCAAGTGTCCTAACATTGTCCATACCAGGAAATAAGCATAAGGAAAAAGAACTAACAGCAGGTAGAATAGTTTCTTACAGCTTTCACAAGATAAAGCTCACACAGGTAAGTGTACCACTACAGAAATATCAACAACAAGAATGCCCCTAGGCCATCCCAATCATCACAAATCAATCCCTGACACAACCCACTTTGTCTCGCCACGTGTGCAATAGTAAAGTAAATGCCCGCCTTGTCTCGCCACACGTGCATAATAATGTTCCCACCTTTTCTCGCCACATGTGCAACCAATATATAAATATATATCCTGCCTTGTCATGCTGTATGTGCATATATAAATAGTAACAATAGCACGACAAAAACCTCGTGCAACCCCATAACGACAACCGCACGGTAGAAACCTCGTGCATCACAATAACCATAACCGCACGGCAGAAACCTCGTGCATCACAATAACAACATCCGCACGGTAGAAACCTCGTGCATCACTACAACAATTACAACATCAACAATGACAATAATACAAAGTACGACAAGTAAATCAACTCAAGAACTTTAATTCACAAAGAAACAATAGAACCAATTCACAAGGAATAACCACAGTAAATGATGTTAGGCATAAAGAAAATAGCTCAACAAGGGAAAACTAGTATGTAGCAATGATCCCACAATATACATTTTAACAACAGGGAAGCTAACACGAGTCAAATAATTCCAAATAAAACAAGTTGACTAGGATATAAGATATCTAAACATCTTTTAAGGTTGAGAAATTACGAAGGATATTCAACAATTCAATTAAGGATAAACTATGTAAAGATAATTGTAACCTCAATTAAGACCGAACAATTATAGGATGAGATAATAATAATTCCCAATAAAGATAAGCATTTATGAAAATATAGCATGACAATAGAAGAGGTAAAATCTCTAGTTAAGCCAAATAAGAGTCAAATAGGCAATAAGAGTGAACCCTGAAGCAATTAATTCAAATTAAAGCATGTAGAGGTGAAATTAGTAAATAGGAACTTAATCATATCAAGAACAACTTCATACTCAGTGAATATAAGGACCTAAGACCCTAAAAAGGCCAACTTTCCACAAATAAGCCCGAGCACGCACTCGTCACCTCGCGTACATGGACTACAAACAACATAGAAGACTCAAATCTTAAGGAAAAATCCCCCATCCAAGGTTAGGCAAGATACTTACCTCAAAGTAGACAGACCGATACTCAAAAATAAACTTCTCGGGCGAAATGACCTCTGGACGGCTCAAATCTAACCAAAATAACTTCAAAGCACAAATAAAACTCATAAGGAGATATTCTGGACCATAAAGCCTCAATCTTTATCAAAATCTAAAAATTCGTCCAAAAGTCGATTCTCGGGCCCGCACCTCGAAACCCGACAAATTTCACAAAATCCAAACACCCGTTCCGATACGTGTTCAACCATACTAAAATGACAAATTTCACAAAACCTCCATTTTCCTTAACTCAAAACATAAATTAAATGATAAAAATAAAAATAAAAGCATGGAATATATTAATCTAGGTGAAGAACATTTACCCAATCGAGTTTCTTGAAAAACCCACAAGGAATCGCTCAAAACCGAGCTCTAGAACTCCAAAAATGGTGAAAATGACAAACCCTCGGAACAGAGTACTATTTATTCTGCACAGGTCTTAAAGCATCGCGAACACGGAAGAGTGATCGCGTTCGCGAAGAAGAAAAGTGAAGGATGCCAGAAAACCCTTCGCGAACGCGATCAAAGGGACGCGAACGCGAAGCACAAGGGACATGAACCTATGCGAACGCAAAGAGGACACGAGAACACGAAGGGTAAATGATCACCAGCGCTCAGGGCCTGGTTTCTACTATGAGAACGCGGAATGTTGGATGCGAACACAAAGTAGGAAAAAGGCAGACCTTCACGAACACGAGAGCTTGAACGCGTACGCGAAGAGGAAACATTTCATGCTCCAAAATAACACTACGCGAATGCGATGAAGGAAACCAGATGACAGATAACAGCAGTTCAAAATAGGAGGAAATGACCCGTGGCCCATCCAAAACACACCCGAGGCCCCCGGGTCCCCGTCTAAACATACCAAAAGGTTCCATAACCTAACACAAACTCGCTCGAGGTCTCAAATCACATCAAACAATGTCGAAACTACGCATCAGACCAAGAATCGAACTTAAGAACTTTCAAATCTTCCAACTTCTAAAACTCATCCCGAAACCTATCAAACAAACCCGTAATGACGTCAAAATTTGCAGGCAAGTCCCAATTAACATAACGGAGCTGTTTCAACTCTCGGAATCGTATTCCAACCCCGATATCAAAAAGTCCACTTCCAGTCAAAATCTCTAAAAATTTGACTTTCGCCATTTCAAGCCTAAATGAGCTACAGACCTCCAAACCACAATCCGGACACGGCCCTAAGTCTAAAATCACCCAACGGAGCTAACAGAACTGACAAAACTCCATTCTGTAGTCATCTTCACATAGTTCTGACTATAATCAAAATCCTAAGATTTAAGCTTCCATTTTGGGGACCAAGTGTCCCAAATCACTCGGAATCATCCGGTAACTGAATTCAACCATGAACGCATGTCAATACACATAATACAAAGCTGCTCAGGGCCTTATGCCACCAAACAGGACTTAAATTCTCAAAACGACCGGCCGGGTCATTACACTTAGGCCCATTGAGTTTTCTTCCGTAGTTTGGCATAATAACTTGCAATTGAAACATGATTGAATTAATTAGATTTTGACACATTGGTCACATTTGAATACGTTCACGAAGGATAACACAATATGATAATAGCATTTGGAACACATTTTGAACATATATATTTCGACACAAAGTTTATTCGGAATAGCCAAATTTATAATGAATAACTCGGGACATGAGAATCAAAAAATTGGCTCATCATACTTGAGACTTACGAGAACATCGTGGAGTTCAATTCTAAGAGAGAAGTTTAGCCAACATACCTCACTTTGAGCGTTTCTTAAATTACTACAATATTCCAGAAATCCTAGCAACTTCAATCTATTTAGAAACATAACAAAGTTGAACCATAATTAATAAGATATTCGTGGTTTCAACTCATTTAAGTATTTTATCAAACACTAGGTGGGCATTATGATCTCAAGGTTCTTCTATGGTAAATTCCTTCATCCCACAACCCAATGTTCACCCATTTGAGCTCAATAACCTTCCCAAAAACCATATTGGTACATGCATGCATAAATAACACTCTCATACCTAAGAATCACATTCTTCATTACCTATGTTCTACCCCAAACTCGAAAGGAAAATCTAGGGCTAGAACCTTACCTCTTGGATGAAGACATTGTGAGTTTTACTTGTTGAATTTCAAAGCTCAAGCAAGGTTTGATGAACAAAACACTTGGGGCTTCCTCCTCTCTCCAAAGTACTCCCGTTCTAAAATGGAAAATTAGACCGGCCAAAATAACCCCAAGGTCATTTTTATAAAAGTGGGATTGGGTGAAATTTTGCAAAACTTAAACTTAGGAAGCCGAGTCTACGGTCACAGATCGGACCGCAAAACGAGTATGTGGTCCGCAAAAGGGACCGCATAAATGGTCCCAAAAATTGGGCAGGCCTGGTCATGTCTACGGCCGTTATACGGCCCACATAATGGTTATGCTGTCGCATAATACACCGCAAAATCCCACTCCGGAAATCTTCATTACTGGTTCTGCGATGGATTGTGCGGCCCGCAAATTGATTGAGCTGTCTCATAATGGGTTGCAAAATGACATTCAAAAATTGGCGCAAGTTCTGTTGTATTCTGTGGCCGATTTGCATTCCGCAAAGAGGTACTGCGGTCGCATAGTGAACCACAAAAATGCTATGTTCTGCATAAATTTTCCTTCAAACACATTAGCCTAACTCGGCACTACGAAACCCCGGGTTCTAGTAAAATTGAGGATGCTTCTAGGTGGACTTTGCATTTTCCAAGTTGTATATCGCAATTGCAACTTAGGCTTGGGCAGGCTGGGTTCGAAAATGCGATCCCCTGGTCGCAAATGTGAGACCTGCAGCTGATACTTTGAGGCTATTTCGGGGTTTGAACTTATTTTATCATATTTTGAGATTGGCAGCTCAGATTGAGGCAATTCTTGAGGCAATTTTCACCCACTTGGATTAAGAAATTGTTTTTTACTCGGATTTGATTATAATTCATGATTCTATCCTTGAATATGGAATTTGACTGGTCACTCTTAGAGAGAAAAATTGGGAATTTTGGCAAAACTTTTCTAAGATGAAAAATAGAGATTTGAACCCTGATTCGGGGTTGAATTTGGATGAAGCTTGTATATTTGGACTCATATTGGAATTGGAATTCAGTATTTGTGAGTTTTGTCTAGTTCCGGGGTGCGAGTTCGAGTTTACCTTTTGGCTGACTTCCATGACTAAATGAGTTGAATTATCCATGCTAAAGACCCTGTTAAAACATATGATATCTTAAAGGGATTTAATGAGCTATTTTTTAGATTGACGTACCGACCATGGCCATAGCAATACTTATATCATGAACATACATCTATGCTTGTTATTTTCATATTACTAGAGTTTTTTATTCGTAATAAGAGATGATTATTGGTTTCTTAGGGCAATGATTGGCACGATGGGTATTTGTGTGCGGTTTGAAAAGATATTCGCCCCTTGGTCATTTCCATGCGAATAGAATGGAAGTTGGATTTTTGTAACGGTTACTTGTTCGTTAGACACATATATGCACTCTACCTTGGTTTCCATCCATGTTTTCTATCTTGTGTGTTACTTTCACGCCTATGTTCCCTATGTAGTTTACCTCTATGTTTTCTATTTTGCATGTTACTATCATATCTATGTTCCTACCTTGTTTGTTACCGTTACATATACGCTTTTACTTGATTTACTAAAGTTATATGTCCTTACCTAATTTATGCCTTTACTTGTTACTAGCATTTACATGTTTCATGCCCTTATTTGTTACGTAATTCACTTATTAAATGCCATAACCTGTTACATGCCTTCACTTACAACATGCCTTCACTTATTGCATGCCTTCACTTACTACATATCTTGACTTACTGCATGCATTCCCTAACTACATGCCTTCTCTTATAATATTCCCTTACTTGCTACATGCCCCTACTTATTAAATGATTTCAATTATTAAGTGCCTCTACTTGATACTTGTTTTTACTTTCCATACACCATTACTCATTTCATTTCCTACTTTTCTATGCTTAGTTGGATTGGGTGACTATTAGATTGGTTATGTGTTTATGCTTTGTGGAAGCCTTGTCATTGTATAAGGGAGACTAGCTCTTAGGTACTGGGTCGCCCATCTTACTTTGTTTGAGTTTGTATTTCCTAGTTAAATTTCGCGTGTTCGTTTTCTTGGTGTTATGTTGTGAAGTTTCTCGTGTTTGGTTGTGGTTGGATACTTTCATATGAACTAATATATTTGGATCGGGTTGCAGGCTACAACATTATTTATATTTATATGTGAATCGAGTTGCAAGATGCAAGGGTATTTATATTTATATATGGGCCGGGTTGCACTCCACAACGTATATATGTTTATATATGGAACGGGTTGCATGCTACAATAGTATTATATTGATACTGGATCATGTTCATAGAGTTATGTATTTGCTCTCCATGACTGTTAACTTGTTCCTTAGTTATCCAGTTGATGCTCTTACTATTATTTGTCATATCTTGTACCTTGTTGTCCGACTTATCATTTGCACAGGTAAAATAGTAAGTAAGTTTCTTTTGACTTAAAACTGCGTTATTACTTCACTGAGGTTAGTCAAGATACTTACTGAGTACATGGGGTCGGTTGTAGTCATACTACACTTCTGCACCTTGCATGCAGATCTTGGAGCTGAGTAGCTGTGGAAGGCGAAGCCATGCATTAAAGACGTACTAGCATTCCAAATTCAAGCTACCTCTTGTTCAAGGAAAGTTTAGGACATCATTTCTATTTATGTAAACTTCAAACAGATATGTTATATGTTCTTCATATTGGTCTTGTAAATCTAAATCATAGTGGCTCATGAATTGTACTATCAGTCATTGGGATAGTTGTATTGAATTTGTTGCTATTCTATTCATTATTGCAATTGGTTTCTGAGTAATGCAGTGACTTATGTTGTTTGGAATACCTAGCACGTTGGTATCACGTGCTATCACGACTAGGTGGGATATTAGGTCGTGACAACAAGAGGTCCGATATTCAGGTAGCTTTAGTGGTGCCTTGTCTAGAACCGAGGTCGATTTGGGAGAGGCCATTCTAGCAGGCTAGTTTATCATTCACCACCGTCCAGGACGAGGGGCTTCTGTATAGTCTTAATTCAGTGCACTACCTTTCCAAAGTTCTTGTTCACAGGGTCTGACTCAAGCCCCATAATCATTTTTGGTCGGAGGTTGCTACGAGTGTGAAGAGTTGGGGCATGTCTGAGGTCCACTGCAGCAGAAAGGTCATACTATGATTCCCGCATCGGTTGCTACACCACCAGCTCGGGGTGGAGGTCATCCAGGTTGTAGTAGTCCTAGAGGGGGAGCTCAGTCTAGTGGAGGTCAGGCCAGATGCTATGCATTCCAAGGGAGGAGTGAGGTCGTTTCTTCTAATGTAGTGATTACTGAGTATTCCACAAGGATGCTTCAGTATTGTTTGATCCTGGTTCTACTTATTCATATGTGTCATCATACTTTGCTTCTTGTCTAGATATACCTCGTGGTTGTCTTGATTCTCCTATGTATGTCTCTACACTTTGTGTTAATTCTGTTATGATGGATCGAGTTTATTAGTCATGTGTGGTCACTATTTGTGGTTTTGAGACTAGGGTGGACTTCCTATTGTTAGATATGGTGGATTTTGATGTGCTCTTGGGTATGCATTGGCTATCTCTGTACCATGTTACTCTTGATTTTCACACTATGACCGTGACATTGGCGATACCGAGGTTGGAGTGGAAGGTTTCTCTTTGTTGCACTCCTAGTAGAGCGATTTCATTCTTGAAGGCTCAACAAGTGGTTGAGAAGGGATGTTTGGAGTATCTATCTTTTGTCAGAGATATTAATGGTGATACTCTTACTGTTTAGTCAGTTCCAGTAGTTAGGGAGATTTCGGATATGTTTCCTACAGACCTACTAGCATGCCACCCGATAGGGATATTGATTTCGGCATTGATTTTGCACCAGTCACTCAACCTATTTCTCTTCCACTATATTGCATGGATCCAGTAGAGTTGAAGAAATTGATGGTGCAATTGCAGGACTAGCTAGATAAGGGGTTCATTAGGCCTTGTGTTTCACCTTGGGGGTGCGCTGGTGTTATTTGTTAAAGGAAGTATGGTTCTATGAGAATGTATACTGACTATAGGCAGCTGAACAAGGTGACCATCAAGAACAAGTATCCACTTCCTTGCATTGATGATTTGTTTAATCAGCTTCAGGATGCTAGGGTGTTTTCCAAGTTTGAGTTGATGTGGGGGTATCACCAGTTGAAGATCAAGGCCTCAGACATTCCTAAGACAACTTTCAGGATTTGCTATGGGCATTATGAGTTTTTGGTGATGTCGTTTAGGTTGAATAATGCCCCAACAACTTTCATGTATCTGATAAATAATGTGATCCATCCCTATTTGTATTCCTTTATCATTATGTTCATTAATGATATATTTGTGTATTCCCGAAGTATGAGGAATATGAGCAACATTTGAGGATTGTGTTCCAAACTTTGATGGAGAAGAAGTTGTATGATAAGTTCTCCAAGTGGGAGTTTTGGTTAGACTCCACGGCATTCTTGTGTCATGTGGTATCTAGTGATGAGATCAAGGTGGACCTGAAGAAGATTGAGGCAATTCAGAGTTGGCCTAGACTTTCGACCGCTACATAGATCAAGAGTTTCTTAGGTTTGCCGGTTACTACTGTCGCTTTGTAGAGGGATTTTCATCTAATACAACCCCATTGACTAAGTTGACTCAGAAGGGCATTGTATTCAGGTGGTCAAATGAGTGTGAAGAGGGCTTTTAGAAGCTCAAGACAACTTTGACTATAGCTCCAGTATTGATGCCTTCAGGATCGGAGTCATATACGATTTATTGTGATACTTTGGGGGTTGGCATTGGGTGTGTGTTGATGCAGGATGGTAGGGTGACTACAAACGCATCACGCCAGTTGAATCCCCATGAAAACAAATGCCTAGTGCATGATTTAGAGTTGGCAACTATTGTTCACGCTCTTAAGATTTAGAGGTATTGCTTATATGGTTTGTCTTGTGAGGTGTATACGGATCATCAAAGTCTCATGCATCTGTTTAAATAGAAAGATTTGACTTTGAGGCCATGGAGATGGTTAGATCTATTGAAGGATTATGATATCACTATTCTTTATTATTCGGGGAAGGCCAATGTGGTAGTAGATGCCTTAAGTAGAATGGTTGTGAGTATAGGGAGTTTAGCATTTATTCCAGCTAGGGAGAGGTTGTTAGCTATGGTTGTTCATGCTTTGGCCAGCAGATTAATGAGATTTGATATATTTGAGCCTAGCAGAGTCCTTTCTTGTGTTGTATCTCAATCATCCTTGTTTGAGCGAATCAAGGCTCGTCAGTATGATGATACCCATTTGCTTGTCCTTAAGGACATGATGCCGCAAGTTTGTGCTAAGGAGGTGATTATTTGTGATGATTGCATGTTGCGGCTTCAGGGTCGGATTTTTGTTTCAAATGTGGATAGGTTGAGAGAGTTGATCCTTAAGAAGGCTCATACTTCGAGGTACTCCATTCATCCGGGTGCTGAAAATGTACCATGATTTATAGAAACATTATTGGTTGTAGAGGATGAAGAAAGACATTGTTGGATATGTTTCTCGGTATTTGAATTGTCAGCTAGTCAAATATGAGCATCAGAGACCTGGTTGTTTGCTCAGGATATTGACGTACCAAAGTGGAAGTGGGAGCGCATCACTATGGGCTTTGTGGTATGTTTGCCATGAACATTGAGGAGATTTGACAAAGTTTGTGTCATCGTGGACAAACTGGCCAAGTATGCACATTCCATTATAGTCGTGACTTCCCACACATCGGAGCAGTTGGCTAAGATCTACATGCAGGAGATTCTTCACTTTCATGGTGTACCTCTTTCTATCATCTCGAATCAGGACACTCAGTTTACTTTGCATTTCTAGAGAGCGTGGAGCGTGAGTTGGGCATACAAGTTGAGTTGAGTACCGAATTTCACCCTCAGATGGACTAGCAGTGCGAACAAACCATTCATATTTTGGATGATATGTTGAGAGCATGTGTCATAGATTTTGGAGGCCAATAGGGATTAGTTTCAACCTTTTGTGGAGTTTACACACAACAACAACTATGATTCAAGTATCCAGATGGCTCCATATAAGGTATTGTATGAGAGACGATGTCGTTCTCCGGTTGGTTGGTTTGAGCCTTGCGAGGCAAGGCTATTGGGCACATATTTGGTTTGTGAAATTTTGGAAAATGTGAAATTGATTCAGTAGTAGCTTCGTACATCGCACTCCCCACAAAATAGTTATACTGATTGGAAGGTTTGGGGTGTAGCATTCATAAAGAGTGAGAAGGTTGTACTCGGAGTTTCACCCATAAAGGGCGTGATGGGATTTTGGAAGAAGGGAAATTTGATCCCTCGGTACATTGGTCCTTTCGAGGTGTTGGATAGAGTTGGTGAGGTGGTATAAAGACTTGCTTTGCCACCTAGTTTATCGGTAGTTCATCTGTTGTTTCATGTTTCCATGTTTTGAAAGTACTATGAGGATTTGTCACATCTTTTGGATTTCATATCGATACACTTGGACAAGGATTTGACTTATGATGAGGGTCTATGGCCATTTTGGACAGGCACGTTCGCAAGTTGAGGTCGAAGAATATTGCATCAGTGCAGGTTCACTGGAGTGTTCAAACAGTGTAAGAGATGACTTGGGAGACCGAGCATGATATGCAGAGGAGATATCCTCACCTTTTTTATATCAAGGTATGATTCTAAACTCGTTCGAGGACGAACGCTTGTTTAAGAGGGGGAGAATGTAACGACCCGGGTTATTTTGTGTATTTTAGCCTTATTCCCATATTCGATGCTCCCTGTATGTGTATTTGTTGATATGTGACTTTCGGGGATGGTTGGTATGGTTTCGAGAACATTTTTGAGTTAATTGATGAATTACATGATTCGAAGCTTCATTTTTAAGAGTTGACCAAGGATTGACTTTTGTGTAACGACCGTTGGTGATTTGATAGTTTTAATAGTTTCGTATGGTGATTTTTGACTTAGGCGTATATGAAGATTTGGATATGGATTTGGAGGTTTCTAGGTTGATTTGGCTCTAATTGCCGAAAGTTAGAAATTTGAAGGTTTGGAAGTAAGAAGCTTATGAACTTAAGAGAAGTTAATTGATTCTTTGGTTGTTGATTCGTAGGTGTAGTGATCTTACATGTGGTTAGAGACTTTGATAGGTCTGGGTAATATTTACTGACTTTTTGGTGTGGTTGGAGTGGATCTCGGGTGGCAAGGATGAGTTTCGGACCACCCGGAGCTTGGTTGAACTATTGAAAAATGCAAGTGTGTGGTGTGCTTCGCGATTGTGGAGCTGATCTCGAGATTGTGGAGGCTTCTCTGGGCCAGGTGCATTAGTCTTCTTCACATTTGCGACACTAAGGTCGCGTTCGCGACACTGAGGTCAAGTTCGCGATGTGTAAGGCAGCTTGGCCTTCGCGTTTGCGACTTGAGCATCATGTTTGCATAGAGTAACACATTCTAGGGTTGGTTAGGTATTTCGCCTTCGCATTCACGTGATGGAGATTGCGTTCGCATAGGCCAATGGAACTTTATTTATTGCGTTCAGGGGCTGGGACCGCGTTCGCAAATGGTTAATTCAGGCAGCGGGATTTTTGTGCTTTGCCAACACGAGGCAGTGGCGTCGTTCGCGAAGGGTACTAGTAGTCAAAATTATAAGTTGTGTTATTTCGGGACTTAGATCCATTATTTCATATTTTGGTCCCTAGACATGGAGAGGGGTGATTTTTGAAGGAGATATTCACACTAGTTGTCTCGCCCCGACCTCGGGGAGCGCGACCGTCGCTCAACCGAGATAACCTGGCCAAGCAAGCCTGTACAATGCCTTCTACCCAAACTCACCCATGAATAACGAGAAGGTATATTTCATTAATTAGACAATGAGAAGTTTATATGAAAAATCAAAATTTCATTACCGATAGAACTTTATTCAAGATTCCCCAAAATATTACATTACATATTCATAGTTTAGAAGTGAAAACATATGATACAAATACAACATTTCTAATTTGACTTCCCAATAAAAAGGTACCACCCACGCTATGTATACAAAGCCTTTAATAGATACAAAAGAGTAGCATGATGGTGCCGGCAACAAGGCTCCGACTATACCTCAAATCAATATACATAGAGGACAAGAGATACAAGACCCCAAAATAAAATGGGGCTCACCAAGTCAGCTGAGGAGAGGGTGTGTTGCTATCACTGATCAATACCGCCTGCTATGGAACCACATGCATCTACTAAAGATGCAGCGCCCCCGGCAAAGGGGACGTTAGTACATATGGAATAATACTAGTATGTAAAACTAAACACCCTTTCAATAGAACGAGTAACAATAAAAGGAGAAGGAAATATAAAATTAATAAAAGTCTCAAATATTATCAAGGGGTCAAGTTAGGAGAAAAGTAAATTTCAAGTAAGTTTCAATATTTTTAAGTTGGGAGATATTTAGTACCGATATACCACCGTGCTTTTAGCATGGAGTCCGATCTCAACCCGATCGGCTAAGTCATCTCACCCCGATACATCCACTCACAACACCACCATGTGCGCGACATGGCATCCGATATCAGCCCGATCGGCTAAGCCATATCACCACAATGTCGTATGGGTCGACATCACATAACATCTTTCTAACAGTAATCTCATCCCATTTAAGTGAAAATATCTCAACACATCCATTTCATCCCATATAAGGGGAAACAATCTCATCACATCAACACGGGGATTTACCCTTCAATCACTCCTACACCGGCACGTAATTTCGGGGTTAGGTTATTTCGGCCGTATTCTAAATTTCATACTCACCCCCATAACTTTCAATCGTTACCATGGATTATCATCAATAAGAGAATTTTAAAATCAAGACCTTAAGTACACATATGGGCAACCAAGAGTCTTAAGCACATTCAGTTTCTCTACCACGATTAGGCATGCTAGCTTGCAATTGACACATGGTTTTTAAATCACAACACCTTTTGATACATTGATCCTACTAGACTACATTCTCGGAGGGAATTATGATTTGATAGGAATATTTGGGACACATTTTGGGTAAATACATATTTCAACACAACACTTATTTTAGAATTACCAAATCTCTTAGGAAGGACTCGGGACATGAGACATAACAAATTGAGCCAACCATAATCGCAACTTACGAGGACACCATGTAAATCGATTTTTACAAGAGGAGTTTAGCCAACAAACCTTGCTTTGAGCTTCTTAAATTACTACAATATTCAGGAAATCATAGCAACTTTGATCTATTTAGAAAATAACAAAATTGAACACAAATTAGGAGGGTATTCGTGGTTTCAACTCATTTGAGTATTTTATCAAGCACTATGTGTGCATTAAGGTTTCAATGTAATCTTATGGTGGGTTACTTTACCCCACAAATCAATCCCCACTTCAATAGGCCACCCACAATTACTCCACCACCTCCCTACCACCTTTATTAACATATGCATGTATAAATAACAACTCTTATCCTCAAAACCTTCTTCCCCCATTACATGTTCCCAACCCAAATTTCGAAATTGAAGGCTAAGGCTAGAATCTTACCTCTTGGGCGAAGACCTTGTGAGTTTTCCTTGTGAATTATCCAACCTTTGAGCAAGGATTGATGAGCAATTAGCTTAGCGACTTCCCCTCTCACTCTATGGCACTTCCTCTCTCTAGAAATATCAGACTTTCTCCTTACAAATGGTCCCTAATGACTATATATCGAAATAGGGTTAGGTTATGAAATTAGAAAAAAATAAGGCCCCGATGCAGATCTGCGGTCGCATATGCGACTGAATAACACTTCTGCAGTCTGCAAAATAGACCGCATAATGGCCCTTCGGAATTGGGTATTACTGTGCAGGTATGTGACAGGTCTGCGGTCCGTAGACCAATTATGCGGTCGCAAAACCTCCTTCCGAAATTTCTCATGCTTGCTTCTGCGGCAGATGTGCGGCCCGCGAAACAGTTATGCGGTCACATATTTGACCGCAAAATAGCCTTCAAGATTTTCCCATTTCTCTGCTTCACTCTGCGGCTGATCTGCGGTCCACAGATCAGTTCTGTGGTCACATAATGGACTGCAGAAATGCCCTGTTCTGCAATAATTTTTCTTCAACTCCCAACGCTCTGTACAACCTCAAATGCATCAGCCCACCTCGGCACCAAGAAAATCCGAGTTTTAGGTAAAACTTTACGGGGCCTTACACAAGTCAAGAGGGTAAATGATTTCTATTTGATTTTTACATTATATCTTGTTTCCCCGTGAATTATTACATATAGATTATGGGATTTGAAAGGGAAATTTGGGGATTTTGACTATGGTTTAGGAAAGTGCAAAATCAAAATTTGAAACGCCAATTTGTAGTTGGATTTGGATGAAAACTTGCATATTCATACTCGTATTTGAATGAGTAGTCAGGATTTGTGACTTTGGCTGGGTTCCTCAAAGTGGGCCCGGGTTAATTTTTTTGGTTGACTTGGTGCAATTTGATAATGATTGGATCTTTATTGTTTGGAATCAATTTTTGTAATCGTGTTTGAAGTTATTGAGTTATGTTTTACTAGATTCAAGCGATTTGGAGGTCGATTCACGTTGGAAGGGCTTTTTAGAATATTGATTCACACTTTTAGGCGAGTAACTTGTCTTACCTTGATTTGAGGTTAACTTCCCATTGGCCATGGTATTTGATACATGTTAGGAGTGAAGCACGTGCTAGGTGACAGACGTATATGCATATATCGGGTTTATTCATGATCCGGGAAGACCTTATTTTTCTATCATGCCCCTTTATATTCGTGTTTTTCACTTGTACGAACGTGTGCTTTTATTCGTGTTAGAAATCATGTCTAGGCTATGCTAATATCTGTTTGAGATGTGTTAAGGCTATTTCTTTCTATATTGAGATGTTTGCCTTAATCGTAGTCATATTCCCAGTCATGATATTATATCCGCGTATTATATCTCTGTTACTATGCATTTTTATATGTTATCTCACAAGTTGTTGATGGCCTTATATGTGTGACATGGTTTGAGCTGCATACTGTGAGATGTGAACATTTGAGAATTGAGCAATTGATGACTAGTCTTGGGCCATAGAGCCGATTTGATTACAATAGTGAGGTGATGCGTATGCTAGGCCCCACATTGCCCTAAGTGGTATTTATTAGGAGGTGACGCATGCGCCAGGCCCCATGTCGGGGTATGTGATATTGATTGTTGAAATAGATCTAATCAGTTCTTTGGGAAGGACCCGCCCCTCTTGATTCAGGTATTAACCATAGGCGCAAGAACACTGGTCATATATGTGCTTGGTGAGGGACTTATGTCAGGCACCTGTACAGTGATGAGTGTTGTTGTGTGTGATTATTGAAGGGCATTTGTGTCAGACATGATTTAACTATGATATTGTTTATTTTGGCATATATACTTGTCATGTAGGTATAGGGTTGTGTTTCTCCCCTCATGCTTATTGGTAATTGATGTCTCTATTTTATGTGTTAATCTTGGAACCAATGTTAAATTGATAAAAATCATGTTTAGGTGATATATGTGGAAGCATTTATGCTTTATCTGATAATCTTGAAAAAAATACTTATTTCTTCTCTTATTGTGAAAAGGGCGAACTTGATATTATTTGAGCTATCTTCCCTTTTCCGTTATTATATTGTTATTGTTGTTATTGACTATTGGAACTGAATATTGGACCTTGCCGAGCTCATCACTTCTTTCAGCACAAGATTAGGTGTTTTATTTATTGAGTACACGGAGTCAGTTGTACTAATAATACATTTTGCACTTTTGTGCACATCCATGTGCTTCTGAGAGGTGATTTCTAGGGAATGGCACTGGTATCAGCCTTTGGAGATGTTGAGGTAGCTGATATTTTGTTCGCATGCCTTGAAGTCCCTTTTCTCTTTGTTTATGTTATTACTGTTCTATTTTTTGGACAGTACTGTATTTAGTGAACAAACTCAATATTTACATTTTTTATCGCTCATGTACTCGGTGACATCAGGTCGTGGGATGGTTTTAGTTGCATTGTAATTATTGACTTCCATTATTTATGATTATTCTGTTGTTGAGACTATTTAAACTAATATTTTAGTTTATTGCTTTTTTATTGATTGTTGGCTTGCCTAGCAAGCAGTGTTAGGCATCGTCACAGAGGCGATGGGAGTTTGTGTGGTGACAAAGCGACAACATTAGCAATTTTCGGATGATAGAGAATGTTGATGTCATAATCTTTAAGTAGTTCAAGGCATCTTCTTTGCTTCGAGTTCAGTTATGTTTGCTTAAAGATTCATTGGAGGCTCTTATAGTGCGTGAATATATCAACCTGAATACCATACAAGTGATGATGCCAAATCATCACAAATTCATTTATAACCGCCATGGACTTATGAGTTAGTGCCTCAAAACGGTATCTTTAACATGCGCTAAATGATAAAAACACCCCATGCTGATTATCTTCATCGACTTAAGATAGAAAACAAACCTATCTATCGACATAGTAACATTTCCCTCCCACTCAGTGACCGGTTCACTTGGAAACTCGAATCTAACAATCTTGGCTCAACAATCAAGCTTGGCATAACATGAATAGAACCAATCTATCCCTAATATTTACATGAAAAATCTAACATCATAAGTTTGACCAAATCAATTTTGGTGCCTCAACAATGTACAGCTATAATACAACCCTTATACACTCATGTGACCATTATTATATCACCAACCGGAGTAGATACAAAGAATGACTCACGGAGCTATTTCGATTCTATCCGGAATTTCATAGCAACATACGGGTTCACATAAGTTAAGGTAGAACTTGCGTCTATTGGAGCATATACATCGTGAGAGTGGATTGTCAATATATACTTGTGACAAAGTCTGAGGAAGCCTTTGAACTCTAAGACCCATCATAGCATAAACACATGTTTGTCCCCTACTAGAAGCCTGTGCATAACCTCTAGTTGCACAACACCCAGCAGATGCCTTAGTGCCTCGAGTTAGGGAGGTGCTGCTGAAGTAGTAGCCACCAAATTGGTAGGTTGAGTTGTAACACCATTGGGACTTTCTCAGGATAAAGGGAAATCCCAATGTATAAGTCCCTTAAGATAACACCCATAGTATACTTCTAAACCTATACTACAATCTCCCAAGTGTATCTTCCAACATCAACCGCAGGGAGTTGGCTATTGCGAATATGGGCCCACATTACTATGAATTTTTGAATTAGGTGCCTTGGTATTCTAACTTTTCCTAGACTAGCTCCATTGGTTCTCACTAGACCTAGATAATAGTGCACTCAAAGAAGACTAAAACTCTAACTGAGTAGGTCTAGATGACTCCTTATTGTACAATCTCTTTCCTCCACCACCACCATAAAAATATCCAAAATTACCTATAGAATGAGCCTTATTGTTGTTGTCTCTCTCCGATCTAATCTTTTTATTTGCGCGACTCAATATTTTGTGCAAAAGCTACAATCTTAGAATAATTCCTTTCATAATTCAAGGTGGCTATGACCACTCACTGATAACATGGCCTCCTATGACTTAGACATATCGACAAACCTTATCCACCATATTAGGCAACATGTAAAGAGCATACCTCGAATTCTGGGTGAACCTCAAATGATAATCTCATACACTCATGATTCCTTACTTCAAGTTCTCAAACTTCATATCATGTTCCTGTCTCATCTCAATAGGTAAGAAATTCTCAATAAAGGCCTTAGTGAACTCATGCCAAACCGTCAGAGGAGCATTGCTTCAATCGGACTCTTCCCAAATTGTAACGACCCGGCCGGTCATTTTGAATATTATAACACCGTTCCTCTATTTATTGCTCAATTTATGCCTTATAATTGATTTATGACGTATCGGGTTAGTTGGTTCGGGTCTGGAAGGAATTCGGAATAAAATGAGACACTTAGTCTCATAATTGAAAAATTTAAGTTAGAAAAGTGGACCGGAAATGGACCTATATGTAAATGACTTCGGATTTGAAATTTGAAAATTCCAATAGCTCTGTATGGTGATTTTCGACTTAGGAGCATGTCCAAATTTTTTTTGGAGGTCCGTAGAGGAATTAGGCTTGAAATGCCGAAAGTTGAATTTTTGAAAAGTTTGACGGGGGGTTGACTTTTTGATATCGTGGTCAAAATTCGATTCTAAAAATTTTAATAGTTTTGTTATATCATTTGTGACTGGTGTGCAAAATTTCAAGTCAATCGGACGTGATTTGATTGGTTTTGGCGTTGTTTGTAGAAATGGAAAGTTTCAAAGTTCAGTAGGCTTGAATTGGGGCGTAATTCATGGTTTTAGCATTGTTTGAGGTGATTTGAGGATTCGACTAAGTTCGTATGATATTTTAGGACTTACTGGTATATTTGTTGATGTCCCGAGGGCCTTGGGTGAGTTTCGGATGGTTAACAGATCAAAAATTGAACTACAATAGCTGTTGCAATTTCCTTATGTTGGAAATTTCTTCTGCGAGAATCGAGCCCAAAAAATCAAGCTCAGAATTGAGCGCAAATAAATCGATCCCAGAATCGAGCCCAAATAAATCGAGCCCAGAATCGAGCCCAAATAAATCAAGCCCAAAAAATTGAGCCCAAATAAATCGAGCCTAGAATCAAGGACGATCGAGCCCAGGGTCGAGGGCCACATTCAAAGGCAAGGTCGAGGATCAGGATCAAAGCCACGATCGAGCCCAGGGTCGAGGGCCACGATCTAAGGCAGGGTCGAGGATCAGGCTCGAAGCCACGATCGAGCTCTGGGTCGAGAGCCACGATCGAAGGCAGGGTCGAAGACCAGGGTCGAGAGCCATGATCGAGGACCAGGATCGAGGGTCAGAATCGAGGCCCAGGATCGAGGTCCAAGATCGAGACCCGGGATCGAGGACCTCGATCAAAGGCCAAGATCGAGGCAAAACCGAGGCAGTCTGGGTAGAATTATAAAAACAGGGACTTCGTCCCATTCACCATTTTTGACAAATTGGAGCTTAAGGAGAGGTGATATTTTGATATATTTTCAAGAAAAACTTGAGGTAAGTCCCTTGTGATTATTTCTACTCCATAATATTGAATTATCTTCGAATAATCCGACTATATTACATGATTTTGAGGTGTAAATCGGAGATTAGAACTTAGAAATTTGGAAATACGATTTGTAGATTTGACGGTCGAGTTGAGGTCGGATTTTGGTAAAATTGGTATGGGTAGACTCGTGGTTGAATGGGCTTTCGTATTTTGTAACTTTTGTCGGGTTCCGAGACGTGGACCTCACGGGCTATTTTTGAGCTAAATTTCGGATTTTTATGAAAAAAATTAGTATTTACTTATGGAATTAATTCCAATAAATTTTATTAACTGAAACATATTATTTGTGACTAGATTCGAGGGATTCGGAGGCCAATTTGCGAGGCAAAGGCATAGCAGAGTAAAGAGTTTCATGTTTTGAAATAAGTAACCGTTTTAAATTTGGTCCTGAGGGTATTAAACCCTGAATTTTGGTATCATGTGATTATTTTGGAGGTGACGCACATGCTAGGTGACGGGCGTGTGGGAGTGCACCGAGAGGATTGTGGCTTGGTCCGTCCCAGAAAATTATAAATTTGAATAATTTGTTGTTAGCTATATGCTCTCTATGTGTTAATAAAAATTTGAATGTAAATCATGTTAGAAATCAAGCTTAGGCTATGTGATAGTACTGTTGGGACTCATAGAGGTCGCGTACTTGTTGAATTTCCTGCTAAATGCTATATGTTCTCAGTCTCAGTTTTTACTTGCACATTTTATCTCAGTCTCTATTATTATTATTATTGATACATTATATCATTGTTGTTTGGGCTGATTTCATGATTTATGAGAGCCCGAGAGACTGAAAAGATTTATGATTGAGAGAGGCCGAGGGCCTGAATGTGAGATATTGATATCATATCACGTGAGTTGGCCATGCAGATCCTTATATTATACTATAGCACGTGAGTTGGCCGTGCAACACGTGAGTTGGCCGTGCAGATCCTTATATTATACTATAGCACGTGAGTTGGCCATGCAGTACGTGAGTTGGCCGTACAGTTCCTTATATTATACTATAGCACGTGAGTTGGCCGTGCGAATCCAGATATTTATATTATGGCACGTGAGTTATCCATGCAGATTATACCGCTTGGGCTGTAGGAGCCCCTTCAAAGTCTGTACACCCCTAGTGAGCGCGGGTACCCATTGAGAGTGAGTGATGAGGGCTGGGAGCCCAGATAGTGATGAGGGTTGGGAGCCCAGGGAGTGATTGTTGTCCTAAGAGGTTGTACTTGATTTCCATTTGTTGTTGCACTTAGTTGCTATCTGTCATTTTTGTGAAATCTCTGAAAGATTGTTGATATGCGGATTACATGAACATGAACTTTATAAAAATTGATTTGACATTAAACTGCCAGATTTGATAGCATATCTATTCTTTGCTGGAATTACTAGAAATGAACCATAACTGTGTAGCTCGTTACTATCTCCAGTTCCTTATTTATTATTGTTACTTGCTGAGTTGGTTGTACTCATACTACACTCTACACTTCGTGTGTAGATCCAGGTGTTCCCGGACATAGCGAGTGTTGAACCTTTCGCGCAGTTGATTTTCAGGAGATTTTGAGGTAGCTACCGTGTTCCCCAGACCTTGTCTCTCCTTCCCTATCTCTTTGTTTACTATGTTTGGTCTCAAACTATTATAGACTATATTTTCCAGACTTGTATTCATATGAGATGCTCATGTACTCAGTGACACTAGGTTTTGGGGAGTGTTTGTATTGTATTTAAATATTATATTTTCAACATTAAAGAAAGGTTTTGGTTTATTGAGATTTTTGGCTTGACTAGTATCGAGATAGGCGCCATCATGACAGGTTGGGATTTTGGATCGTGACAAGTTGGTATCAGAGCCTAGGTTACATAGGTCTCACGAGTCATGAGCAGGTTTAGTAGAGTCTTGCGGATCGGTACGGAGACGTATGTACTTATCTTCGATAGGCTGCAGAACCCTTAGGAAAATTTCACTTTCTTGTATTCTGTCATGCGAATTTGTTGATTATGGAAACTAAATTTCTGCTATTCTATTCTCTCACAAATGGTGAGGCCACGTACTACCGGATCGGATGGTCAGCCACCAGTTAGGGCCGCAAGAGGCCGGGGCCGAGGTAGAGGTCAAGGTGTAGCTCGTACCGCAGTTGGAATAGCACCTGTAGTACCACCACTTGTTTCAGCTCAAGAGCAGATTCCATATATAGTTGAGCCGACAAGATCAGCTCAGGCACCAGCTGTGCCCATTGAGATTGCAGGCATTCAGAGGAATTTGGCCCAGATATTGGCAGCCTGCAGTGGTCTTGCTCAGGTGGTTTCGGCTTAGGCTACACCTGCCACTTCTCAGGCTGGGGGAGGTACTCATACCCCCATTTTCCGTACTCCAGACCAGGTAGTACAAGGACTTCAGATACCGGGGGCACTACCAGCCCAGCCGGTTGCAGCTGCTCAGGCCCCGACAGTTCCTATTATGGCAGATGATGAGTAGAGGAGACTTGAGAGATTTGAGAGGCTTCGACCTCCACCATTTAGCGTTACTGAGTCAGAGGATGCTCATGACTTTCTGGATAGCTGTCAACGGATGCTTTGGACAGCGGGTATTCTGGAGACCAGTAGGGTCTCATTCACTACTTTTCAGTTTTCTAGGTTTGCACTCAGATGGTAGGAGACTTACGAGAGACGTGAGCTTGTTGGCGCAGCACCCCTTACATGGCATCGGTTCTCCATGGTCTTTTTGGAGATGTTCGTACCTCAGTCCCATAGAGAAGAGCTGCGCAGATAGTTTGAGTAGCTTCACCAGGGTGATATGTCCGTGACGCGGTACGAGATGAGATTTTCTGAGTTGGCTCGTCACGCAGTCTGGTTGGTTCCCACTGATAGGGAGAGGATTAAGAGGTTCATTGATGGCCTCACATATCAGCTGCGGTTACTTATGATTAGGGAGAGAGTATCTGATGCTACTTTTGATGAGGTAGTGGACATTGCTCCGCAGATAGAGATGGTTCGTAGCCAGGAACATGGAGAGAGAGAGAGGCTAAGAGGCCTCGTGGTCCGGGTGATTACATCGGTGTTCCTTCAGGGGGTCAGTTTCACCGTGGTAGTGGTCGTTCTTATAGACCTGCTCAGACAGGTCATCAAGCTCATCGTGGTGCATCAACTAGCCATGGTTCTTACTACGCTCACTCAGGCCAGTCTTTATTCAGTGCACTACCAGCGCAGAGTTCTCATCATGCCTCATCCCCACAGGCTTCTGCAGGTGTTGTTTCGAGTGCGGAGAATTTGGTCATTTCAAGAGAGAGTGTCCTAGGCTGTTGGGTGGGGTTTCACAGTAGAATTCTCGACCGAGGGTACCAGCACCAGCAGTTACACCACCCGCCCTACCATCTCGGGGTGGGTTTCAGGAAGCTAGGGGTCTCCCAAGAGGGGAAGGCCGATCAGGAGGCGGGCATGCTCGATTCTATGCTTTTCTTGCCAGGCCAGATGCTCTTGCCTCATACGCAGTGATCACAGGTATTGTGTCAGTGTGCCACAGGGAGGCTTCTATATTATTTGACACTGGTTCAATTTATTCATATGTATCATCATATTTTGCTCATTATCTGGATATGCCCTATGAGTCCTTAGTTTCGCCTGTTTATGTATCTACACTGGTGGGCGATATTATTACTGTGGATCGTGTGTATCGTTCGTGTGTGGTAACTATTGGGGAACTGGAGACTAGAGTTGATCTCTTATTACTCGGTGTGGTTGATTTCGATGTAATCCTGGGTATAGATTGCCAAAGGTTGAATGGAGGGGTTCTCTTGATCTTGTTCCTAGCAGGATAATTTCTTATTTGAAGGCCCAACGTATGGTTGGAAAGGGATGCTTGTCATATTTGGCCTTTGCGAGATATGTTGATAATGATGCTCCTATTATTGATTCAGTACCGGTCGTGTGAGACTTTTCGGATGTATTTCCTACAGACCTGCCGGGTATGCCACCCGACATGGATATTGATTTCGGTATTGAATTGGTGTAGGGCACTCAACCCATTTCTATTCCTCCGTATCGTATGGCACCAGCTGCGTTAAAAAAATTGAAAGAGCAACTTCAGGAACTCCTTAAAAAGGGGTTTATCAGGCCTAGTGTGTCACTTTGGGGTGCACCGGTTCTGTTTGTGAAAAGGAAAGACGGTATTATGCGGATGTGCATTGATTATAGGCAGTTGAACAAAGTTACAGTCAAGAATAAATATCCATTGCCGCATATTGATGATTTATTTGAGCAGCTTCAGGGAGCAAGGGTGCTCTCCCAAATCGATTTGAGGTCTAGGTATCACCAATTAAAAATTCGGGGTTCGGATATTCTAAAGACCGCATTCAGGACTCGTTATGGCCACTATGAATTTCTTGTGATGTCTTTTGGGCTAAGCAATGCCCCAGCAACATTTATACATTTGATGAATAGTGTATTTCAGCCATATCTTGATTTATTTGTCGTGGTATTCATTGATGATATTCTGGTGTACTCGCGTAGCAAGGAGGAGCATGCACAACACTTGGGTATTGTATTACAAAAGCTAAGAGAGGAGAAACTTTATGCCAAATTCTCTAAGTGTGAGTTCTGGCTTAGTTCGGTGTCATTCTTTGGACATATAGTGTTTAGTGAAGGTATTAAGGTGGATCCGAAGAAAATAGAGGCAGTTTAGAACTAGCCCAGACCATCCTCAGTTACTGAGATTCAAAGTTTTCTCGGCTTGGCCGGTTATTATCGTCGTTTTGTGGAGGGTTTCTCGTCTATTGCATCGCCTATGACTAAATTGACCCAGAAAGGTGCTCCATTTAGGTGGTCGGATGAATATGAAGAGAGCTTTCAGAAGCTTAAGACAGCTTTGACTACACCTCTAGTATTGGTGTTGCCTACAGGTTCAGAGTCTTATGCAAGACGGTAGGGTAATTGCCTATGCGTCCAGATAGTTAAAGGTACATGAGAAGAATTATCCAGTCCACGATCTTGAGTTAGCAGTTATTGTTCATGCCTTGAAAAGTTTGCGGCATTACTTGTACGGTGTCCAGTGTGAGGTATATACCGATCATCGGAGTTTACAACATTTGTTTAAACAGAAGGATCTTAACCTGCGACAGTGAAGGTAGTTGGAGTTTCTTAAGGATTATGATATCACCATTCTCTATCATCCCGGAAAGGCCAATGTGGTGGCCGATGCCTTGAATCGTAAGGTAGAGAGTTTGGCAAGCTTAGCATACTTACCGGTAGAAGAGAGGCCTTTAGCCCTGGAGGTTCAGGCCTTGGCTAATAAGTTTGTTAGATTGGATGTTTCCAATCCGCATCGAGTTTTGGCATGTGTGGTTTCTCGATCTTCTTTATATGATCGCATCAGAGAGTGCTAGTATGATGATCCACATCTGCTTGTCCTTAAGGACATGGTTAAGCACGGTGATGCCAAGGAAGTCACTATTGGAGATGACGGTGTATTACGGATGCAGGACAGGCTATGTGTACCTAATATAGATGGTTTTTGTGAGCTTATTCTCTAGGAAGCTCATAGTTCGCGGTACTCTATTCATCCAGGCGCTGCGAAGATGTATAAGGATTTGAGACAGCACTATTGGTGGAGGCGGATGAAGAAAGATATAGTTGGGTTTGTATCTTGGTGTTTAAATTGTCAACATGCAAAGTACGATCACCAGAGACCGAGCGGATTGCTACAGAGACTTGAATTTTCGGAGTCGAAGTGGGAGCGTATTCCCATGGACTTCGTCGTTGGACTCCCACGGACTTTGAGAAAGTTTGATGTTGTTTGGGTGATAGTAGATCGGTTGACCAAGTTCGTATATTTTATTCCAGTCGGCACTAATTATTCATCAGAGCGGTTGGCTGGGATTTATATTTGCGAGATTGTTCGCCTACACAGTGTTCCGGTGTCCATTTTTTTTAGATAGGGGTACGCAGTTTACCTCACAGTTTTGGAGGGAAGTGCAATGAGAATTGGGCACACAGTTTCAGTTGAGTACAGCATTTCACCCTCAGACAGACGGACAGGCTGAGCGCACTATTCAGATATTGGAGGATATGCTACGAGCTTGTGTCATTGATTTTGGGGGTTCTTGGGATTAATTTCTGCCACTCGCAGAGTTTGTTTACAATAATAGCTACCAGTCAAATATTCAGATGGCTCCGTATGAAGCTTTATATGGGAGACGGTGTCGGTCTCCGGTGGGTTGGTTTGAGCCTGGTGAGGTTAGATTATTAGGTACTGACTTGGTTCAGGATGCTTTAGAGAAGGTCAAAGTAATTCAGGAACGGCTTCGCACGACACAGTCTAGACAGAAGAGTTATGCCGACAGGAAGGTTCGTGATGTTGTTCACATGGTAGGGAAGAAGGTTCTGCTCAAGATTTCACCCATGAAAGGTGTGTTGAGGTTCAGGAAAAGGGGCAAGTTGAGCCCTCGGTATATTAGGCCTTTTGAGATACTTAAGAAAATTGGGGATGTGGCTTATGAACTTGCTTTGCCACCTAGTCTATCAGGTGTTCATCCAGTGTTCCATGTATCCATGCTCCGAAAGTATGTCGGGGATCCGTCTCACATTCTGGATTTCAGTACAGTACAACTGGATGGTAATTTGACTTATGATGTGGAGTCAGTGGCTATTTTAGACCGGCAGGTTCGAAAGCTGAAGTCAAAGAACATAGCATCAGTGAAGGTGTATTGGAGAGGCCAGGCAGTCGGAGAAGCTACTTGGGAGAAGGAGCAGGAGATGCAGAACAAATATCCATAGTTTTTTGAAACTTCAGGTATTATTCTAAACCCGTTCGAGGACGAATGTTTGTTTAAGAGGGGGAGAATGTAACGACCCGGCAGGTCGTTTTGAATATTACAACCCCGTTCCCCTATTTATTACTCAATTTATGCCTTGCAATTGATTTATGATGTATCGGGTTAGTTGGTTTGAGTCCGGAAGGAATTCGGAATGAAATAAGACACTTAGTCTCATAATTGAAAAATTAAAGTTAGAAAAGTGGACCGGATATGGAACTATGTATAAATGACCTAGGATTTGAAATTTGATGATTCCAATAGCTCCGTTTGGTGATTTGCGATTTAGGAGCGTGTCCGGAAAATTTTTTGGAGGTCCGTAGAGGAATTAGGCTTGAAATGCCGAAAGTTGAATATTTGGAAAGTTGACCGGTGGGTTGACTTTTTGATATCGGGGTCAAAATCAGATTCTCAAAATTTTAATAGGTCTTTTATATCATATATGACTGGTATGCAAAATTTGAGGTCAATAGGACGTGATTTGATAGGTTTCGGCGTGGTTTGTAGAAATGGAAAGTTTCAAAGTTCAATATGCTTGAATTGGGGCGTAATTCATGGTTTTATCGTTGTTTGAAGTGATTTGAGGATTCGACTAAGTTCGTATGATGGTTTAGCACTTGTTGGTATAGTTGGCTGAGGTCCCAAGGGTCTCGGGTGAGTTTCGAATGGTTAACAGATCAAAAATTGAACTACAATAGCTGCTGCAATTTCCTTCTGTTGGAAATTTCTTCTGCCATAATCGAGCCCAGAAAATTGAGCCCAGAATCGAGCCCAAATAAATCGAGCCCAGAAAATTGAGCCCAAAATCGAGCCCAGAATCAAGGACGATCGAGCCTAGGGTCGAGGGCCACGATCGAAGGCAGGGTCGAGGATCAGGCTCGAAGCCACGATCGAGCTCAGGGTCGAGGGCCACGATCAATGGCAGGGTCGAGGATCAGGCTCAAAGCCACGATCAAGCCCAGGGTCGAGGGCCACGATCGAAGGCAGGGTCGAAGACCAGGGTCGAGAGTCATGATCGAGGGTCAGAATCGAGGCCCAGGATCGAGGTCCAGGATTGAGACCAAGGATCAAGGACCTCGATCGAAGGCCAAGATAGAGGCAAAACCGAGGCAGTCTGGGCAGAATTATAAAAATAGGGACTTCGTCCCATTCGCCATTTTTGACAAATTGGAGCTTGAGGAGAGGCGATTTTTTGATATATTTTCAAGAAAAACTTGAGGTAAATCGCTTGTGATCATTTCTACTCCATAATATTGAATTATCATCGAATAATTCGACTAGATTACATGATTTTGAGGTGTAAATCGGAGATTGGAACTTAGAAATTTGGAAAGAAGATTTGTAGATTTGAGGGTCGAGTTGAGGTTTGATTTTGGTAAAATTGGTATGGGTAGACTCATGGTTGAATGGGCTTTCGAATTTTGTAACTTTTGTCGGGTTCCGAGACGTGGGCCTCACGGGCGATTTTTGAGCTAAATTTCAGAATTTTATGGAAAAATTAGTATTTTCTTAAGGAATTAATTCCAATAAATTTTATTGACTGAAACGAATTATTTGTGACTAGATTCGAGGCATTCGGAGGCTGATTTGTGAGGCAAAGGCATAGCAGATTAAAGAGTTTCACGTTTTGAAGTAAGTAACCATTTTAAATCTTGTCCTGAGGGTATTAAACTTCCGATTTTTGTATCATGTGATTATTTTGGAGGTGATGCACATACTAGGTGACGGGCATGTGGGCGTGCACCGAGAGGATTATGACTTGGTACGTCCCGGAAAATTGTAAAGTTGAATAATTTGTTGTTAGCTATATGCTCTCTATGTGTTGATAAAAATTTGACTTTAAATCATGTTAGAAATCATGCTTAGGCTATGTGATAGTACTATTGGGACCCACAGAGGTCACGTACTTGTTGAATTGCCTGCTAAATGCTATATGTACTCAGTCTCAGTTTTTACTTGCACATTTTATCTTAGTCTCTATTATTATTATTGATACATCATATCATTGTTGTTTGGGCTGATTTTATGATTTATGAGAGTCCGATAGACTGGAGAGATTTATGACTGAGAGAGGCCGAGGGCCTGATTCTGAGATATTGATATCATAGCACGTGAGTTGTTCGTGCAGCACGTGAGTTGGCCGTGCAAATCCTTATATTATACTATAGCATATGAGTTGGTCGTGCAACACGTGAGTTGGCCGTGCAGATCCTTATATTATACTATAGCACGTGAGTTGGCCGTGCAACATGTGAGTTGGCCGTGCGGATCCAGATATTTATATTACGGCACGTGAGTTGTCTGTGCAGATTATAGCGCTTGGGTTGTAGGAGCCCCTCCGGACTCTGTACAACCCCAGTGAGCGCGGGTACCCATTGAGAATGAGTGATGAGGGCTAGGAGCCCAGGGAGTGATTGTTGTCCTAAGAGGTTGTACTTGATTTCCATTTTTTGTTGCACTTAGTTGCTATCTGTCATTGTTGTGAAATCTCTAAAAGATTGTTGATATACCTATTACATGAACAAGAATTTTATAAAAATTAATTTGACATTAAACTACCAGATTTGATAGCATGTCTATTCTTTGCTGGAATTACTGGAAATGAACCATAACTGTGTAGCTCGTTACTATCTTCAGTTCCTTATTTATTATTGTTACTTGCTTAGTTAGTTGTACTCATACTACACCCTGTACTTTGTGTGCAGATCCAGGTGTTCCCAAAGATAGCGGGTGTTGAACCTTTCGTGCGGTTGATTTTCAGGAGTTTCTGAGGTAGCTGTCGTGTTCCGCAGACCTTGTCTCTCCTTCTCTATCTCTTTGTTTACTGTATTTGGTCTCATACTATTATAGACTATATTTTTCAGACTTATATTCATACTAGATGCCCATGTACTCAGTGACACCAGGTTTTGGAGAATGTTTGTATTGTATTTAAATATTATATTTTCAACCTTAACGAGAAGTTATGGTTTATTAAAATTTTCGGCTTGCCTTGTATCGAGATAGGCTCCATCACGACAGGTTGGGATTTTGGGTCGTGACACATATTCTTACCATTCAAAAGTCACATCTTTCAATGTATACAATTCTAGCTCCACAACCTCTGTCTCGGTGCCATGAATCACCTAAAGGGCTTTTTGCATCTCATCAACAAACCTTTGGGGGTCCTTCTTGGGTTTGGTACCCGTGAACATAGTAGGATCTAACTTAAGAAACCTTTCCACTCTAGAACTTGTGGTATCCCCTTAGTGAACAGTTGAAGATGGCACCATATTGAGTCTTTAGGCTGGGTTGGGAAGCCACAATTTGAGTGAGCAATTGAATGTCTCCCGAAAGATCTCCGTCGGGAGAATTGGGTCCAAGAGAGAAGATCAGAGGTGGATCTTGAGTAGGCACTGGATGTGTTGGAGGATGCACTGGATGTGTTGGAGGATGCACATGAGGTTCTTTTGGTGCTACCTCCTATATACTATCTAGGATGGGACATTCCCTAGGCTTATATCCCCGTCCCCTAATTTCAACCCCGGAGTAATGGTACTTCATTAAAGGCCACTTCTGGAGTGGCTTTGGCCCTTTGTCTAGTCTTGGTCTTTTTCTTTGGTCGCATTTCTATGAATTGGAACAATGAACGGATTAGAAAATAATCTTAGAGTCGAGCATCATCGCACGATCTAGAGTAGTGAAAAAAGAGCAACATACTTAAATGTCTGTGTATGTTAGAACATCGCACGACAAGGTAGGTTGCTCTGATGGTAAGCACCCTCCACTTCCAACCAAGAGGTTGTGAGTTTGAGTCACCCCAAGAGCAAGGTGGGGAGTTCTTGGAGGGAAGGATGCCTAGGGTCTATTGGAAACAGCCTCTCTACCCCAGAGTAGGGGTAAGGTTTGCGTACACACTACCCTCCCCAGACCCCACTAGTAGAATTATACTGGGTTATTGCTGTTGTTGTTGTATACTTAAATGTCTATGTAGCCTCCCAAATATAGATGTGATCAACAACACACCGATAAGAAGGACTATACTAGACACGCTTCCAAGATATCCTAGGACACTCTTTAACATTAGGCTCTGATATCAAGTTTGTCAAGCCTCGACGTTGGAGGGCAGAAAAGGCACTTGATACCTTAAATTGATTGAGAGAATCAATATTTTATGACATTGCTATTCATCACCCATTCATGATTTAGAAATATAAAACCTTCCCATAAAACATTTTTCTTTCATTAATCTTGAAAACTTTACTTAAACAAAAATAGTTAATTATATGTGTCATATGGGACCTTAATAGGCAATGACAAAATATACTATAATCTACTTGTGTCTATGGAGCCTTTATAACAATATGAATAAAAAAAGTATCGATGACAAGGCCTCGACTATACCTAAATGGAAGACCAAAGTTTGTATATCAATAGAAGAATTTCCTAAATATGAAAGGGCTCACCAATGACTAAAGGAATTGAGGGAGTGCCTAGATAGGGTCCACGTCATCCACAGTATCACCACTTGCTGTTACAAAAGAGATGCAGTGCCTCTGGCAAAATGGACAAGAATATAAGAAGGAAACTGGATAGACTATGCAATTTCAAAACATCAAGCACTTCATTTTATTTCATAAAAGTATAAGAGAGTTTGAGTTTTAAATAAACTTACTTATTTTATTGAGAGTTCATTAGTTACCAACAATTTTGTTAAATCACCATGTGTACAAAATAAAATTTGATCTCGGCCCAATAAGCTAAGCTATCTCACTACAATGTTGTGTATATCAATATTAGTTCACTAGAAATTCATTATTCCTAACCAAGGAAGACTCTCTAGTCGTCCAAGCCAATGCATGGCACGACCATAGTCCTACATCCGCACGTGAAGCTTCAGGTATTAGGCACTTATGACCCATACTTTCTTGGTTACATAACAAGACTCCAAAAATACTCTTTAAGTTTAGCACCTTTGGACTAAAATCATTAGATTCAAAGTTTGGCTCATTATCCACATGACATTCTTTCTCATTTCATATCGTGCAAACATTGCATATGTTACTACAACACTTGAAAGAACACATGAAAAGACATATTCAAATTTAAGTTAAAGATATATACAAACATGTTGGACATGTAGGATCTTGAAACATTTATAACATTATTGTCATAATAGATGTAACACTTGAGACTATAACATTTGAAAAGAGACATGGGATTTTAGAGGAAACAACCCTATAAAGGATAGTTTAGGCAATATGCCTCAATATCATTTCTTAATGGAACTATGATACCCAACCAACTCTATAACATCACTCTACAATAAATCATTCAGGTCAAAACTAATAAGAAAACCCATGATATAGGTCACTTAGGCATTTTATAAAATACCCAGTGTGCATTAATTCCCCACAACCACCCTTTTCACCATACAATAATCTATATATATCTATAAAGGAGGGCCAAGAGGTGCTGACATGGCACATCTATTAAGCTAGAATTACTATTTACCTTTTTTTCTTAGATTTTTGACTTTTCTCCTTATTTTCCTTATTCTTTTATTAAGCCACTATATCTTTTCTGGCGTTTTAAAAGAACTGATCGAACAGATGTATTCTTTTGGTTACAACTTTTCAAACGCCTCGCTTTCTTTTTCCACCGTTTTTAATCGGTCACAACTTTTCCGGGATTTAAATAATTACACTTTGAATGTCTTTTGTAACATATTTCACATGAACTTTCATCTTCTACACTTCACTTCCCACCATCATTTACCCATCTTTTTCTGCCTTCTTTTACTTCACCGTACCAGGAATTTTCTCTTTAGATTCCTCAAGTGAAATTAATTGGTCAATGGGTTCTGTTACAAGATCACCTTTCAAGTATTTTTCCCTTTTCTTCATCTAACTAAATTCTTCTTCTGGAGCATATGTCCATATGATATGATTAATGGTAACTAACTAGATCTTCTGGAACTTTTTTTGTATTCCAAGTGTGAGGGATATTTATATATTATATGATCATATGTCAGAGTAGAATTACATTGAAGAATTTATCTTTTTATTCTCTACTTATTTTCGTTTATGAATAATTGTGTACGCTGTTACGTAGTCATCTATTTTATTTTCTTAATGTTCTACAATGGTGATTCATCTCATGTTCTGACAATCTTTTTTATAATAATGAATCTCAAGAGATGCAATATGTCGGTAATTCATCCAGAATAGCTTGCCAACGAGGAGCTATCTTTAAATTTCATAATATAATGAGCAAAGCGACCATTTACAGTTACGTCTAACTTTTACAACTCTTTATATGTTCAGTTCAAGGAGGGGAAGGCATGAGAAGTTATATTCATTGGCTAATAGAGGATTGTATCCTTTTTTTATTTATATATTTGTTTGCTAATATAAGCGTAGTAACAATCTATGAGCTTCTAAAATAGTAGTATAATATTTTAAGCATCAAGTTTACTCCTTGCTATTACCTCTTTTTGTCGCGACTAAGAAAAATGTACGCTAATAAATGACTGTTAACTGGCCATATTCTTTGAGCTTCTGTTTATTAGAGCCGCATATATGACCTTTCCATTCTTAACTTTTCACCTTTTCACGCATTTTAATACAGTTACTCATTTATGTCTTTATTCCTTCCGATACAGTTATTTGTTCATTTTGTGAATAATTTGTTGTTTTGCCCTAAATCCCAATATTTGCTGAGAGAAACACTAAATTATTGAAATTTGATATGTTTTTAGTTTAGAGTTATACCTAACAATCAAATTGAG
The DNA here is from genome assembly GCF_000390325.3 of Nicotiana tomentosiformis. Classification (NCBI taxonomy): domain Eukaryota; kingdom Viridiplantae; phylum Streptophyta; class Magnoliopsida; order Solanales; family Solanaceae; genus Nicotiana; species Nicotiana tomentosiformis. The sequence goes on from NC_090814.1 coordinate 31,924,359, forward strand.
CTAACAAAACCACACACACAAATGCACTCTTAACATAATTGTGACAGAGTTGAGAATTTTGGATTGCGCCTGCGGGGATTAGAACAGTGAGAAAATAGGCCGGAGATATACAAAAGAATGGAAAGAATAGAAAATGAAAATGCCTTAGAGAACAAAATTTATTTGATTGATCTTTTTCTTTTTCTCCTTTACCCATTAATATTTCCTTTCCTTTTTACAATTTTTTTCAGAGAAATGAAAATTACATATCAATCTTATGAAACATAAGTGTCAACAATTCATACTAAGAAGATTAACAAACGGGAGGGAGGCATCTCAAGTGTACATCCCTGTTGACCTGTTCTTTACATTATATTTTTCTCTCCTTAATTTTTTTTTAATTTTTTTATTTTTTTTTACTCAATTTTACATATTTTGCTGATAAATTTCACATATGGTGGTAGAAACACATGAAAAAGTTTACTTAGTACAGATTGATTTTTTAAATAAAAATTATGATATTACATGAAACTATATTTTACTTTTTTCATATACCGCGCGAAGCGCGAGCATGTATACTAGTTTATTAATACACTAGGGCCATCACCAACCTTCACTAGTACTCTCATAACCAACAAACACCCTCTAGCCATTAAATTATATGAATTAACCCTTCACTAATTCTCCACAATATCAACACAAACTAGGTTAGGTACTTATGGCTTCCATTCACCAAGCCATAATTCCTAACACACATTTCCTACATAAGTATTCCTAAACAAACCATAAAAACTAGAAATAGAGTTTGGATCTTACCTCTTGTAGCAAACTCTAGAAATTTCGTTTTTTAGTTCTTGGGATGATTTTCTTGCAAATCCTAGGGTTTCATGAGTAGATGGTGTCAATACAAGTGTTATATTATAAAAATTAACAACATTCCATGGCTAATTCATATCTTTAATGATGGAGGAACCTTGGGGAGAAGAGAGAATGGAGAGAATTTCAAACTTGACAAGGTTTGCAATGGTGGAAATAAACTCCCGTAATGCCTTTAAAAGTCTTCAAGGGTCACTCGTCTGGGGCACCCGTGTCGCGAGGATCTTCCTCCCATTTTTTTTCTCAGTCTTGATGATTGTCGATGTTGACGTCCAATTTTGACCCTCCCTTTTTAAATTAATTTATTTCTACTTAATAGTTTGCAATGAATATTTTAAAAATATTTTCAATCAATAATACCTATTTTACAAAAATAACTAAGTATTAGTAGTTTTAAAATTAATAATTTATTATTAATAATATATAATTATAAATATACTTACTATTTAAAGATTATTAAAATAGTTTTTATATACACCACATAGGCTTTATAATCAATTTAATGAACTACTCCTTAATTTCTAATTAATTAGATTACTATGTTAATAATTCAAAATTAGTGTTACAATTTAGAAAACAAAGTATTTTAGAAATAATTAATTACAATTATTAGTAGTATATTTGATAATTATAGTTTTTACTACATTTAATTAAAAATAGTTTTTTTTTAAATTTCACAAGGGGTTAAAAGACTAAAGGCTATAATTGCAATTCATAATTAAAACACATAATGGCTACCATTCAAATTAATTCTAGCCCAATACATAGGCCCATTCCGCAATTAACCCAGTCCATGTCCACCCTCACTTTCCACCTTGGAAATCCACTACCTCCTCCTCTGAGCCAATCTGCTCCTGCCACGTCACTCGTCTCCCATACTCACAAAACAAACACAACTAATCTAGGCCGTCTGTTTTGTAGATCATTGGCTCACGATTTTTAACTCTATTTTCTCTTTAATTTTTAAAATCCCGTAGATTTAATCTTAACCATTGGATCACAAGGATCCAACATCCACAAAATTTCCTACAAAAATATTTTAACACTAAAATATTAGGGTCGTTTATGTAAAATATCAATGGCCCAGATACTATTCCCCAAGCTAAACCTAGAGACGACCACCCCTCTCTTAGAAACTCAAATCGTTTCCCCCACATGCCCGGCCGCCTCCCTTTCTCTTTTCTCTCCCTCTTCTCTCAACCTCACAGTTCAAATCAATCTATGACCTTGCACAAATTCGTGCAAGGTCATGAATCCATGCATCGATTCATCCTTCCTGCCTCTTGTATCCGTGATTTCCACTGAGCCTTTCCCGTTTCACCGATAAAATTCAAAATTTTCCAAATCCGAACATGTATGAGGAATTTAAATCAACTTTAAATCCCTTGATTTCTTTTATGCTCCATCAAATTGGAATATGTATGAGGAATTTTCAGCAGCTTCATCATGTTATTCGATGTCCAGAGGTTAAACACAGTGATCTTTAGACATTGGAGGTCTTAGCCAACAGATTTAGTTCATCAACGGTCAATCCCGATCTTCACATGGCCAGGTAAAAATCTTTAATGATTCTCCCTCTGTTCTTTCTAATTTTACCCGACTATGCTCACATCATCAATTCATCTTCATCCTCCACTCACAAGTTTGAATTTGCTAAAACCCTAAGGCCCAACGGCCACTATAAATTGCTGTCTTAAATGCTCTCACCAAGAACACGTTTAACTACACCTAACATATGAGAAATTAAGTCACAATACAGTATTGTTTAGGAATTTTTATTTTGAAGTTTGAGTTTTTACTCAATCTTTGCTTCTCTCTTTCTTTCTGGCTCTAATTTGAGTACTCGTATGATTTGTTGCCCTAAAGGAAGATAGTAAAATCTCAACTACATTCTTCTTTGTTCATTTGAATTACTAAGTATGAATTATTCTGTTACTGAGTGATGTTCTTAATAATGTAATAATGATTGACTGTTTTATATGCTTGTTAATGACATATGGTTGTTAAATAGGTTTTGAGACCATGAATTTCCTTTAGTTATTAAGATTAAAGTTATGTAATTATTCCAATAAACATTCATTGACCTGTCTTCTGTTGTTAAGTCGTAAGAATAGCTTAATAACTCTCAAACTATCCTCATGTTTGGGTTTCTTTTGGAGTTCCTTTATGTTCTATTACGTATTGTCATGATATAAACTTGCCTCAAGTATCACCCGTATTTGTAGTTACTCACCTGAAAAATTAGACTTAAACAAATATAAATTTGTTTAGTGATAAGATAAGACTGTCATCTTGGTTTGGGGATGCCAGTTTATGATATCTGAACTTATCCTCTCTTTCTAGCATGCTTCTGTAATTTTGTTAACACTCAAAAGATCATTAACTCTATGATGAGATTATGGCTATTTGATCATGCTATATAAGCATGCTTTGAGCAGACTATATTCCGGTACCATCTTTATGTGTATTTTGAAGGTTACAATATATTTGACTTAAGTCATGAGGTTTGTGCAGGTTCTGGTATTCTGTTTGTTAAGCTAAGATGCTAAAATCAAGTTCCATTATACCTAAAATCCCATACCTCTGACATGCTTGATATATTTTCCCAATGTGATGATACCCCAACCCCTTTCCTGAAGCCCACATAGTTACACTCTTAGCTTGATGATGATAACACTTTCATTTTGAAATAATATGACTCCCTACTAAATATCTCCTGTATATGTTCTTGTGATCTAGCACTCATCTTGATTCTTCAATACTTCTTCTTACTTTCCATAACCATGAACATATCTATGTTGTCCTTAGAACTTTAGTAAGCTTAAATGAATACATCAGACCTAATTTATGAACTTTAAATGAGCCTTTTGTTGCTACTGTTTGAGTATAACATCATGCTTTGTTTGCCAAAAGATTAGTATGAAGTTGAAAGCTCTTAGAAAGAAGTGATCATATCATGGACTTTAGAGTAAAACAAAATTGTTAGCTTAAGATTTTGTTAATACTCTTTTAGAGGTTTTAATATAGGCTTTGAATCTGTGACCCTGTTAATACCTTTAGAAGCCATTATTATAGTTGTTAGCTTGTATCTCTGTTAATATATTTAGAAGTTCTAACTGAAGTTTGTTAATATGTAATCCTATTAATACTCTTAGGAGTTCTGATTGAACTTATGAATCTGTAACTTTGTTAATACCTTTTAGAAGCTCTAACTGTAGTTACTAATCTACAATTCTGTTAATACTCTTTAGAAGTTATAATTGTAATTGTTAATGGTATTTCCGTCAACACCTTTTAAAGAATTCAATTGAAGTGGTTAACATACATCTCTGTTAATATCCTTTAGACGTTTCAATTGGAACTGTTAACTTGTATACGTGTTAGAAGTTAAGACTTAGGCTATTAAGGTAATTTGTCTATGCCCATGAACTTGATAGGTTTAAACCATGCACTTACTCTATTCTTAAGATATAGGGTCTAAGTGTTTGGATTCGTAACAACAACCTGTAATGCCTTTGTCTCTATGTGCATTTGAAGCTGATTTCATCCGAGCATTCCTAACATATCATTCACATTGGATCATGTGCTTTTGTTAGATTGTGGTTACATTAGGAAGATTGGTAGTTTTATGATCCTATAGTACTTTGTATTAACTGTTATGGATAGTGTATATATACTTCTGTGGTATGGTATCATTGTGATATTGGGATTTACATTGAAATGCCTCATTGGTACTTAAACCTGTAGAAAATAATGAGTGTGAGTAGTTAGGAATATTTGAGAGTAGAGTTTAGTTCTTGGTTGACCTACTCTCCCTGACACAAGAACTGCCCCGAGCCTTGGGACCCTTGGGAACTTTGAAGTGTCAGGGGTCTAAGAGAGCTTTGGCCATTAACTAAACTCTACCCTTAGCCTCTAATCTATTGACATATTCCCTTTAGGTTTAGTGTTTTATGACAACGAAAAGTTTTCAATGTGAATCACTTTGCCATATGTGACCCCCACATTAGTGTAATTTCCATGATTTAGATTACCATTGATTGTTATAATTTGATTAGGCCTTTACTAGTTTGTTTTGTGTATAATTATATGCGTAAAGTAGCATATCTAATGACTTTCTTTCTTTTTTGAACTTGTATTAATTGGACCTGCCGAGTTCCCAAAGAACTCAGGCCCAAGTCCTATACCTGTGCATTTGGGAGGCCTGAAGTCTGCTGCTGTCCATTGCTGCTATTTGCTAGGCCTACCTCTTTTAGGCCCAAAACAAGAGTCCATCCTTTCCCTTTATTGCTTTATTGCATTTTTCTATCCTTATGTCTCACATGTATACAACATTTATCATATTAGATAGAATGCTTTACTTCACCTCTTTGAATCATGTAGAAAATCTAGGCAAGCCCTAAAAGACATAGGATTAAAAGAAGTATCAGACTTAGTAATAGATAGTCTTAATTCGTTCATTACACATTGTTTATACTAATCTCTAGTAACTACTTTATGAAGTCTTTTGGGATCAAAACAGCTTTGGCAAAAGGAGATAATCCTCTCTTTTCAAAAACTGAAAGTGGAATCTAAAATTGGTCTCATAAACTGTGCTTTTCTTCAAAATTAAACAAATGCAGCCGCCCAGTATATCTTAAACCTATTTCTTTACAATATTTTTTTTACCTCAATAGAGTTACACAAAGAGCCATAATCATTTAAGTACAAAGTGTTTACAAATTAACCCCATCACATATGTTTTATACAATATCTTAAATTCTTTCAATCATATGTATATACAAACATTATATTCAAAGCTTTTCTAAACCTATTGTAACGACCCAATTGGTCGTTTTCTAAAATTACGTCATGTTACCCCTTTTTATGTCTCACACATGTGGGTTTATGATTTTATGATTTGAGGGGTTGGTTAGTTCCATTCCAGGAAGCTTTCGGGATGATTTGGACCCTTGGTTCTTGACTTAGAAGGTTAAATTAGAAGTGTTGACAAAACTTTAACTTTTTTTGAAAACAACCCCGGAACTGTGTTTTGATGGCTTCGATAGCTTCGTATCTTGATTTCGTAAGTCCGTAGGTTGTTTTTGTGTTGATTTTCCGAAATTGGGAAATTTGAAGTTGAAATGTTTGACCGTAAGTTGACTTTTAACTATCTAGATCAGAATTTAATTTTGGAACTTGGAATAGGTCCGTTATGGTATTTATAACTTGCTTGCAAAATATGGTATTGTTTGGAGTTGATTTGATAGGATTCGAATGTTTAGTTGTAAATTTAGAAATTCTTGAACTTTACTTTGAAATTCATGCGTTTTAGAGTTCTTTGTTTTTTGAGCAACTATAGTACTAGGTTATGCACCTAGTAGTTATTATATACAATAAAGCCCAAATTGGGTCGGAAATTACAAAATGTCCAAATAAAGGAAGAATAAGAAAGGAAATAGTTAAAGCTAATTATTACATAATTAGCAATAACAGATTGTAGGATAACTATTACATAAAGCGGTAACAAACTCGATCACATGATAGTGATGCTTGTGAATTCAGACATCCATTGCAAAATGCTCAATATAGCACCTACAAAGCTCTCACCAGGCGTCAGTTTTTGCAATTCAAAGAAGAAGTATAGTATGAATCCACAACAATTACACCACATAACATAGGACATTATGATATTATTTTGGTTGAACTTTAGTTCCTGCATCCTTGTTGTGAAAGTTGACTCGAAGGCGATCCAAATTCCTGGTTGTTCATGGTGTAAGACAGACCGCCAAATAGTTGCATCAATATGAATCTTCATAAGCCTTAGCCTTTGATAACAAATGTATGTGTACTGCACATTAGTCACGACTGATTTGAGCAACTTTCCATAGCAGCAACCCTCTAAGAGGCCTTGACTTTACCAGGAATACACAGAAGAATATATTTGCACATTTATATATAAACTGCAAGAATGGACAATTGAACAACAACTTCCCACATGTTGTCATTCCAACCTCAAAATGAGCATTGTACAATGCTAATACCACTGAGAAATGATACAACACCACATAGTACATCAACTATCTAGAAGAATTATCCAAAGTGATTTGTAACCATCCAACATCCAACATTTTCGAGTGTAGTAGTTTTTGTAGTCACTCCTAGAATTCAGATAAAGAAAATGTCATTATCAAGCTTTAATAACATCTGTATGTTTAGTGCTAAGTGATCAGAACTGACTTAAATGATTTTCATCCAGGCGTACCGGCATGTGATGTCTAATATACTTTGTAGTAATTTGATAAATGTGAATTGTCGAGTTCCCAAAACGAGGCCATCTTTGAAAGGCAGCATGTAAACACTACAATTCATGATTCAATTACTCTATTTCTTGCAACCCTAACCCTTAGATTAGGTATTTGAGTCTTGCCTTGGTTGATTATTATCTTACCGGTAGTAGGGAATTCATTGAATGATTCAAATTCTAATGTACCTGCAAAAGAAAATACGAGGTTAGCTAGAAAATCTTCCAGTGCATTGCCTTCCCTTAAGACATGCTGAAAGATCATATTGAATTCCCCCTTCATTTCCGTAATCTTCTTCACTTCCTTGGTAATGCTCCAAGGAACCTCCCATTCATCTTCGATAATCTTCTTCATAGCCATTGAGTCAGTCTCAATGATAGGGGAATGCAACTGCATTTGAAAACAATATGACAGCCCTTCCATTATTGCCTTTGCCTCTGCCACCATATTTGTTGAAATCCCTATTTCCTCTGCCTTTGCATAAACCACATATGCAGCACCATCTCTAACAAGAAAAGCATATGAGCTAGGTCTTGGATTTCCTCTAGCAGCACCATCAATGTTACACTTGAACCATCTCTCATGAGGCAGCTGCCATGTAACTCTTTTAGTAATAATATAAGGTTTTTAGGCTTCAAAACATTTAATCATATCCGGGCAAAGAAGAGATATATTTTGTATCCAATGAACCCTTACTTTAGCTAGAAAGTGTAGTGTTTTGTTAATATCATGCACCACCCTATTAAAGGAGACAATCATTCATCCATGCTTTATAGTGTTCCTTCTCATCCAAAGTTCCCAATAAATAATGGCCGGAGTAACCTGGAAAAGTGGCATTAGCTTAGCACAACACTCAGCTTTCCACCAGGCTTTAATAACCTGACGAATTTGTATCAAGTTGATCACAATCCCAGCAGCATTTAAGAAGACCTTCCACACTCGTGAGGCAGTAGAACTTGTAAGGAAAATATGCTGCAGTGTTTCTTCTTGAGGAGTAATGCAACACAAATATTTTGAAATAGTTAGATATTCATTTCTCCTCCATAAGTCATATGTAGGAACCTTTCATCTCCATAATCTCCATAGGAAAAAAGATATTTTGAAGGGTAAACCTTTAGTCCATAGTAATTTGTGTTCTGTATTTGTTGGTTCTCTATGTGCAATACACTACCAACTGTAAATTTACCTGAAGCTATTGGCATCCATTTAGGTGTATCTCAGGAGTCATCAGTATTATCCAAGTAAATTTCTTGCCTTATGTGGTCAGATATGTCATTTGAGAATGTTTGATCCAGTAGCTGATCATCCCCTCCATTCTTTGTTATCAATTCTGCCACCTCTTGCACATCTTTATTGATGTTGAACTCTTGGTGGACAACATGATATATAGCTCCAATTCTAGTCCAATTTTCATGCCTAACATATGTTGAACCCCTATTTATTTGCCATAGAATTTCATGCTCAACCTCTTCTCTTGCTTTTAACATTTTTCTCCAAACATGGGATCCTTGTCTAAATTGCACCAATGTAGGAATTTCCTTCTTGCAGTATTTATTCTACATGAAGTTCGACCACAATGACTTAGAGGTTCTGAATTTCCACCATAATTTTGCAAATAGTGATTTAGATATATCAAATAGGGACCTGAAACCTAGTCCTCCTTCCTCCTTAGGGAGACACAACTTCAGCCACTTGGTCTAGTGTCTACTTCGTCCTTCTTCATTAGTACTCCAGAAGAATCTAGCAAACATCTTGTGTAGATGTTCCAGAATATTTTTTGGAGGATCTAGGACTGACAATATGTGGGTAGGTAAACTTTGAAGCACACTAGTTATAAGAGTAGCTTTGCCTCCAAAAGACAGTAGTATCCCTTTATAAGAGTGTACTTTTGCCTTGATCGTCTTAGTGAGATCATTATATTAATCCTTCCTTCTCCTTGTGTAAAAAATTAGACACCCTAGGTAGGCAAATGGGAAGTTTCCTTTTTGGAAGCCAGTTATTGAACCAACACAATCAGCTAAGTTCCTTGCCACCTTTGTATGCATATAGTAAAATCTTTTTGACTTGTTAATCAGCTGGCCAGAATTCTGTTCATAGTGTTTGAGCACTTCAACCACTTTCTGTAAAGAATAAGGGTCAACAGATGAGAAGATTATTATGTCATCTTCATGAGCTAGATGGTTTAATGAATCTGACTACTTTGGCATTCCAAATTCTATGAAATTCTTGTCTGAGAACAATTTATTTAGTGATCTTGATAGTACCTCTACAGACAGAATGAACAATGCTAGAGACAGAGTATCTCCTTATTTCACCCCTCTAATGGACTTGAAGAAGCCCGAAGCTTTTCCATTGATTAGTACCGAGTACTAATTATTGTCCATTAATATCTCTATCGTGTTGATAAAATGCTCAGCAAACCCCATTTTCCTCAACATATGCAGAAGATATTTTTAAGAAATCCTATCATAAGCCTTTGCCATATCAAGCTTAATTACCACATTGTCTAGTTTCCCTTTCAATTTTATATTAGAGATAATTTCTTGTGTGAGAAATATATATTCAAATATACTCCTTCCTTTCACAAAGCCTGATTGGTTGGGAGATATCAAAGATGGTAGTATCTTCTCCATTATGTCATGTAACACTCTCGAGAATACCTTGTTGATGAAATTACTTAGACTTATAGGTCTTAAGTCTGATAAAGTTTGTACTGGGGTTTTCTTAGGGAGGAGTACAAGGTTAGCATGTGTTATGGATTTTGGCAATGTTTCCCCTACATAGAATTCTTAGAGTAGCCTGACTATGTCTTCTCCTATGATTTCCCAGCAGTGTTGGTAGAACAATCCAGTGAACCCACCAGGTCCACTTGCACTATCACCAGACAATGCAAATACTTCATTCTTGACTTCTTCCATGGATGTAAATTTGCACAATTCCAAGTTCTATTCAATAGTGACGAGACTAGGTATACTATTAAGTAATTCAAAGCTTGTAGTATCCCCTTCTTGTGTGAATTGTTTGTGATAAACTCCACTATAGCATTAGCTATAATATCTTGGCTTTCAAGCCAATTACTATATGTATTTTGGATCCTTTTGATCTTCAGTTTCTGCCTCCTCCTATTTACATGATTGTGAAAGAATCTTGTGTTTCTATCACCTTCAGCAAACCAGTTTATTCCTGCCTTTTGTTTCCAGTACTGTTCTTCAATGCTAAGGTACTTTTTCAGTTCAGCCTGTGCTTGTTGAAGCCCAATCCTATATTCAACTATAGGTTCCTCTTCATATATCATCTTCTTAACACTGACAATATCCTCCCTAATAGCTAGATGTTTGAATATATCTCCAAAAGTAAGTTTGCTCTATTGTGATAGGGTTGTTTTCACTCTCTTCAGGTTTTGTTTGAACATCAAGAAAGGATCACCAATAAAATCTGCCACCCAGTCCTGCCATCTAGGCAAGAAGATCTTCATATACAACTTCCAACCATTGCCCATCCCCATTGACATCTTGTCATCATCAAAGCCAAGCTAAACATGGTGAGGCCTATCTTGAGTTAAATTTACCTGCATCTTTAACTTTGCTACACTCCCCCTAGTTTTCTACATGGAGGCAAGGTCAAGGTGTAATATCTTACCAATAGGTGATAACAAAACTAATAGGATCTCCCTATAGTAGAAATGCCATGGAAGTTCATGGATAACTATCCAAATAGGGATAATAGGATTATCCTCATTAGGATTAAAGTTTGTAGTCCAAGCTTGAAAGTCAATTCTTTGACCTTGAATGTACATATATTTTTTTGTCCAGACAGTGGTGTGATCATACTCATTGCCTAGGTCAATATACACTTTCCTTGCATTGAAATGGGCTATTTTAGCTCCTCCTCTGAGTTCACATTGAGCTATGAAGCTTCTCCTTATCTGTTCCATTCTAGGCATAATATTGAGAAATTTTCCTATAATAGTGTATTGGCATCTGTTGGCTAGAGTGAGCATGTAGTCATGTCTGGTGAATATAACAGCTGGTTGGCCCTGTTTGGTAGTTATTTTGGGAGGTGTAAACTCTATTGGTTCTGTCTCTGTATCCTGCCTTGCTCTTAGCTTGGTTGCGTGGGATTGTGTGATAGTAGAAGGTGGTGGAACAGGTTAAGTAGTTTGTTTTTTATGTTGGACATTGGTATCTATAGGGGAATTTGTGAGGTTAATTTCTTGAGGGTTGGGTGGAGCATCTTTATGATTATCTGATTATGGAGACTTTAGCTAGGAGTGGCAGTTGGTTTAAGTGTCTGTGTGTGTTTTGGTTGGTCAAAATTAGTTGAGATCTTTGGGTATGCGTATGCAGGTGGTGTTGATGTGTTAAGTGTTTTTAATTGAGCAGGTTGAGAGGTTTGATCTGTGTGGCTAGTCATCTGTGTTTCATGATTGGCAATATTAATGTCTTGGGTATTTTTATGCTGAAGCTGATTAGTGTGGGATGAGATTGCATTTACCTCATCAACAGAAGCATTTTCCATGTGTGGTTGTGCAAGTGGAACATTTGCAGCAGTGAGGTCGACTAGTTGTATGCACTGTGAAGAGTGCAACTGGTAGTAGCATTTTGTCGAACAGTTGGTAGTAGCATTTCGTCGAACAGTTGGTGCACTAAAATCTGCTGAAGTTGTTTCCTTTAATGTTGTGACGCTTGCCTCAGTGAAATTGGTAATTAGAGTGTTTTTTGAAATCTTCTCAGCAACAGGAATCGATTGGCATTGGTTGTGTAAAAATTCAACCATTGTAACACCATCACCGATTACCTGGAACTCGGCGGAGTGTTGTAGAGAATCAGAATTGCTGATTTCTGCGTTTGAATCAGTTGCTTTTTGGTGAATAAGTAGCTCTTCAACTGGGCTACAATCTCCATGGTTTTGAATCGCATTATTTAACTCAGAATTGATCTGGAAATTCTCATTCAATCCCAGGCGATTAATTGCTATAGTAGCCGTGTCACGTATTTGGAGAATTGTAGCAGTTGGGAAGGAATTTTGTGGAATTATTTGTTGGGTATTGTTAGCATTATAAAGGCATTTCTTTTGGTTTTGGTCCGGTGGCTTTCCACCCCCGGTCAACGGAGAAGTCGCCATTTGTTTTTTTGCACTGCTATTGGTCACTTAGCAGTAGGGTTTAGGGTTTGTGAGGTTATTATTTTGTGTGGATGCTTGGTTTGGAGTCCCGAGGGCTCAGATGAGTTCTGGAAATGTATCAGAATGGTTTTGAACTTAAAATGAGTTGCGGGTGTGCTGGTGCTTCGCAATTGCGAGCACCAATTTTGCAATTGCGAAAGTGACAGTAGGGGATCAGATGTCGCAATTGCGAAGGCAGCATGATTTTAGCTTGGTTCGCATTTGCGAACAAACGTTCGCTTTTATGATGATGGACAATTCACAATTTCAAAGCCTTTTCTCGCAATTGCGAGGTTGCATGAAGTTGTCAGGGTTCGAAAATGCGAGCCCTGGTCCGCAATTGCGATGGTCAGCAAATGCAAACCTTGTGTTGTATATACGACATCTGCAGCTTGTTAAAGGGATGTGAGACGCGATTTTTGAAAACATTATCTCATTTTTGAACCCAGACTCGGTAGGAGGCGATATGGAGAAGGGATTTTAACTTACAAACTTGGGTAAGTAATTCTAATCTATTTACAATCATATTCCATCATTATATCTTAGATTTATACATCAAAATCACGTGAATCAAAGTGTATTTGTGAAATTGTCATGTTTTTGAAAATAAGAATTTGAGTTTTAAGAGTCGATTTGGACTTGGATTTTCAAACTAATCATATATATGAACTCGTGAGGTCATGAGTAGTTGAAACTTGCCATTGGACCCGAGTTTTGACCGAACGGGCACCGGGTTGACTTTTGTTAACTTTTTCGGAAAAGTGTAAATGTCACGCCCAATTTCTCCTATAGGTCGTGATCACGCCCAACATCGCCGCTAGGCAAGCCAACGGTGAACTGACTATATAATTGTTCTTTTTAATAAATTTCCAAGTAGTTGAATTTCATTTATTAAGAAAATAAGGAGTAGAAAATTTAATAAAGTAAAGCGAAAACTAATGAGAGAGCAATTGCAGTGAAATAAATGCTCCAAAACCATAAAGTCTACTAGCATGTGTTTCAAGACCTGGTTTCACAAGTGTATGTGCAACTAGTAGAATATACAAAATACTAAGCTACTGTCTCAGGTATAGTAGATAGAAAGTATACGCAAAAGAGAGACTCGGGGTGCTGCAGAACGGACTTAGAAAGTAGCTCACCACTAGGCCTTGGGGTAACAGGGGTGCGCGCCGGAATGACTGCCAGATGCACATGCCTCAGATCCTTCATGATTAGTGTAGAAGTGTTGCGTGAGTACATAAAAAATATGTACATAGTAAGTATCCAGTCTAACCTCGAAGAAGTAGTAATGAGAGGTCGACATCGACACTTACTATGGGCCAACAATAAATTATAGAAATGCTAAATAGGCATGGAATATGTGAATAATAATAATAACTCAATAACAAGCAGTGATTAAATGATTCTCTGACAAATAGTAAATTCCAAAAGTCTTCAACTAACAAATACTAATTCATGATAAATTTCGGGCCAATAAATAAATTATAACCTCCCAATTATTTCATGATTTAGATCCTAAAACTACCCGGACTTAAGAATGATTAGTAGCTACGCACGGATTCTTATCATCTCGTGCGTACGTAGCCCCACAATTAGATATATGCTCAGAAGTTCATTTAGCTATTAGAGTAATTACCCAACCCAAATTGGAAGATTCCTAAAATTCACCCTAGGGCCCATGTGCCCGGATTCAAAAAATATTTGAAGATAAATATTACCCATAACCTCACTAACTCAAATATGTAATTTTCACCCAATTCCTCAATCAATTTTGTGGTTAAATACTATTTTTATCAAAACCTAGGTTTTTCAACTAAACCAACAATTTCGACACTTTATATGCTAAGAATCTACCCAAAATACGTATATTAAATTCATCTCATATAGAAATTACATACCTCAAAGTGCTGAGATGAGAGAAATGAGCCAAAATAGCCTAAGTCCCGAAATTAAAAGAACCTCACTGCCCCAGCGATTTTGCTTCTGCGGATTCTGAGGCGCATCTGCGGAAAATCCATCGCAGGTGCGGTCCTAGCCCAGGCCACCTTCCTTCACTTTTGCGGACGGGCTCCCGCTTCGGCGGAAGCAGCGTCGCACCTGCGATCCAGGCCTAGCCAGTCTCTTATCGCACCAGCGGCCCTTTCATCGCAGAAGCGAGGCCGCTTCTACGAAACTTCCTCCGCTTCTGCGGGCCACAGATGTTACACCCTATATTTTCGTATGTAAAAATGCGTCGTAAGCAAACTAATGTAGGACAAAAAAATGAGATAATATTTAAAAGTATATAAAGTAAGTTAATCATGTTACCTCTGAGGTTACAAATATTGAAGATCATGAACAACAAGTACAAAGAGGGTTGGACAGTTCAGAAGCTAAAGCAATTAAATAAAACAATGTTTCATCGAAAGTCGACAAGTTGGGAATGTTATAACATGTACCTTTGGGGTGAGACTAGGGTGATTAACATGATAAAGAGATTATGTTATGATTTATATTAGTTGTATTACATCCGTGTGTTATGTTTTTAAGTCAAGCGAGTTGTGGAACAAAAGTCGATGAAAGTCATCACAAGTTACATTCATAAGTTTTACTGAAACTTTGGGTCAACTGTAACTCTAATTTTCTCCCAATATACTTAGAGTTATGGTGTGTTCCACCCATCAAATTACAGATCTATGAGTCTATTTTCCAACGCATTAAACCATTTGTCAATACGATATCGGAGTAGAGAGATATGTGCATTTTTGCGATACTGCGCAAGCTGCTAGGTGACAAGTAGGTGTGTCACCTACTTGCTTAAATGAAAGCCCAAAAATGGGCCATTTCGGGTCGTCCAAAGAGTCCTTTTAAGGGCCTATTTTCTTCATATATTAGACTTAAAATAGAGCATAATAACCAGACATAAGCTCTGCAAAGAATCCTCCCAAAAATTTCCCACAAACCCTAATTGATTTTCTCTCCCTTTCAAGTTCCAATTGGAGGTAAAACTTAGAGTTTGAAGAACCAAGATAGGAGCTGAGTTATCCAACAAATAAGGTGAGTTTACTGCTCTCTTTCATCCATTTTTTCTGCTGTAAATTCATGGTAAGTCGTTCTATACTTGTAAGAACTCACGGGACGGTGATCGGAAGCCGTGAGTTCGAGTTATTCACTTGTAGCGGACTGTTTTGTGTTGCTGTTGGGCTGCGTGTTTTATTACTATTTTGTGGAGTTTTGGAGGAGGAAGGGGGTTTATAAACACCATATAAATGTAGGGTGGTTGGCTGGTCGTTCGTCATAACATTTTCGGATCGTTTGACACTACTACGGTGGTCGTTTTGTGTACGAAGAGATTGGGGTGTGTTGGGCTGTTTTGTAGTATTTGATGGTGTATATAGGGCTGGAAAATGATGTATATATGTTGTTATTGTTCTGTCCTTGTATTGTTGGTGTTATCTTGAAGTTGGAGGAAGGGCATATTATAGGGGAGATGCTGCCCGTTTTAATACAAAATAGGTTTGTCGTTCGTTGTGCGATAGTTGTACCTTTCGTAACTTAACGATAGTATTATTATCATTCTTGTAGATTAAGGTGCGAAGAGGTGAGTTCAACTTGGTGATTGAAAAGATTGTGATAAGGTATGTTAAGGCTAAGCCTTCCTTCATTTTGGCATGATCTCGTAGCTACATGTGTTAGTAATGAGACAAAAAGAGAAGTTCATATTCATGAATTTATTCACACTATTCTAGTCTCATAAGTTACAATATTATTCCTTATCGAGACTCTATATTCAATTTTAGTATTGTCTTCTTTCAGTCAAGAGAGCAGCAAGCCTATATATACAGTATTACAGTATTTTCATTACCATCGAGCTATAATCGATGGGCAGGCCCCTATTGGGCAACCTCTGATCAGATGGAAAGTTATATACCGAGCCTACTGTGGCCGAGCGCCTATGAGCGAGCCCAGCATGGTCGAGATACATAGCCTAGTATGGCCGAGCGCCTATAAGCGAGCCTACTATGGTAGAGCAGTTATATATATCGAGCCTTATAAGGCCGTACAATTATTTTACTTACTATATTGAAGGAGTTGAGTCAGTATCAGCAGGTAAGTATATCTCCAGATCATCTTTGACTCCCAGTTAATTTCAGTTATCATATTATCAGTTCAGTTTCAGATTTCAGTTATTTTATTGCCTTACATACTCGGTACATTATTTCGTACTGACGTCCCTTTTTGGGGGCGCTGCATTTCATGCGTGCAGGTTCAGACAGACAGACGGGTAGACCTCCTCAGTAGGTGTTTTCCGAGTTCCGCCTGATCGGTAAGCTCCACGTCTTTCGGAGTTGCCAGGACTAGAGTTTTGTGTACATCTTATGTATATCTGTATATATGTTATGGGTAGGTCGGGGCCCTGTTCCGATCACAGTACATCTATCAGTAGAGGCTTGTAGGCATATCCTGTTGGTTAGTGCATTATGTTGGGTTTGTATAAATTGGTGGTTTGTCAGCTGTAGTAGCTATGACGGCCTTGTCGGCCTAGCTTTATATTGATATTTAGTTAGTGCTAGTTTCCATTCAGTTTTATATTTTGCTTCGCAAATTGTCTTGCAAGGTGGCCCCATGGCCAAAGTATGACATTATGTGTTCAAAGTCCCTTAGTCGCAATTTGGTACGCCAGGTTAGGTGAGGCACGGGGTGCTTGTCTCCCCAGCGAGTTCAGCAACAGGATCGTCTATGTCCGTGCATCCTTCAAGGCGTGAGTCTCAGTCTTCGGCTGGTAGAGGTCGAGGCAAAGGTAGAGGTTCCAGTTCAAGTGGTAATCAGAATCGTATCTATGCTTTAGCGGGTCGACAGGACCAGGAGTCTTCACCAGACGTTGTGACAGGTATATTAACCATTTGCTCTCACGATGCTTATGCTTTGATAGACCCAGGATCTACTTTATCGTATATTACCCCATTTGTCGCGAGGAAGTTTGGTATAGTGCCTGAAATACTAAGTGATCCTTTTGCGGTATCTACACCGGTCGGAGAATCGATTATTGCTAGACGGGTTTACCGAGGTTGTATGGTGACAATTTGTAGTCGTCAGACCTCAGCTGACCTAGTTGAGCTAGAGATGATGGACTTTGATGCTATCATGGGCATGGACTGGTTGGCAGCTTGCTATGCCACAGTTGATTGCCGAGCAAAGGTAGCCAAATTTCATTTTCCGGGTGAGCCAGTCCTTGAATGGGTAGGTAATACACCAACACCCAGAGGTAGGTTTATTTCCTATCTGAAGGCGAGGAAAATGATCGCAAAAGGGTGCATTTATCATATTGTGCGAGTTAGAGATGCAGATGCTGAGATACCTACACTTCAGTCTATTCCCATAGTCAAAGAGTATGCAGATGTGTTTCCAGATGAGCTTCCAGGTATTCCTCCAGAGCGAGAGATTGATTTTAGCATCGATTTGCTTCCAGGAACTCAACCAATATCCGTCCCTCCGTATAGAATGGCACCTGCCGAATTGAAGGAGTTGAAGGAGCAGTTAAAAGATTTGCTGGAGAAAGGTTACATTAGGCCCAGTACCTCACCTTGGGGTGCACCGGTACTATTTGTGCGGAAGAAAGACGGCTCGCTGAGGATGTGTATCGATTATAGGCAGTTGAATAAGGTAACTATTAAGAATAAGTATCCACTTCCAAGGATCGATGACTTGTTTGATCAGTTGCAGGGAGCTAGATGCTTTTCCAAGATTGATTTGAGGTCGGGGTACCACCAGGTCAGAGTTCGGGAAAAAGATATTCCGAAGACAGCCTTCAGGACCCGATATGGCCACTTCGAGTTCCTTGTCATGTCCTTCGGGTTGACTAATGCACCCGCTGTATTTATGGACTTGATGAATAGCCTATTCCGGCCATTTTTAGATCTGTTCGTGATAGTATTTATTGATGATATTCTGGTTTATTCCCGTTCAGAGGATGAGCATGCGGACCACCTGCGAGCGGTACTCCAAACCCTCCGTGATCGTAAGTTGTATGCTAAGTTTTCTAAATGTGAGTTCTGGTTGAAGTCTGTAGCATTCTTGGGGCATATTGTATCAGATGAAGGGATAAAGGTGGACACTCAGAAGATTGAGGCCGTGAAATCTTGGCCTAGACCTACCACTCCGACAGAGGTTCGTAGCTTTCTAGGCTTAGCAGGATACTATCGGAGGTTCGTAGAGGGTTTTTCTTCCCTTTCGGCACCATTGATGAAGTTGACACAGAAAGAAACTAAGTTTCAATGGACAGAGGCTTGTGAGCGGAGTTTCCAAGAGCTTAAGAACAAGTTGACCTCAGCTCTAGTTCTAACACTTCCAGAGGGTCTAGAGGGTTATGCCGTGTATTGTGATGCATCAGGTGTCGGGTTAGGATGTGTCCTGATGCAACATGGGAAGGTAATTGCATATGCTTCAAGGCAGTTGAGGAAGCACGAGAGGAATTATCCGACCCACGACCTCGAGTTAGCTGCGGTTGTCCATGCACTTAAGATATGGCGGCATTATTTATATGGTGTTCATGTTGATATATTTACTGATCATAAAAGCCTACAATATATTTTCAAGCAGAAAGAGTTGAATTTGCGACAGAGGCGATGGCTTGAGTTATTGAAAGATTACGATGTTAACATTCTCTACCATCCAGGGAAAGCTAATGTTGTAGCAGATGCCTTAAGTCGCCGATCTATGGGTAGCTTAGTACATGTAGAGCCCGAGAAAAGACAATTAGCTAGAGAGATTCATCAATTGGCTTCGTTGGGGGTTCGGTTAGTAGATTCTGAGGATGGTGGAGTTGTAATCCAAAACACTGCAAAATCATCCCTCATAGCTGAAGTCAAGGAAAGGCAGTACGAGGACCCAGAGTTGGTTGAGTTGAGAGAGCGAGTTCCGCAGCAGAAGAAGCCATTGTTAGAGCTCAAGGGAGATGGGGTTCTCAGATACAAGGGTCGTTTGTGTGTTCCAGATGTAGCAGGGCTACGAGACAGGATTATGTCAGAGGCACATTATTCATGGTATTCCATCCACCCTGGATCGACGAAGATGTATCATGACATTAAGGATATGTACTGGTGGAATGATATGAAGAAGAACATTGCTGAGTTTGTCGCCCAATGTACTAGTTGCCAGCAAGTGAAGGTAGAACACCAGAAGCCCGGAGGGCTAATGCAGACTATAGAGATCCCGACATGGAAATGGGAGGCGATAAACATGGACTTTATCATGGGTTTACCTCGTTCTAATCGTAAGTTCGATTCCATATGGGTGATAGTCGATAGGCTCACGAAATCAGCTCACTTCCTACCGGTCAGATCTACATATACAGCAGAAGATTATGCAAAGTTATATATTAAGGAGATAGTGCGGCTACACGGAGTACCAGTTTCTATTATATCTGACCGTGGGGCTCAGTTTACAGCACATTTTTGGAGGTCATTTCAGAGAGGTCTAGGGACTCAGGTGAATCTCAGCACATCTTTTCATCCACAGACTGATGGACAAGCCGAGCGCACAATTCAGACGCTCGAGGATATGTTACGAGTATGTGTGTTGGATTTTAAAAGAAGTTGGGATGAACATCTACCTCTTATCGAGTTTGCATATAATAACAGTTACCACTCCAGTATCCAGATGGCTCCGTACGAGGCTTTGTATGGGCGTAAGTGCAGATCTCCTATAGGGTGGTTTGATGTTGGAGAATCTGGGTTACATGGGCCAGACCTGGTTCAGCAGGCCGTAGAGAAAGTAAAGGTTATCCGGGAGCGACTGTTGACAGCTCAGAGTCGTCAGAAGTCATATTTTGACGTGCGGCGACGAGACTTAGAGTTCAGGATTAATGACTGGGTATTCTTAAAGGTATCACCTATGAAGGGCGTGATGAGGTTTGGCAAGAAAGGAAAGCTTAGCCCACGGTATATTGGGCCTTATAGGATCATTCGGAGAGTGGGCCAACTAGCTTATGAGTTAGAGTTGCCCTCAGAATTGGAGTCTGTCCATCCGGTTTTTCACGTATCTATGCTACGGAAGTGCATTGGCGATCCTACCCGAGTGGTGCCCACGGATGATGTACAGATTACAGAGGACTTGTCATATGAGGAAATTCCAGTTGCCATCCTAGACCGACAAATCCGCAATCTACGAAATAAGGAGGTAGCTTCCGTAAAGGTTTTATGGAGGAGCAAGAATGTAGAAGAGATGACGTGGGAATCGGAGGAAGAAATGAAGTCTAAATACCCCCACCTATTTCAAAATGAAGATATGGTTTGAGATGGGACGCTACAACATAGCTCTATGTAGGCTAGCAGGTCATCAGGTAAGCTTTTATTTTTTACTTTCAATATTTATGATTTACGGTCGGTGAGGCAAATTGCTGCTATTTATAAAGATTGGCCATGTGTGGCATGCATAGTATGTTTCTGGCTACGTGCAGGTTAGTTTTAACCTAGTGTACGAAGGATACTCTGGAAAAAGTTTCCAAAGTCTCCAAGAGTAAACATTCGAGGACGAATGTTCCCAAGGGGAGTGATGTTACACCCTATATTTTCGTATGTAAAAATGCGTCGTAAGCAAACTAATGTAGGACAAAAAAATGATATAATATTTAAAAGTATATAAAGTAAGTTAATCATGTTACCTCTGAGGTTACAAATATTGAAGATCATGAACAACAAGTACAAAGAGGGTTGGACAGTTCAGAAGCTAAAGCAATTAAATAAAACAATGTTTCATCGAAAGTCGACAAGTTGGGAATGTTATAACATGTACCTTTGGGGTGAGACTAGGGTGATTAACATGATAAAGAGATTATGTTATGATTTATATTAGTCGTATTACATCCGTGTGTTATGTTTTTAAGTCAAGCGAGTTGTGGAACAAAAGTCGATGAAAGTCATCACAAGTTACATTCATAAGTTTTACTGAAACTTTGGGTCAACTGTAACTGCAATTTTCTCCCAATATACTTAGAGTTATGGTGTGTTCCACCCATCAAATTAAATATCTATGAGTCTATTTTCCAACGCATTAAACCATTTGTCAATACGACATCGGAGTAGAGAGATATGTGTATTTTTGCGATACTGCGCAAGCTGCTAGGTGACAAGTAGGTGTGTCACCTACTTGCTTAAATGAAAGCCCAAAAATGGGCCATTTCGGGTCGTCCAAAGAGGCCTTTTAAGGGCCTATTTTCTTCATATATTAGACTTAAAATAGAGCATAATAACCAGACATAAGCTCTGCAAAGAATCCTCCCAAAAATTTCCCACAAACCCTAATTGATTTTCTCTCCCTTTCAAGTTCCAATTGGAGGTAAAACTTAGAGTTTGAAGAACCAAGATAGGAGCTGAGTTATCCAACAAATAAGGTGAGTTTACTGCTCTCTTTCATCCATTTTTTCTGCTGTAAATTCATGGTAAGTCGTTCTATACTTGTAAGAACTCACGGGACGGTGATCGGAAGCCGTGAGTTCGAGTTATTCACTTGTAGCGGACTGTTTTGTGGACTGTTTTGTGTTGCTGTTGGGCTGCGTGTTTTATTACTATTTTGTGGAGTTTTGGAGGAGGAAGGGGGTTTATAAACACCATATAAATGTAGGGTGGTTGGCTGGTCGTTCGTCATAACATTTTCGGATCGTTTGACACTACTACGGTGGTCGTTTTGTGTACGAAGAGATTGGGGTGTGTTGGGCTGTTTTGTAGTATTTGATGGTGTATATAGGGCTGGAAAATGATGTATATATGTTGTTATTGTTCTGTCCTTGTATTGTTGGTGTTATCTTGAAGTTGGAGGAAGGGCATATTATAGGGGAGATGCTGCCCGTTTTAATACAAAATAGGTTTGTCGTTCGTTGTGCGATAGTTGTACCTTTCGTAACTTAACGATAGTATTATTATCATTCTTGTAGATTAAGGTGCGAAGAGGTGAGTTCAACTTGGTGATTGAAAAGATTGTGATAAGGTATGTTAAGGCTAAGCCTTCCTTCATTTTGGCATGATCTCGTAGCTACATGTGTTAGTAATGAGACAAAAAGAGAAGTTCATATTCATGAATTTATTCACACTATTCTAGTCTCATAAGTTACAATATTATTCCTTATCGAGACTCTATATTCAATTTTAGTATTGTCTTCTTTCAGTCAAGAGAGCAGCAAGCCTATATATACAGTATTACAGTATTTTCATTACCATCGAGCTATAATCGATGGGCAGGCCCCTATTGGGCAACCTCTGATCAGATGGAAAGTTATATACCGAGCCTACTGTGGCCGAGCGCCTATGAGCGAGCCCAGCATGGTCGAGATACATAGCCTAGTATGGCCGAGCGCCTATAAGCGAGCCTACTATGGTAGAGCAGTTATATATATCGAGCCTTATAAGGCCGTACAATTATTTTACTTACTATATTGAAGGAGTTGAGTCAGTATCAGCAGGTAAGTATATCTCCAGATCATCTTTGACTCCCAGTTAATTTCAGTTATCATATTATCAGTTCAGTTTCAGATTTCAGTTATTTTATTGCCTTACATACTCGGTACATTATTTCGTACTGACGTCCCTTTTTGGGGGCGCTGCATTTCATGCGTGCAGGTTCAGACAGACAGACGGGTAGACCTCCTCAGTAGGTGTTTTCCGAGTTCCGCCTGATCGGTAAGCTCCACGTCTTTCGGAGTTGCCAGGACTAGAGTTTTGTGTACATCTTATGTATATCTGTATATATGTTATGGGTAGGTCGGGGCCCTGTTCCGATCACAGTACATCTATCAGTAGAGGCTTGTAGGCATATCCTGTTGGTTAGTGCATTATGTTGGGTTTGTATAAATTGGTGGTTTGTCAGCTGTAGTAGCTATGACGGCCTTGTCGGCCTAGCTTTATATTGATATTTAGTTAGTGCTAGTTTCCATTCAGTTTTATATTTTGCTTCGCAAATTGTCTTGCAAGGTGGCCCCATGGCCAAAGTATGACATTATGTGTTCAAAGTCCCTTAGTCGCAATTTGGTACGCCAGGTTAGGTGAGGCACGGGGTGCTTGTCTCGCTCCTAGGTTCGGGGCGTGACAACAGACCACCGGTCCCAGGCCGCTTCTGCGATCAAAAGCTCGCACTTGCGGCCAAAATCTCGCAGGTGTGGACACACCAGAACTGGTGCACCAGCAGTTCTTCCATGTCCAAACTTGGTTCGCGCATCGTCCGAATGGCACCCGAGGACCCTAGGGCCTCGCCCAACCATACCATCAAGTTCGTAAACAAAACACGGACTCGCTCGAACCCTCGGAAAGTGTAAAACAACATCAAAATGAATAATCACACCCCTAACCAAATCGAATCATCTTATGAACTCCAAGTTCTTCCGACTTGCTGCGAATGCACCGAATCACACTTAAACTAATCAGAATGACACTAAATTTTGTGTGCAAGTCTTAAATCACCGTACGAACTATTCCCGAGCTCAAAATCCCAAACAAACCTCGATAACACCAAAACCTACTCCAAACAAAATTAAAAGAACTTGAAAAACCTTCAATGTGCCAACTTTCAATATTAAATGCCAAAACGCTCGCGGGTCATCCAAATCCCGATCCGAATATACGCCCAAGTCAAACATATGCCTTTTAAGCCAATACTAAGGAACTAAGTGTTCCGATTTCAACCAGACACTTCCAAGCCCGAACGAACCATCCCCACAAGTCATAAAACATTAATAGCATATACAGGAATCTTAATTAGGGGAACGGGGATCTAGAAAGCAAAACAATCAGTCGGTTCGTTACATTACCCATATCTTAAACAAATGTTTGTCCTCGAACGAGTCTAGAATCGTACCTAGAGTGTCGAATAAGTGTGGATATCTGCTCCGCTTGTCCTCCTCGATGTTGACTCGTCGACTGGTTGACCCGTCCACCGAACCTTTACCGCAAAAATACTCTTGGACCTCAACTGGCAAAACTGCCCGTCAACAATGGCAACTAGCTCCTCCTCATAACCCAGGCTCCCATCTAGCTGAACCCTGTTGTAGTCTAACACATGCGACCTGTCGGCATGATACATCTGGAGCATAGACACGTGGAAAACCGGATGAAATATGGATAGACCTGGAGGTAAAGCAAGCTCATAAGAAACCTCCCCAACTCATCTCAATACCTCAAATGGACCTATAAAACTTGGGCTCAACTTGCCCTTCTTCCCGAACCTCATAATTCCCTTCATCGGCAAGACTTTAAAGAGGACCTTCTCGCCCACCATAAATGATAAATCACACGCCTTCTGATCCGCGTAACTCTTCTGTCTGGACTCTACTGTGCCAAGTCACTCCTGAATCAACTTTACCTTTTCCAAGGCATTCTTCACCAAATCAGTACCATATAACTTAGCGTCGCCGGGCTCAAACCATCCGATGGGCAAACGACATCGCCGACCATATAAAGCCTCAAATGGAGCCATCTCAATGCTGGACTAATAACTATTGTTGTAAGCAAACTCGGCCAAAGGCAAGAATCATTCCCACTGCCCTCCAAAGTCAATCACACATGCACTGAGTATATGCTCCAAGATCTGAACCGTCTGCTCCAACTGCCCATCGGTCTGCGGATGAAAGGATGTGCTAAGCTCTACTCGGGTCCCTAATTCGCTTTGTACTGCCTCCAGAAATGCAAAGTAAACTGAGGGCCTCTAACTGATATAATGGAAACAGACACACCATGCAACCGAACAATCTCATGAATGTAAATCTGGGCCAATCTCTCTGAAGAATATGTGGTCACAACCAGAATGAAGTGTGACGACTTGGTCAACCTGTCGACAATGACCCAAACTACAGCAAACATCCTCAAGGTCCGCGGCAACCCAACTACGAAGTCCATTGTAATGCGCTCCAATTTCCACTTAGGTATAACCATCTGCTGGAGTAGGCCACCTGGCCTCTAATGCTCATACTTAACCTGTTGGAAATTTAGGCACCTCGCTACATACTCAACTATGTTCTTCTTCATCCGCCGCCACCAATAATGCTACCTCAAGTCGCGATACATCTTTGTAGCCCCAGGATGAATAGAATACTGAGAATTGTGTGCCTCTTCTAGAATCTTCTCCCTCATTATATCAACATTTGGAACACATAGTCGACCCTGGAGTCGTAGAATTCCATCCTCACCGATAGTAACCTCCTTGGCACCACCCTATAGTACCATCTCTCTGAAAAATAATAAGTGTGGATCGTCGTACTGACGAGCCCTGATCTGCTCAAATAGTGAAGACAGGGCGACGATGCATGCAAGAACTCGGTTGAGCTCTGCAATATGCAACCTCACAAGTCTGTTAGCCAAGGACTGAATGTCCAAAGCCAATGACCTCTCCTCTGCTGAAATGAATACCAAACTACCCATACTCACCACCTTTCTACTTAAGGCATCCGAAACCACATTCACCTTGCCTGGATGATAAAGGATGGTAATATCATACTCTTTTAGTAACTCCAGCCACCTGCGCTGCCTCAAACTAAGATCCCTCTACTTGAACAAATGTTGCAAGCTGCGATGATCGGTGTAAACCTCACAGGACACCCCAAAAAGGTAATGCCTCCAGATCTTAAGAGCATGAACTATCGCGGCCAACTCCAAATCGTGTATGGGGTAATTCTTCTCGTGGGGCTTCAGCTGGCGTGAAGCATATGCAATAACTCACCCCTCCTGTATCAATACACACCCCAAGCCAATGCATGAAGCATCGCAATACACAGTATACATCCCTGAACCGGAAGGCAACACTAACACTAGTGCTGAAGTCAATGCGGTCTTGAGCTTTTGAAAGCTCACCTCGCAATCATCACACCATCGGAATGGAGCACCCTTATGCTACAATAGATGAGAAGCTCTCCACAAAATGGTGATCTCGGTCGCTGTGGTAGGACGAGGCCAACGATGAACTGCCTCGATCTCCTTGGGATCTAGCTTAATATCCTCGCTTGATAGAATATGCCCCAAGAATGCTACAGAATCTAACCAACACTCACACTTGGAGAACTTAGCATATAACTTCTTTTCCCGCAAGGTTTGAAGCACCACTCTCAAATGTTGCTCGTGCTCCTCCATGCTACGCGAGTGGATCAAAATGTCATCAATGAAGACAATGACAAATGAATCAATATATGGCCTGAACACCCGGTTCATCAAATCCATAAATGTTGTCGGGGCGTTAGTCAAACCGAAGGACATCACTAGAAACTCATAGTGGCCATATCTAGTCTGGAAAGCCGTCTTTGGAACATCCGAATCACATATCTTCAACTGATGATACCCCGATCTCAAGTCAATCTTAGAGAACACCTTGACACCCTACAGCTGGTCAAACAAATCATCAATACGCGGTAACGGGTGCTTGTTCTTAATGGCAACTTTGTTCAACTAGCATTAATCAATGCACATCCGCGTAGTCCCATCCATCTTCTTCATGAATAATAATGGTGCACCACAAGGCGACACACTCAGTCTGACGAACCACTTTGCTAGCAACTCCTCAAGTTGTTCTTTCAACTCCTTCAACTCTTTCGGAGCCAC
Source organism: Nicotiana tomentosiformis (assembly GCF_000390325.3). Classification (NCBI taxonomy): domain Eukaryota; kingdom Viridiplantae; phylum Streptophyta; class Magnoliopsida; order Solanales; family Solanaceae; genus Nicotiana; species Nicotiana tomentosiformis. Next base: position 31,951,213 of record NC_090814.1, read on the forward strand.
GTGGAATGGTGGCATAGAGATAAGCTGGGTACCTGGAGCCAAATCAATACATAAATCAATATCATGATTTGGTGGCATGCCTGGAAGATCAGAATGAAACACATCAGAGAACACCCGGACCACGGGCACTGAATCAATCGCTAGAGTCTCTGTAGTATTATCCCGAACATAAGCTAGATAAGCCAAACAACCCTTCTCGACCATGTGTCGAGACTTCAAAGAAGAGATAACTGGACCAGATGCACTGACTGATGAACCCTTCAACTCCAATCTAGGCAACTCTAGCATCGCCAAGGTAATAGTCTTGGCATTGCAATCAAGGATGCGTGATATAGAGACAACCAGTCCATGCCCAGGGTGATCTCAAAGTTGGTCATATCGAGCAACAAAAGATCCACTCTAGTCTCATAACCACATAAAGTCATGATACATGACCGATATATCCGATCCACAACAATAGAATCGCCCACTGGTGTGGACACATAAAAAGGAGTACCCAAAGACTCGCGAGGAACACCCAGAAGATGAGAAAATAGAGATGAAACATATCAATATGTAGACCATGGATTAAATAATATGGAAGCATCCCAACCGCATACAGAAATAAAACTTGTGATCATGGAATCTGAGGCTACTGCATCTGGTCTGACTGGAAAGGCATAGAACCTGGTTGGAGCGCCACCTGACTAGCCTTCATCTCTAGGATGGCCCCTACCCACTTGCCCTCCGCTTATGGGTGGCCGGATGGCTGGTGTGGCAGCTGGTGCTGAAATCATAGGCTGCTGATTCTATTGTACTGCATTGCCCTGAAGCCTGTGGCATAACCTCCTCACACGACCAAGATACCCAAACTGGAAACAATCTCTCAGTACGGTGGACTGCCGACCTGAAGCCTGACCTTGATGACCTAAACGCCCACTGGAGGGATACTGAATAACTGGTGGACAGAAGGAGCTCTCATGAATGGCGTTGAAATAGGGCCGCACTGGAACATCCTGAGGAGGCAGCGGAGTTGGATATGTGGGCTTGCTAGACTGACCCTCACAAACTGACCTCTGCCCCCGGCCGGAGCACCACTGAACCCCCCAAAATATCGAAACTGCTTATCCCTCGTCACCTGCCCTCGGCTCCGCTGACGAACACCCTCGATCCTCCGAGCTATCTCCATAACTAGATCATACGAGGTCCCCATCTCAACCTCTCGGGCCATAGTTGCCTGGATACGAGAGTACAAACCTACAACGAACCTCCACCCTCTCTCTGGATTGGTAGGTTGTATCATAAGTGCATGGCAAGACAACTCAAAGAATCTTGCCTCATAGTTGGTCACCGACATTTGGCCCTGCTGGAGCTACTCGAAATAAATCGCAACTCTTCCCTATAAGAGGGTGGAATATACCTATCCAGGGAGAGGAGTGTGTACTTGTCCCAAGTCATGGGAGGAGAACCTGCTAGTCTGTCGAGAAGATAGGACTGCCACCATCTACGGGCCCTGCCCTCCAGCTGAAAGGTGGTAAAGTCCACCCCGCGGGACTCCAATATCCTTATGTTGTGCAGTCTGTCCCCACAACGATCAATAAAGTCCTGGGGGGTCCTCATGTCGCTCACCTCCAAAGACAGGAGGGTGTAGCCTAGTCTATTTGTCCAATAGCTTATGCGGCTCATCGGTCACTGCTGGTCTGGGCTCAGGTATAGCTGCTGCAAATGGCTGAGCTCCGCCCACGGGTATTGCACCCGGGGTCTGATAAACGGCAGTGGCATGCCCTGGAGCCTGAGTGGTAGGGGTGTGTTCTCCCCCTCCCGCTGGAGATATGGATGGGTCTGCTGGAAATAAACCAGCCTAAGTCATAGAATCCATGAACCGCAGCATACGGCCAAATTGCGTTCAATGTGGCTAGTTGTGCAAAAGGCAAAGGGAAGGGGAAAGGCTATTTTATTAGCATAACAACGAATTTGCGCTGTTTAATTTAGTATCCCAAAAATCAGATAGCCCCATGCCCTATGACTCGGCTCTCCCACACTAGGTCTACACGATGTAGTTTTTGTCCAAAACTACGTCATTCCAGGTCAAATGGTCCACATCCGCCTTTAGCCAACTCCATACGGCACCGTTAAGACCTAAAAAGGTGTCGTTTCGTTTTTCTCTCCCTTTAAAACAAAACAATTGCCTCTTATCCCTCACAACCAAACCCTAAATCTCATTACTCTCACCCACCGACCCCAAATGCTTTCACCTCTCTCATCCGCAGCCAGCACCATTGTTGGCCAATCCCACCTCCAATCACCATAAAAAGAATTTTCTCATCACCCTCTGTCCCAATCCAGGATTCTTGAGGAAGAGAATCCAGGATGAACGCTTTTTTCATTCTCTATGCGCTGACTGGATGCGTGCTCGTGTGATGTCACGACCCAAAATCCATTAAAGGCCGTGATGGCGTTGAACGCTGCTGCCAGGAAAACCAAAAATAAATACTTAATTTGGTTCTCATTTTTAATATTTATGAAATTATATTTCCTTTAATTAAATAGTAAACGATGGAGTTTGCAAAGCAAATAATAATATATTTTAAAATTCCAATACAATGCAACCCATAATCGCCTAAAACCCAGTGTCACAAGTGCATGAGCATCGACTAGGAATATAAAATAAAATACAACATCTGTTCGGAATACAAATTGGACAGGAAAATGTAAATACTTTGAAGGAGACTCTGCTGGCTGCGGACTCGTAAAGCGGAATGCTGCTCACCTAAATCCCTGTAATAACCGCATCTCTGTGCCCACAATGCCACAAGATGCATATACACCTACACAAAATTTGTAGTAAGTGTAGCATGAGTACGTAAATCAATGCATACCAACTAAGTATCCCGCCTAACCTCGAAGAAGTAGTGACGAGAAGTCGACTTCGACACTTACTAAGGGCCAACAATATGATAATATGAAATTCTAATTAAGCATGATATATATAACAATAAAACTCATAACATGAAATAACTAAACAATTCATCACCATATTTAAGAATCCAAATCACTTTTTTCATTTAAAACAAATAATATTTCAAATAATTAATTTATACCAATTATAAAAAAGGATTCCACAGAGGATGTTCGGCCCGATCGAACATAAATGTATAATGTACACTGTCGAGGATCGAACGACACGAACCATAGATGCATCTATTACCCTGCTCGTGGATCATACATGGGACGTGGTCAAATATAAATTATCAATAAATCATAATTCTTCCTTGATTCTTTTCAAAATAAAGACAATTCAACTTGAAGCTTTCAAATCCTTAAAATCCTCGACTTAGTTTCATTTGATAACCCCGCTCGCAGATCATACTTGCGACGCGGTCAAATATAAATTATCAATAAATCATAACTCTTTCTTGATTCTTTTTAAAATAAGGACAATTCAACTTGAAGCTTTTAAATCCTTAAAATCCCCGACTTAGTTTCATTTGATACAATTAACAAATATAATCAAATAATGGTGTCCACAAAACATGGTATAAACCTAAAACTACCCGAACATAAATATGGATAGTATCTACGTACGGACTCTCGTCACTTCATGCGTACGTAGCCTCCACAAATAACAACACATATTAATTAAGTTCACCTATGGGGTAAATTCCCTATTACAAGGTTAGAAAGGAGACTTACCTCGCTCCGAAGTTCCATAACCGGCTCCAAAGCCCTCTAACACCTCAAACAGATGCCCGTCGCTCCAAACTAGTTAATTAAGATGCAACCCAATCAAAATGTACTCTAAATCTCATAATTAATCAATTTATAACAATTTCTAACTCCGCTCGAAAAGTCGATAAAATTACCCTTGGGCCCACGTGCCCGGATTCCAAAAAATATTTTGAAGATAAACCTGACCCATATCACCACAAACTTAAATATATAATTTATTCCAAGTTCCACGTCCAATTTTGTGGTCAAAATCCAAAAATATCCATTACTAGGTTTCCCACCAAAAATCCCAAATTTTTACAAATTTTCAAGCTTAAATCCTTATACAAACCATGTATTTAACTTGCAATGGATGGGAATAACTTACATTGGCATAGACGATGAAAACCCCTCACTTGAAACTCTCCAAAATCGCCCAACCAAGTGAAAACAAATGGGAGAAAAATGGGCCAAATCCCGTTATAAAGGAAACCTCACTGCCGAGCTCGAATTCTTGCACCTGCGGTCACTTGACCGCTTCTGCGGTTCCGCAGGTGCAGCAATTATTCCGCTTCTTCGGAGATGCCCCCCAGCCGCTCCTTCCTCTTCTGCGTCGTTCCTTCCGCGGGTGCGGTATCGCTTCTGCGACGAGATAACCACATCTGCGGTTTCAACACTACTCAACCAAACTCGCACCTGCGCCCTACATGGCCGTTTCTGTGGCTCCGCACCTGCGGACAAAACCTCGCAGGTGCGGTTACACCAGCTACCAGCTGCCCCATCATTCCTTTAGTCCAAAAATTGATCCGTTAACCATCCGGAATACACCCAAGGCCCTCGGGACCTCAACTAAATATACCAAAACGTCCCAAATCACACTGCAAACTTAGTCGAGGCCTCAAATCACGCCCAACAACATCGAAACTACGAATCACCCTCCAATTCAAACATAGTGAACTTTGAAACTTCAACTTCTACAATCGATTGCGAAACCTATCAAATCATGTCCGATTGACGTCAAATTTTGCACGCAAGTCATAATTGACATTACAGACCTACTCCACCTTTCGGAATCGGAATACAACCCAAATACCAAAAAGTCCACTTCCGGTCAAACTTCTCAAAAACCTTCAAATTTCTAGCTTTCGCCAAATGACCTACGGACCTCCGAATCCACTTTCGAATGCGCTCCCAATACCAGAATCACCATACAGAGCTATTCCCAGTCTTAGAATCCCCAACGGGCATCGATAACATAGAAATGAACTTCAACCTAAATTTATAAAATTCTTTCAAAATGCCAACCTTCACAATAGGCGCTGAAACGCTCCCGGGTCCAAAATCATCCTACGAACCTGTTGGAACCTTCTAATCCCGATTCCGAGGTCGTCTACTCAAAAATCACACTTTAGTCAATTTCTCCAACTTAAGGCTCCCGGAATTGGAATGTTTCTTTCCAAATCAACTCCGAACTTTCCAAAATTAAATTCCGACCATGCGTACAAGTCATAATACCTGAAGTGAAGCTGCTCAGGGTCTCTAACCCGCTGAATGATGCGCTAGAGCTCAAAACGACTGGTCGGGTTGTTACATTCTCTCCCACTTAAACATACATTTGTTTGCGAACGTGCTAAGAACTGCTCTGGAGTTGTTTGAAATCGTTGTTAACACCTCGCGCACTTACCCGTGCTACCACAACCCAGTTGAGCACAATTTCTCGAGCAAATCTGAAAATCCTGCCTTTTAGCTAGTCCAATAAACCTTAGAACCAAATTCCAACATCTGAAATTCTCTACCAGGTCTGTTCCAACATACGAACACCGTATCTATCACTACATGATGGACCAACACGTGATTGTACACCCTTACTAAATTCCTACCATGTACTGCATAAATTACATGACCATAATAACATCCCCCGATAACAACAACCAAAAACCCACAAATCAGATACTCACAACACACCTCATGACTCATATAAATCTTGTTCCAACTCTTGAATTATTTCCACGACAGAGAAGAAGCGTAGAACTCATAACCACATGCCAAATCACAATTTACGGAGTCTCTCCTCCCGGCAAGATCCACTATCTCATTTTGTACTTAATAGCAATATTTACTCTTTAATATGCTTCATATAACTTCGATCGCACTGATCCTAGGTCCAATAATCTCGTCTCACGCAGTAGAAGCTGCTCATGCAATAAGCCACCTCAGACACTGCCAAAAGTCTCATAGGATGCCACAATGTGCCAACAATCCACAAACTCGAATGTGGTACATAAGGAAAATGAACTCTGTAAAGAGTTACTCAACTTACATAGCTAATTAAACCACCGAAGGGATGTTATGAACCTTCCTCAGGAAATGAGAAGAAAAACAAGCAATGATAAATATGGGAATCTGTACTCAATAACACATTGTTGCGGCTTGCAACCCGATCCACACAAGATACCGTTGCGGCGTACAACCCGATTCAACCATGATACCCATGGCGGTGGGCCACTCGATCCAATCAACATATCTGTGGCGGCGTACCACTAGATCATAATAATCTAAAGAAGACACACATCAAGCTGTAACGCTCATACACACGAAATGCCCGAATATTAACCATAAGCATGCCAAGTGCATAATACAAATCTTGGGGAGACGGGTAGCGTCACGCGCTACAAAACTCAAGCACCACTAAGGTGCGATATATGACCTGTATCTCGAGAGCCATCCTGCTCACATAATACAACAAACCATACGGGATTTGAATACGAGTGTGAATAATTAAACAACCTCATAACCCACTTGGTATAGTATATATTACATGGGATAACTGATGACAGGAATAACATCCAAGGCCCGAAGACCCTTCCGAAAATAACGCCATGCTGAGATAAGCACATTTGGCCTGACATAGAGCCCACATTCACATTTAGATCCATCCACGGACCTCAAACCGATTTTGATCATGCCATGCCTGGCTAAATAGCCTCATTCAAAACATCATGAACCCAAATCTGCACTCATCCTGAGATCGGACTCTGTGCTATGACACAGTGGTGTATCGTTTATAAAGATCTCCTAACTTATATTACCGAATCCTATTTGAAATTTACCTTTCACTTGACTTGACAACTTGATATTGTTGAGTCTCTTATTGATTTCATGTTTTATTCTCCATTTACTGTTGCTCGTTCTATTGAGAAGGTGTTAAGTTTTACATACTAGTACTATTCCATATGTACTAACATCCCTTTTGCCGGGGGAGCTGTATTTTTAATGGATGCAGGTGGTTCCATAGTAGGTAGCATTGGCTAGTGATAGCAACATACCCTCTCCTCTGCTGATTTGGTGAGCCCCACTTCATCTCAGGGTCCTATGTCTTTTTATCCCTTGTACATAGCGTTTTAAGGTATAGTCTGGGCCTTGTTGCCGGCACTGTCATAGCACTCTTTTGTTTCTGTTAGAGGCTCCGTACACATAGTGTGGGTTGTGTCTATATTTGGGAAGGTTAAACTAAAAATGTTGTAATCGTATCACCTGTTCCACTTTAGCTATGATTGTAGCTAAGACTGTGGCTTTTGGTCGTATGTACGAGGAACTGGGGGATAAGGGTGGGGACAAGAAGTTATTCCGGCTGGCCAAGGCGAGGGAGAGAAAGGCTCGGGATTTGGACCAAGTGAGATGCATCAGAGACGAGGACGGTAGAGTATTGATAGGAGATGCCTAGATTAAGAGAAGATGTCAAACTTAGTTTCATGAACTTTTGAATGAAGAAGGGGATCAGGATATTGTGCTAGGTGAATTGGAGCATTCCAAGAGTCACCGTGACTCTGGGTACTGTAGGCGTATCAAGGTTGAGGAGGTCGTGGGTGCTATGCATAAGATGAGTAGGGGCAGAGCGACCGGGCCAGACGTGATTCCGATTGAGTTTTGGAGGTGTGTTGGAAGAGCAGGCTTGGAGTGGCTGACTGGGCTGTTTAATGTTATTTTTAGGATGAAAAAGATGCCAGATAAGTGGAGGTGGAGTACAGTGGTTCTGTTGTATAAGAACAAAGGTGATATCCAGAGTTGTAACAACAATAGGGGTATCAAATTTCTGAGTCATACCATGAAAGTTTGGGAGAGGGTGGTTGATGTGAGGGTGAGGAGGATGGTATTGATATCCAACAACCAGTTTGGGTTCATGCCGGGTCATTCGACTACGAAAGCTATCCACCTTATTAGGAGGTTGGCGGAATAGTACAAGGAGAGAAAGAAGGATCTGCACATGGTGTTTATTGATCTGGAGAAAGCGCATGACAAGGTTCATAGAGAGGTTCTCTAGAGATACTTGGAGGCAAAAGGTGTGCCAGATGCCTACATTAGGGAAATTAAGGACATGTATGATAGAGCTAAGACTCGGGTTAGGACAGTAGGAGGTGACTCAGAGCATTTCTCGGTTGTTATGGGGTTACACCAAGGTTCTACGCTCAGCCCATTCTTATTTCCCATGGTGATAGACACACTAACACACCATATCCAAGGAGAGGTTCCATGGTGTATGTTATTTGCTGACGACAATATTCTGATTGATGAGATACGAGCCGGTGTTAACAAGAGAATGGAAGTTTGGAGATAGGCCCTCGAGTCTAAGGGTTTCAAGCTGAGCAATACTAAGACAGAATACATGGAGTGTAAGTTCAGTGCCAAGTCGAGGGAAGCGGGTGTGGATGTGAGACTTGAATCACAGGTCATCCTATGTAGAGGCAGTTTCAAGTACCTTGGGTCGGTTATCCAGGAAGTGGGGAGATCGACGAGGATGTCACACACTGTATTAGGGTGGGGTGGATGAAGTAGAGGTTAGCATCTGGAGTCATGTGTGACAAGAGAGTGTCAGTGATACTCAAAGGTAAGTTTTATTAAGCGGTGGTTAGACCGGCCATGATGTATGGAGCTGAGCGTTAGCCTATTAAGAACTCACACATCAAGAAGATGAAAGTAGCAGAAATGAGGATGTTGAGGTGGATGTGCGGGCACACTAGGATGGATAAGATTAGGAATGATGAAATTCGGGAGAAGGTGGGCGTGGCTCCCATTAATGACATGATGCGGGAAGTGAGGCTTAGATGGTTCGGGCACGTATAGAGGAGAATCCCAGATGTTTCGATAAGAAGGTGTGAGCGGCTGGCTTTGGAAGGCACGGGAAGATGTAGAGGGCAGCCTAAGAAGTGTTGGGGAGAGGTGATCAGGCATGATATGACAAGGCTTCAGATTTCCGAGGACATGGCCCTTGATAGGAGGCTGTGGAGGACAAGTATTAGGGTTGTAGGTTAGGAGGTAGTTGAGTTTATTTATGCTTTGTACCCATGTGAGGCTAGTTTGATAGGATTTTTGTCTTAGACTGCTAGTGGTTAATGTTGTGTCTCATTACTCTTTCGTTTTCATAGTTCCTGGTCTTTTTACTGGCTATCACTTTTGCGTTTCATCTATTTTTTGGTCTTTTTGATGCTGGTATTATTCATATGGTCTCTGTTGGTAGTATTGATATTGTTTCTTTTATTTTCGTCTTCTTGTACCGAGGGCCTTTTGGAAATAGCCTCTCTACTCCCTCGGGGTAGGGGTAAGGTCTGCATACACACTACCCTCCCCAAACCCCACTAGTAGGATTTTACTAGGTCGTTGTTGTAGTTGTTGTTAGTGCTCCTATTATGATGACACCTGATTGGATCCAACCCTTTGAAGTAATGTGTGATGCTAGTGATGTAGCTGTGGGAGAAGTTTTGGGACAGAGAAAATACAAAATGTTTAGGCTTATCTACTATACAAATCAAACTCTGAATGATGCCTAGGTGAATTATGCTACTACTGAGAATGAGTTCTTTGCTTTAGTCTTTGATATCGACAATTTTAGATCATATCTAGTGGAAAGTAAGGTTATTGTACACATTGATCACTTAGCTTTGAAATATTTTCTAAGTAAGTTGGAGTCCAAACCTCATCTGATGCGGTGGGTATTGTTGCTACAAGATTTGATCTCAAAATTAAGGATAGGAAGGGCACTGAAAATCAAGTTGCGGATCATCTATCTCTATTTGAGAAACCACTTGTAGAGACTATGGAAATACGGGAAGAGTTCCCTGATGAGCATATTTTCTCTATTGTTGCGGTCTCCAAACGATTGCAATGGTATGCTGATATAGACAAATAATTGGCTACTGGATGGTTGCCTCGTGACCTCTCGTGTGATCAAAGAAGAAAACTGCAAGGTGAGGTAAAAAATTATATTTGGAATTACCCTTTCTTGTTTAAATTATGTGCAGATGGTGTGATTCGAAAATAGGTACTAGAGGGAAAAATGACATGTATTTTGTCTCATTTCCATGATAGAGCAGATAGAGGGCATTGTGGTGGACATTGTACTGCAACAAAGGTCTTGGAAGCCGATTTCTATTGGCCATCTTTGTACAATGACGCACGGGCATATGTGACTGCATGTGATAAGTGTGAAAGGGAATGTAACATTAGCAAGAGGGATAAAATGCATCTGAACTCGATTTTGGTATGTGAGATCTTTGATTGGTGGGGTATTGAGTTTATGGGGATATTACCAACGTCCCGTTCATATGAGTACATCATAGTAGCTGTTGACTACGTCTCTAAATGATTGAAGTAATCCCAACTAGGACTAATGATGCTCGGGTTGTGTGTGAATTTTTATAGAAGAATATATTTAACCGCTTTGGGACACTTCGGTCATTATTAGTGACAATGGGATGCAATTTTAGAACTCTCACGACCTGAAACTTCGTCAATGGTCACGATGGCACCTAACCTACTTGCTAGGATAGCCAACACCCAACATCACTATTGGTATCTAATTATTAAGTCATTAACTTATATGTGATATAAATAATAATGCAGAATGAGTGTCGAATCAATATCATAAGCACAAAATCAATGATAGGGAATAAAACATGACTACAACTATCTAACCACGCCCAAAACCCGGTGTCACTATATCACGAGCATCAAATAAGAGTATATAGCCTCAACTAAACAACAACATCCCCTGGGAAAGAAAATATATAGATAGATATAAATGAGTAGGGAAGGGGAGCTCCATGTGCCGCGGACCAGATCAAATATAGTAGCTAACCACGAACTCTCCAATAAAAATGCTCCTACTCAGCTCAATGGGTACCGCTAATACCAGTTTCAGAACCTCCATAAAATGTGCAAAAGTGTAATATGAGTACAAAATCACAGTACTTGGTAAGTATGAAATTGAGTTTCGAAGAAGTAGTAGCAAGGGGTCAACATCGACACTTACTAAACAACTCAATAAGTATATGAAACATGGTCAATACATGGAAAAAAACATTATATCATCACTCAAGTCCACCAGTAGAAACACAGTAAATATGGAATTTAGAAATGCTTTTTAGACAAGAGATAGAATACAATATGAAATATTATAATACGAGTCAATAAAAGTTTACGTATAATATAAGAACCACTGCTTAAGTCTAGGCTACCAATGTATGCTTACGATCCAATACCAAATCTCACTGCACAATTCAACATTTTTATATAATTAAGAGCCACTACATGCGTCTAAACTATCAATGCATGTTCATGATCCAATACTAAATCTCACTGCACAATTCATTCATCTGACACTGTGCCAAGTGTCCAAACTAGCACCAATATGGGTGCCTGCGCTCACAGGGCCCAAAGTAACATGTGTAATCACTTGACTCTAAGGCAAATGATCCATATCCAAGCGCCACTGCAACGTGCAACCCGATTCACTAAAAATAATATTGCAACATGCAACCTGATCTACTCATATTACCATTGCAATGTGCAACCCGATCCAATCACGATATCATTAACAATCAATATCCTCTCACAATTTCCATGGTGCCAAGATTCTCATCTTTACACAATATTCAACTCTCCAACACATGAATATATGTATGAAGTAATATAATTAAGAGGCACATCATGAATCAATAAGATAGGTATATGACTAAGACTTAATAAAGAAGCTTAATACGGAAACTTAATCATTTATGACCAATTCATCAAGTCTTAACCTTAGGCATGCTTCTAAGCCACAATTACGAGTCATCACATAGTCATATAATCAATGAAACATGGATAATAAGTTAACATATTCCAAACAAGGCATAATCACAAGTCAAACTCTACTGGATATGGTCATAACCTAGTGTAGGACTAGGTCCCATTGACCATAACCCCACTATTCCAAATATGTGATTAATTTCCAAAATCGAGTCCAAATCGGGTTCAAAATCTCAAAATACACTCTCTTAAGTTGTAAGCAAAAACCTCAAGCATTCACTCTTAAATTCTATGTTTTAGATGTGGAAATCCATGGGAAAAAATATATATATAATCAAATCCAACTATAAATTACTTACCCTCAAGATTGTATTAAAATGTTTCTTCAAAATCTCATCCTCTCGTTCTCTAAAATTCAAAAATGGTGAAAATGAGCTATATCCTAAAATCTGGACATACAATACCCCTGCCAGTAATTTACTCTACACAATCACAACACGTAATCCTGCGATTGCAAAGCACTATTAGAACTCCCCATACTCGATCGGATTATGCCCACGCGATCACGAAGCACAATCCACCTCCCCATCCAAACCTTTTACGCGATCGCAAACTCACCCACACGATCATGATTCAACACCTGCCAATGTTACACGATCGCGGACCAATCCACATGATCCCGAAGAATAACTCAACCATCTCAACTCCCCTTCCACGTGATAGCGGCACCGGCACCAGTCACGCTATCATGATTAAACTTGACATTAGTAAACTAGCAATCTCAACTTAACTCAAAATGATCTGAAACCACCCCGAAACTCACCCGAGCCCTATAAGACCCCACCTAATCGTCCTAACAAGTATGTATACTATCAAGCCCTGACCTCGGGGAGTGCGACCGGCGCTCAACCGAGATAACCCAGCCGAGCAAGCCTGCTAGATTTTCTTCTACCCAAACTCACCCATGAATAACGAGAAGATGTATTTTCATTAATTAAACAATAAGGAGATCATGTATACAACACTAATTCATTACTATTAGCTACCTCATTTATAGGTCCCCAAAATATTACATTACACATCCATAGTTTAGAAGTGGAACATATGATACAATTACAACATCTTTAGTTTGACCTTCCCAATACCAACGTACAACCCACACCATGTCTACGGAGCCTCTAACGGGTACAAAAGAGTACTAGGATAGTGCCGGCAAAAGGCCCCGACTATACCTCAATACACAGTACATGAGAAACAAACGATACATGACCCCGGTATGAAGTTGGGCTCACCAAGTCAGCTGGGAGGAGGACGTACTGCTATCACTGATCGATGTCGCTTGCTATGGAACCACCTGCATCCATTAAAAGATGCAGCACCCCTGGAAAAAGGAACATGAGTACATGTGGAGTAGTACTCATATGTAAGGCAGACATAACAACGTATGGAAATACGGTAACTCAAATACAAGGCAAACAAATTACGTCAAGAAACTACAAAACGGACCATAGCATCACATATCAACTCTTATTATACTTACATCATTTTGAACTTCTTTTAGGATCAAGCGTGCCCTATGAACTATGCGTGGGATACAAAATATAATGTAAAAGTACCAACATGTACAAACAAGGGCAATGGAAGTGGCACCTATTGTTCGTGTTGCCTATGCGTCTCACTAGACCATCCATAGGGTTCACATATTATATTATAAACCTATAATAGGGTTTCATTCATATTACACACCTATGCGTTTCATAGACTGTCCATAGAGATTCATTCATATTATACACCTATGCGTTTCATAGACCGCCCATAGGGATTCATTCATATTATACACCTATGCGTTTCATAGACCGTCCATAGGATTCACATATTACACCATCATGCACACGACCATATTTACACTCAAGCGACATGATTAACATTACCGTTAAGGTTGTAAGTTCCCAAATCATTGGAATACTTCATGTTCATGCTCATCATGGAGAAACACATCTTATTACATTAACACATGCATGGAAAATCACTAATTAGTTTTCAATAGTGCATGGACCCAATTTCTTTTCTTAAGGTTCATCATCATTTAGCATAAGACGTCTCTTTTCCACCGCATTATATAACTCCTTGTCATCTTAAGGTCGCTAGATAAATTCATGATTCTCGGTGACTTAACATCGAAGTCATTTATATTCATTATTTCAGAAGCATACAACTATAGCTGAAACCATTGGAACATACAATGCCTCATGATTCTCATTTTGGCAAGCGGCCATAGTTCATGTTCATATTATCACTTACTTGTACTAGCCATGGGTGATCATAGGGCATTAATGACATTATTATATAATGGAGTCAAAACTCATCTCATAATCTTTCACACATTCTTTCATTTCATTGGCACTATTGGCCACAAATGTAATTCTCATTCTTGGCATGATGGCCATATTTCTACATCTCATACTCGCTTCTTTCACTTTCGAACATCATCACGGATCATCAACAACAAAGCATTTCTATTCAAGGCTTTAAGTCTACATGTGAGCAAATAAGAATGTTAAGCACATTGAGATTTCTTACACAATTTGGAATAATAGCTTTCATTTGGATCACGACTTGAAGTTATAACATTTAGATATGCAACCCATGCTTCGAGCACATTTTCAAATAGAACATAACATAACAAGAACATTTGGAAAACATATTGAACATATATCTTTTGGACACAAGGCTTATTTGGAATAATCAATTTATAATGAACAACTCGGGAATTACAAGGACATTGTGGGGCTCAATTCTAAGAGAGACGTTTAGCCAACATACCTCGCCTCGAGCCCTTTTAAATTACTACAATGTTTTAGAATTCTTAGCCACTTCAATCTATTTAGAGATATAGCAAAATTGAACACAAATTAGGAAGGAGTTCATAGTTCCATCTCATTTGAGCATTTTATCAAACACTAGGTATGCATTAAGGTTTCAAGGTTTACATACACACCGGACACTAGTCTGCAAACCTATTAGAGTGCCATATTACACAACTTGGTCGGGACAGGGCTATATATATATATATATATATATATATATATATATATATATATATATATATATATATACACACACACATACGACTATTGCCAATAGAGTTATAACCAATATTTACATACATACCGGACACTAGTCTGCAAGCCTATAAGAGTGCCATATTACACAACTTGGTCGGGACAGGGCCCCACCCTACCTAAAATGACTGAAACATAGACTTCAATACCTATCGACTTCTGTACAGCTACTCTGAAGAAGTGGATTATCACAACTAGCTGTTGAAACATGCACCTTACTGGGGAGGGACATCACCGGGTCTATCTATACTTGTGGGCATGAACATAGTGCTAGAAGAAAATGGGCGTTAGTATGAAAGATGTATTGAATATGTAAGGAAGATAATGTATATAAACCAAAGGCATAACATAAGAGATATGAATACACAATTTCAACCTGGACACCAAAGACAAGCCACGTGGGGGCGTACACTACGGTAACTATAAGTCATAAGTCCAGGCAAATCCAGTTTGGGCTATGCAGTAAATATAATATAGTATTATTCAACCTCTATTTGGGACATATCATTTCATGCCTGTTTCAACCACTCTTTGGGGCATACCATATCATTTCATACCCGACCTTAGAGAGGACTCAGTAAAGTCTTATGTCTTCATCACATCATACCTGGCCTGAGGAGGTCTCGATTGTAGCCATCCTTAACAGGACGCAGTGTACCCGACCTTAAGAGGACTCGATCATACCCGACCTTAGAGATCTTGGTAGTACCCGATCCCAACAGAATTAGGTGTACCTAATCTCAAGAGGATTCGGTAATATGACATGATACACTATTCCCGTACTCGGCCTCATAGAGGTCTCGGTGTACCCTACCACAAAGGGCTCAATAATGCCTCATATCATACCCAACTAGAAAGTGGTTGCATATTAGGTGTCGTACCTATCCGACTATAGCGTGACTCAGTAGAGTAAAGTAAATACATATATATATAAGTGCAATACAAGGTCAACTTCAAGAGATATCAAGATTAAACTTAGAATGAGTCACATCTTTCGACCTCAAAATACCATCTACAAATATATCAGACATGAAAGAAAGTGTCACCGGTAAAGAACGTACAAAAATATGAAAAACATCATCAAGAAAGGCTTAGAAGAGTTCAAGCTTACAACTTATGGATCATTTAGAAAGAAACGCTTACATCAAGTCATGCCAAGAAGGAAGGCCGCCTTACATACCTTTTTGAAGAATTAACTACACTTTTTGGGTTCTTACACTTCTACGGTGATTATTTTCACTTCCAAGGAATCTCCAAAATCAGTATAACGAGAAGAGAAATGACTCAATGATGATCACGAGATTCTCTGTTAAATCCTAATAGGTTCGCCTTTGATTTGGTCTTGTATCATTTAGGAGTTCTTAAAAGGAGTTTGAGGGCATTATTTGAAAAACTTGAAGCTGGTGAGATTGCATAGAATGAAAGTGGAAAAAGCTGCGCTACATTTTATATCAGGTTCTAGATATTCCACTGCCCCAAGTGCTAAATGGGTCGACCCGCATCGGCCACTACGCCTGGTGGGGCAATTGGTGTAATTTGATGAAGCATAATCACATCTTTGTTTCCATAACATGTCGTTGATCGATTGATTGCGCTTAGAGACCTCATTAATTCCAAACTTATTACGAGGGAAAAAGTGTGACGTGTAACGTCATCCCCCTGTCAGAGCATTCGTCCTCGAATATTGAATCATAGTCAATCTTTAAGAATTCTTCAATCATCTTTCGTGGCAACTTGAGTTGTGCCTGCTATAGTAGTTTCAACATTATCTCTTGTAGTACGGAACAAATAAGGGTATCTAGATTTCATATCTTCTTCAGCTTCCCATGTCATATTTTCTACACTGTCATTTCTCCAAAGTACTCTAACTGAAGCTTCTTCTTTGGTTTGCAACTTATGAACTTGACAATCTAGGATATCCATTGGAATATATTCATAAGATAGGCCTTCTATAACTTGGATATCCTCAATGGGGGTAATATGAGATGGATCACCCAAGTAATTACGAAGCATAGACACATGAAATATCGGAAGCACTGCTCCCAATTCCGGGGGCAACTCAAGCTTATACGCTACTTTGCCGATTGTCTAAATAATCTGATATGGTCCGATATAACGAGCGCTGAGTTTGCCTTTCTTGCCAAATATCATCACGCCTTTGATAGGCGAAACCTTCAAGAATACCTAGTCTCCCACAATGAACTCTAAATCTCGACGTCGGTTATCCGAGTAAGATTTTTGCCTGCTTTGACCGGTCAATAATCAACCTCAAATCACTCTCACCTTTTCTACATCTTGTTGCACCAACTCATGACCCAATAACTTTTTCTCGCCTACCTCGAACCAGTGGATAAGGGATATTCACTTTTGTCCGTATAGGGTCTCATGATGTGCCATCCAAATGCTAACATGGTAGCCGTTGTTGTAAGTAAACTCGGTGAGTGGCAGATGGTCTTCCCAACTTCCCTTGAAGTCTAGTACACATGCTCGTAACATTTCCTCAAGCGTCTGAATAGTACGCTCGACTTGGCCGTCCGTTTGTTGATGGAAAGTTGTGCTAAGCCTAATAATTGTACCCAAATTCCCTTGAAAAGATCTCCAGATGTTGGCCGTAAATTGGGCATCTCTATCCGAGATAATAAAAATTGGAACTCCATGAAGTCGAACTATTTTGTTGATATATAATTTAGCATAATCTTCGGCCAAAAAGGTGGTCCTCACATGTAGGAAATGAGCTGACCCGGTGAGTCTATCCATAATAACCCATATGGAATCAATCTTTCGACGAGAACGTGGTAATCTCGTAACAAAGTCCATGTTGATTATCTCCTATTTCTAGGTCGGGATCTCCGTATTCTGGAGCAACCCTCCTGGCTTTTGGTGTTCAACCTTAACTTGTTGGAAATTTGGACACTGAGCGACGTATTCGGTAATGTTTCTTTTCATGTCATTCCACCAATATAAATGTCGAAGGTCATGATATATATTGGTTGATCCCGAATGAATAGAATACCGGGTCTGATGAATCTCTGCCATGATCTGCCCTCGGTGTCCCTGACATCGAGCACACACAATCGACTTTCATATCTAAGGACTCCGTCCTTGGATAATTCAAACAACTACTTCTTCTGAAGGGGAACGCTTTCTCTTATTTTCACTAAGGTTGGATCGTCAAATTGTCGTGCCTTTACTTTAGCCACTAGAGAGGATTCAGCAACATTTCGAACCATGGACGCTCTGCCACCTGTTTCAGATAACTGTACACTTAAACTAGCAAACCGATATAAATCTTTAGTCATTTCCAAATTTTCAGTCTCTACATGCTTCAGGCTGCCCATAGATTTCCGACTTAACGCATCAGCTACCATATTTTCCTTGCCAGGATGGTACAAGATATTAACATCATAGTCTTTCAACAATTCAAGACACCTCCGCTCTCTCAAATTCAATTCTTTTTGCTTGAATATATATTGCAAGCACTCGTGATCTATAAATATGTCTACATGAACTCCATACAAATAATTACGCCATATTTTCAGTGCGAAAATAATAGCCACTAACTCTCGGTCATGAGTCGGGTAATTTTGCTCATGTTTTCTTAGTTGCCTTGAAGCATAGGCAACAACTTTACAATGTTGCATCGAAACACTACCCAACCCCACTCTAGAAGCATCACAATATATAACATAACCTTCTGATCTTTCAGGAAGGGCTAGGTCTGGTACAAAGGTTAGCCTATTCTTTAACTCTTGGAAGCTCTTTTCACAGGTTTCGGTCCTCTAGAGTTTCGTTGCCTTATGCGTCAATTTCGTTAGTGGAGCAGCAATGGAAGAGAAATTTTCTACAAATATCCGGTAGTAACTAGCTAAGACCAAGAAACTACGCACCTCCGTAGGAGTTGTGGGACTTGGCAAATTCATAACTATTTTGATCTTTTAATTATTGCCCTTAATGCCCTCATCCAATACTATATGCCCAAGAAAAGCCACAGAGTTCAACTAGAACTCGCATTTGAAAATTTTAGCATATAACTTATGATCCCGGAGCGTGCTTAAAACTGTTTGCAAATGCTCCGCATGATAAGCTTCTAATCGAGAGTACACCAAAATATCATCTATAAATATGATCACAAAGATATCCAAAACGGTTTGAACACTCGATTCATCAGATCCATAAAAGCCACTGGTGCATTGGTTAGGCCAAAGGACATAACGAGAAACTCGCAATGGCCATATCTGGGCCGTAAGGCTGTCTTAGGAATATCTTGTTCCTTGACTCTTAACTGATGATACCAAGATCTGAGATCGATCTTCGAAAAATACCTAGCGCCTTGCACTTGGTCAAACAGGTCATCAATCCCTGAAAGCGGATACTTGTTCCTAATGGTTACCTTGTTTAGTTGTCGGTTATCAATATATATCCTTAACTAAATATCATTCTTTCGAAAAAATAATACCAGGGCATTCCACGAGGATGTACTGGGTCTAATGAAGCCCTTATATATAAGATCTTTCAACTCCTTCAACTCAGCAGGGTCCATCCTGTATGGGGGAATAGATATGAGTTGCATATCAGGAAGCACGTTGATAGCAAACTCGATCTCCCTCTCGGGGGGGATACCAGGGAGCTCATCAGGAAATACATCAAGAAATTCATTAAAAATCAGGATCGACCCAAAGGCTGGAGGCCTTACCTCTACGTTCTACACTCGCACTATATGATAGATGCATCATTTTGAGATCAACTTTCAAGGCTTAATGTAAGAAATAAACCTTCCCTTAGGTGCTGCAACATCATCCTTCCATTCAATAGTACGATCTTCTAGAATATTAAAGCAAACAACTTTCGTCCAACAATCTACATTAGCGTAGCAGGAACCCAACTAATCTATTCCCATAATAACATCAAATTCTACCATTTCTATTTCATTCAAATCAGTTAAGATGTGATGATCATAAATCATTACATCGCACCCTCGATATACCCGCTTAACTATCACAGACTCACCTATAGGCGTAGACACTTCAAATGACTGATGTAATGATTTAGGTTCTTTACCATTCTTACCAACAACAAATAGAGTAATGTATGGCAAAGTAGAACCTGGATCTATCAAAGCATACACATTAGGGGAGAATACAGATAGTATTCCTGTAACCACATTCGGTGATGACTCTAGGTCCTGTCGACCTGACAATGCATAGATGCGATTCTATTGTCCACCTGAGTCAGATGCTCCAATTCTACTTCTACCTCTTCCAACTGATGTTTGCAGGCTTTGCCCACAAGGGCGTACTGATGAAGAAGATGCTGCTACATATCCAGATCATGCTGCTCATGAATAATATGGCCTGGCTACCCATATGAATAACATAAGTCCGAACCTTGGCAATATTGCCCTCACCCCGCTTAGATTGCAGCACACGGTAGGACAGTAGGCGCCAGTTAATGAAAATGCATATTCCCCCATTATCCCAATATGTGTCGCGGCCGATTGACCGTGCTAGAAACCAAACTTTTTAATCCCTTACTTTATGTGTGAGGAAAAGTGTTGGGTCTGACATCATCCCCCCTTCGAAATATTCATCCTAGAATGTTGAGTTGCAGTCACTCATTACAAACTTCTATAGTCATTTTGGGTTATTCCAGCCATAGTTATCTTATCGTTGCCTCCCGTAGTATGGATCAAATGGGCGTACCTGGATTTCATATCTTCCTAATCTTCCCAGATCATTTATTATATATTATTGTTCCTCCAAAGTACTTTAACTGATGATACCTCTTGGGTTCGCAGCTTCCGAACTTGACGATCTAGGATAGCCACTGGAATTTGGTCGTAAGATAGGTTCTTCATGATTCGAATATCTTCAATAGGGGTAACACATGATGGATCTCTTAAGCACTTTCGAAGCATTGACACATTGAAAACTGGATGAATTGCTTCCAATTTCGGAAGCAGCTTAATTTTATAAGCCACTGGACCCACTTTCTCAATAATTCGATAGGGTCCAATATATTGGGGACTGGGTTTGCCTTTCTAACCGAATCTTATCATGCCTTTCATAGGCGACACCTTTAGGAATACCAAGTCTCCTACAGGACACTCCAAATCTTGTCGTCGGATATCTGATTAAGAATTTTGCCTACTTTGAGTTTTCAACAAACGACTTTGAATCATCTTAACCTTTTCTACAGCCTGTTGCACCAACTCAGGACCCAACAATTTTACCAACCTCAAACTAGCTGATAGGAGACTTGCACTTTTGTCCGTATAGGGCCTCGTATAGTGTCATCCGAATGTTGGCATGGTAGATATATTTTTAAGCAAATTCGATGACTGGTAGATGATCCTCCCAATGTTCTTTGAAGTAAAAAACACACAGGCTTGTAACATGTCCTTGAGAGTCAGAATAGTGCGTTCGGCCTGAACATCTGTTTATGGATGAAAAGCTAGTGCTAAGGTTGATCCCGGTACCCAATCCTTTCTAAAATGATCTCCAAAAGTTAGCTGTAAACTAAGCTCCTATGTCCGATATGATAGAAATCGGAACCCAATGAAGTCGAACTATTGCCTTGATATATAACTTAGCATAATCTTCAACAGAGAAGGTAGTCTTAACAGGTAAGAAGTGTGTTGACTTGGTGAGTTGATCCATGATAACCCTTATGGAATCAAATCTTTGGTGTGATAAGGGTAGTCCAATAACAAAATCCATATTGACCACTTCTATTTCTAGGCCGAAATCTCCATATTCTGAGAGTAGAGAGTGGGCAGATGTTGACTCCTTATCCTCCATAAACTAGTACTCGAGACACTACCTTATCTACATATTTGACAGTGATGTGTAGAGCTTTGTTGTGACCCACGCCGGTGATAGGAAGCTCATCTCTTCGGAAAGTTATCATAGTTGCTTCGACAATCTTCCTAATAGTTGCTGCCAGTGCCTCACTGGTGGTGTTGCTAGGCACACTTTCCCTACTTAACACTTTCATCAGGGCATCTTTATGACTGTTAGAACTCATCAGTAAATCCATGATTGATATTTATGTCGGAGGTTTCTTCAATTGTTCCTCTATGGAGTATTCCTTGGTTGACATCCTCTTCAAGAATTATGCGGCCTCGGGATCAGTTATATTTCTTCTTTGAATCTTCTCCATTCCTATATTCCCTCGGGTTGCATCCTCAGGAGCGTAGCATCTCCGCGACCTAATCATATTGTGGGCTGCCGTGAAATCTGTCATTTTAGCTTTTCCCTTTTGTTGTTGGTAGGTCTGAATCATTACCATGGGTTTCAATTGTACTGTGATCATCGGAGTCCTTTTAGGTGGGACCCTTGTGGCTTCAGCGTTTCCTATCTTGACAATGGTTCCTTTCAAGTTGTATTCTTCATCTAATATGATCATGTTATCCCCTTGATTTCGGTGATTTGGCAGCAGATTGCGGTTCATATTGGGCGGAGCCAGAGTGCACTGAATTGCTCCGCTTTTGATCAATAACTCAACTTCACTTTTCATCTTGAAAAAATCTTCAGTATCATGCCCAGGCACATTTGAATGGTACACGCACCTTTTGATTGCATCAAAATACTTTGAGGGATTCTCAAGAACCCTTCCTTCTACTAGATGTATCAAACCTGCTCTCCTCAATCTTTCAAACAGTTGAGCCAGAGGTTTAGCAATCAGGGTGTAGTTTCTAGGACCTTTATCTTAAAAATTTGGGAAAGGTCGGGGTGCATAAGTGGGTCGATTTTGATGAGTGGTGGTTTGAATATGAGCATATGGTCGTAGTGGGTTCAGGTTGTTATGGGTTTGAGGCGAGTTATATTGAGGTTGGGGATTGTAATATGGTTGTGTGTTGTAAACTGGAGCATAAGCATGTGGTGGTAAATTGTTCTTTGGGGAATAAGATGTGTTTCCATGATGTGAGCCGGGTCGATAATAAAGGATGGTTGTAGATACCTCTTCCTTTTTCTTCTTTTCGCTTCCTATTGACCCTTATTGGATTGTTTTGCTAGTTGTTTGTAGTGCAGCCGTGGATTGTACTTGGATTTTATACCTTCTTCTAAGAAATCTCCCATTTTGACCAGTTCAGGGAATTTATGTCCCATCATGCCAATCGTTTTCTCAATGTAAATCCCTTCCTGGGCCCTGATTAAATACTTAGTCAATTCACTATCATCTAACGGAGGTTATGCCCTTGGAGGCCTCTGATCTCCATCGACGTGTATATTTTTGGAATGACTCGGACGGCTTCTTCTGCAGGTTTACCAGTGCAAACCTATCGGGAGTGATCATGTTGAATCGGAAGTGATTCATGAAATCTTCCATCATATCCTGCCATGTACTCTAGTTTCGCGGATCTTGTCGAATATATACCAAGTGAGTGCTTCCCCTGTCAGGCTTCTTATGAACAACTTCATCCTCAGCTTCTCATTTCTTCCCACTCCCACTAACTTGTCACAATAAGCTCTTAAATGTGCATGGGGATCACCCGTCCTGCAAAGATATCAAACTTTAGAGGCTTGTACCCTACCGGCATATCCACATCAGGATGGATACACAAATCCTCATAGTCTAGACTTTAGCTCCCCCGAGCAACAAGCAGGTTCTTCATTTGTTTTCTCAAGGTCTGTAATTACTCAGACACTAATTCTTCCTCCTTATGCCTAGCTTTCCTTTCCATCTCGATGTACTGGTCAATTTCATAAGTCACCCTGACCGTGACAGGCATTGTAAAGGTGGATTCATAAACGACATGTACAGGAGGAACATATCGCTCATGTGAAGCGATATGTACCGCCGGTATGTGCAGGTTTTGGTTAGTGGTAAATGTGACTCCGTCATGAGGGGGGTGCACCGTGTTAGTAGTAGCAGGTGGATTATGTGGCGTTTGACGTAATATGGTATGTAAGGATTGTGGATAGGAGGATTTGGTGGGTTTGTAGGGGTTACTAGAGGTATGATTTGAGTGGTAGGGACAGAATCGTGGTGTTGTTGATTTGGCGAGTAGTAGAGGGAAAGTGGTCGATGATTGAATCCAGAGAATGGAAACGAGGTGGTTGTGGGAGCGTTGTGAAGGCCAGATGTGACAATTCCCTGATATGTTGTACTTCCTCCCTTAAATATTCCATCTCTTGGTCCATCCTGGCCACATGTTCATCATTCCTAGTATCTTCCTTCTCTCCCGATCGCCCCGGGCTATCGGATATTACCAGAGCATATTCGGTCGGGTTATCAGTAGCAGACATCTTCCCTTTGGATCTTAGGTTGTACATTGGTTCCGCTAGTTTTGGGTTAACGTAAACCAACTCGTCTTTTGGGAAATAATAATAAAGTAAGAAAATGAAAGAAGAAAGAAAAAGAAAAAAAGTCAGTTTCATCATTTATATGAGTAATAGGTCACACAGAGCAGTTAGTTCACGTATTCAGGCAAGCGCATTTTTCTAAAATTCGTGGGACCTCTCTTTGCCGGAGGTAGGCCTAAGTTGCAAGTTTTTGACAAACAATCAGATTTGACACATTCAGATCCGAAGCAAATTTTATTTTCATTGATATTGTTTGGATTGAGATAAGCGGGAACATAGGTTACATCATTCTTTCCACCATTTACAGAATTGCATGGGCTTGTACAACTTTCCCTTAGGGAAAGAAGAAAACTGGGGATCTTCTCCCTCAAGCTATCAACATTAGGAACACATAGGCAACCCTGGAGTTGCAGAACACCATCCTCACCGAGAGTAACCTCCTTGGAACCACCCTGTAGTACCGTCTCTCTGAGAACCAACAAGTGAGGATCATCAAACTGGCGAGCCTTCATCTGCTCGAATAGTGCGGACCGAGCAATGACGCATGCAAGAACTCAGTTGGGCTATAAAATATCCTACCTCACAAGTATGTTAGCCAAGGATTGAATGTCCAAAGCTAGTGGCCTCTCCTCTGCTGAAATGGATGACAAAATACCCATACTCTCCACCTTTCTGCTCAAGGCATCCCCAAGTACATTAGCCTTGCCTGGGTGATAAAGGATGGTAATATCATAATCTTTTAGTAACTCGAGCCACCTGCGCTGCCTCAAATTGAGATCACTCTGCTTGAACAAATGCTGCAAGCTACGATGATCGGTGTAAACCTCATAGGACACCCCATAAAGATAATGCCTCCATATCTTAAGTGCATGAACAATCGCAACCAACTCTAAATCGTGTACAAAATAATTCTTCTCGTAGTGATTCAACTGATGTGAAGCATATGCAATAACTTGCCCCTCCTACATCAATACACAACCCAAACCACCGCGTGAAGCATCGCAATACACAATATACATCCCTGAACCGGAAGGCAACACTAACACTGGTGCTGAAGTCAATGCAGTCTTGCGCTTCTGAAAGCTCGCCTCACAATCATCGGACCATCGGAATGGAGCACCCTTCTGGGTCAATCTAGTCAAAAGTGCTGCAATAAATGAAAAGCCCTCCACAAACCGACGATAATAACCTGCTAACCCCAAGAAGCTCCTGATCTTAGTCGATGTGATAGGACGAGGCCAACACTGAACTGCCTCAATCTTCTTGGGATCAACCTTAATACCCTCGCCTGATACGACATGCCCCAAGAATGCTATAGAATCTTGCCAAAACTCACACTTGGAGAACTTAGCATATAGTTTCTGTTCTCGCAAGGTCTGAAGCACCACTCTCAAATGCTGCTCGTGCTCCTCCATGCTATGCGAGTAGGTCAAAATGTCATCTATGAAGAGAATGATAAACGAATCAATATATGGCCTGAACACTTTATTCATCAAATCCATAAACGTCGTCGGGGCATTATTCAAGCCAAAGGACATCACTAGAAAGTCATAATGGCCATATCTAGTCCGGAAGGCTGTCTTTGGGACATCGGAATACTGAATCTTCAGCTGATGTTATCTCGATCTCAAGTCGATCTTAGAGAATACCCTAGAAACTTGCAACTGGTCAAACAAATCATCAATACACGGCAACGAGACCTTGTTCAACTGGCGGTAATCAATGCACATTTGCATAGTCCCATCTTTCGTCTTCTCAAATAACACTGGTGCACCCCAAGGCGATATACTCGGCCTGACAAACCCTTTTGCTAATAACTCCTCAAGCTTCTCTTTCAACTCCTTCAACTCTTTCGGATCCATGCAGTACGGTGCGATAGAAAAAGGCTAGGTACCTGGAGCCAAATCAATATAGAAATCGATATCACGATCGGGTGGCATGCCTGGAAGATCAGAAGGAAACACATCAGAGAACTCTCGGACCACGGGCACTGAATCAATCACCGGAGTCTATGTGGTAGTATCCCGAACATAGGCTAAATAAGACAAACAACCCTTCTTTACCATGTGTCGAGCCTTCGAGAAAGAAATGACCCAACTAGATGCACTAACAGACGTACTCTTCCACTCCAATCTAGGCAACTCTGGTATCACCAAGGTAACAGTCTTGGCATGGCAATTAAGAATGGTGTGATATGGAGATAACCAGTCCATGCCTAGGATGACCTAAAAAACGGTCATATCGAGAAACAGAAGATGCTCTCTAGTCCCATAACCACATAATGTAATAATACAGGACCAATAGATTTGATTCACAACAACAAAATCGCCCACATGAGTGGAAAGATAAACAGGAGTACCTAAGGACTCACGAGGAATATCCAAGAAATGAGCAAACAGAGATGAAACATATGAATATGTAGATCCTAGGTCAAATAGTACTGAATCATCCCTACCGCAGACAGAAATAATACCTGTGATCACGGCATCTGAGGTCACTACATATGGTCTGGCCGAAAAAGTATAGAACCTATCTGGAGTGCCACCTGACTGACCTCCATTGACTGGCCTCTACCTCTAGGACGGCCCCTACCTACCTGGCCTCCGCTTCTGGGTAGTCGGATGACTAGTGGGGTAGTTGGTGCTGTAATTATAGGCTGCTAACCCTGCTTCACTGCCTTGCCCCGATGCCTGGGGTAGAAGCTCTGCATATGAATAGAGATCCCCGCACTCGAAACAACCTCTTGGCACGGTGAACTGCTGACCTGAAGTCCAACCCTGATGGCCTGATTACCCAGTGGAGGAACCCTGAATAGTTGGTGGGTAGTAGGAACTCTCTGGCATGGCGTTTAAATAAGGTCGCACTGGAGCACCCCGAGGAGGCGGCAATGCTGGATATGTGGGCCTGCTAGACTGACCCCTCACGAACTAACCCTTCCCCCAGCCGGGGCACCACTGAACTCTCTAGAATACCAAAACTGCTTATCCCTCCTTGCCTACTCTCAACCACGCAGACGTGCATCCTGGATCCTCCGAGCTATCTCTATAACTAGCTCGTAAGAAGTCCCCATCCTAACCTTTCGGGCCATAGTGGTCTGGGTAGTAGAGTGCAAACCTGCAACAAACCTCTGCACCCTCTCTACATCGGTCAGAAGTTTCATAGGTTCATGATGAGACAACTCAGATAATGTCGCCTCATAGTCAGTCACCGACATCTGGCCCTGCTGGAGCTGCTCGAATTGAAATTGCATCTCTTCCCTCTAAGAGGTTGAATATATCTATCCAGGAAGAGGCATGTGAAATGATCCCAGCTCATGGGAGGTGAACCTACTGGTTTGTTGAGAAGATAAGACTGCCACCATCTACGGGCCCTACCCTCCAGCTGGAAGGTGGTTAAGGCTACCCCGTGGGAATCTAATATCCTCATGTTGTGCAGTCTATCCCTGCACAGATCAATAAAGTCTTGGGGGTCCTCGTGTCGCTCACCTACAAAGACAGGAGATTGTAGCCTGGTCCATCTGTCCAATAGTCTATGCGGATCGCCGGCCGTAGCTGGTATGGGCTCATGTATAGTTGTGCAACTGACTGAGCTTCGCCTACGGATACTACGCCCGGGGTCTGCTATACGGCAGTTGCATGCCCTAGAGCCTGAGCGGTAGGGGTCTGTGCTCCCCGTCCCACCTGAGATGTGGCTGTTGCATTTGGAAATAAACCAGCCTGGGTCATAGTATCCATAAATCGCAACATACAGCCCATAACCTCGTAGATTCCCGGTGCGGACATAACATCCACTTGGGCTGGCTATGCTGTAGGCACCTCGCTCTGCTCCTTAATAAATAGGATCCTCTACTTGATCCACTGGTGGCATAGCAGGGGAAACTCTGGGATGTCCTCATACCCTACCACGGGCTAGAACATCCGTTGGTCTGGAATATCTGTTGCATGCGTTATCACCATTAGTGAGAGAATAAGAGAAAGACCTACATGAACCTGATACGATGTTGCTACGAGAAAGACCTACGTGAACCCGAGATCTACGTGAACCTAGTACTCTAATACGATATTGTTACGATCCAATTCTCATATAGGCCGTGATGGCGTCCAATGTTACCGCTAGGCAAGCCAACAGTGAATCAAACCATGTTATTTCCCTTTTAACAAGTTTTCAAGTGATTAAATTCCATTAATTAAAAGGTTAACAAACTGCAAATTTGTAAATAAATAGACGAAAGCAGCTGAGTGTAATCATAATAATAGAATAACTCAAAACTATATGAGTGCTAGTTTGTGTTCCAAGACCCGATGTCACAAGTGTATGAGCACTAATAGATTATACAAAACTCTATCTACTATCTGAAATGTACATAGACATGAATAAATGCAAAGAAGACTATAGGTGCTGCAGAACAGCCCAGGAAGCAGCTCACTACTAGGCCTCGGGATATCTGGGATGCGCGTCGGTAGTATCGCTAGATGCACCTGCCTCAGATCCTGCACGATTAGTACAGAAGTGTAGCGTGAGTAAATAAATAACATGTACCCAGTAAGTATCAAGTCTAACCTCAAAGAAGTAATGACGATGGGTCCACGTTGACACTTACTATGGGCTAACAATAGAAGTACAAAAGTTCTAAATAAGCATGGGTTATATAGATGATAATAATAATAACTCATTAACAAGCAGGAAATAAATACTTCTTTCACACATGGAAATCCTCAAATTAATTCAGTCATATATGATTTCGACTTCTTAAGGCATGAAATGATATCAAATGTATAATAAAACTCCGAGTATTATCACGTACGATTATGCCAAGGTGGTACGGCCCGATCCAGAATAATGTGTACATTGCCGAGGGTCGAGCGGCATGAACCATAGATGCATCTATCTACTGCCGAGGTGTTCGGCCCGCTCCACAAGAAGAGAGGATACTCTATAAGCATTTGACTTAAATGTTATTAAAGGCTAATACACAATGTAATACAAATTCCATTAACGGCCTTTCACAATTCCTCTAATAAGTTCTAATATAATTCACGCACTTTAATTAACAAGTAGGGTGAAATCATTTCAAATAATTCATGATTTGGGTCCTAAAACTACCTGGACATAAGCATAGTTAGTAGCTATGCACGGACTCTCGTCACCTCATACGTGTGTAGCCCCCACAATTAGGATCAAACATTAATTGAAATCACCTATGGGATAAATTCTCTCTTGCAAGGTTAGACAAGAGACTTAGCTTGTCTCAAAGAACACTTCCCAACCTCAAATTCCCTCTAAAGCCTCAACTCGGTGCCGAACAAATCTGAAACTAGTCATATGTTGTATAAATCAATCAATATATGTTCAAAAGTCCATATTCTAACTATTAGAGTGATTACCCAACCCCAATTGAAGGATTCCTAAAATTCATCCCCGGGCTCACGTGCCCGAATTTCCGAAAATATTTGAAGAAAGTTGTTATTCATAACCTCACGAACTCTGATATATAATTTTCACTCCATTCCATAACCATTTTCGTGGTTAAATCCCATTTTTATCAAAACCTATGTTTTTCATCTAAACCCAAATTTTCACAAATTTACATGTTAAAATCTACCCATAATCTATGTATATAACTCACATTGGATAGAAATTACTTACCTCAAAATAGCTAGTGAAAACCCCTCTCTAAGAGCTCCAAAAATTACCCAAAGAATGAAATAAATGAACAAACAATAGCTGAGTCCCGACTTAAATGAAGGTTTTGCCTAGCAGAACTTTTGCACTTGCGGTCCATGCGCCGCACCCGCAGTACAACTTCTACAGAAATAGGTCCGCTTCTGCGGAATTCCAAAAGCCTAGTGTTTCCCGCTTCTGCGGACGGAAACCCGCTTCTGCGGACCACTGGACAAATGTTCCAAGGCCGCTTTTGCGGCCAAATGCACACATCTGCAGGCTCGCACCTGCGGCCAAAAGCTCACAGGTGCGGATACACTAGATCTGGTGCACCAGCAACCCTTTTGAGTCCAAGATCAATCCGTGCATTACCCGGATGGCACCCGAGGACCCCGAGGCCTCGCCCAAATATACCAACAAGTCTGGAAACATGAGACGGACTCGCTCCAACCCTTAAAACACAGAAAATAACACCAAAACTAAGAATCGCAACCCAAAACCAATAGGATCAAATAATGAAGTTCAAATTTTTCCAACTTAATCCGAATGCGCCGATTCGCACCTAAACTACTCGGAATAACACCAAATTATGCGTGCAAGTCTCAAATCGCCATACATAACTATTATCAGGCTCATAATCCCAAACAGACCTTGATAACACCAAAACCCACTCCAAACCAAATTTAAAGAACTTTTAAACCTTCAATAAGCAAACTTTCAACCTTAAGCCGCCGAAACGCTTCCAGTTCATGCAAAACCCGGTACGAACATACGCCCAATTCCAAAATTATCATACAAACCTTTTGGAACCGTCAAATCCCATTTTCGAGGTTGTTTACTCAAAATGTTGACCAAGTCAAACTTAGCCTTTTAAAAGCAAACTAAGGAACTAAGAGTTCTGATTTCAACCTGAACCCTTCCAAATCTCGAACTAACCATCCTCGCAAGTCATAAAACAGTAAAAGCAGATATGAGGAGTCTCATTTAGGGGGACGGGGACCTAGGAAGCAAAATGACCGGTCGGGTCGTTACACAAAAATACACATGTGTGACACATAAAATGGGGTAACATGGTGTAATTATAGAAAATGACTGATTGGGTCGTTACAATAGGTTTAGAAAAGCTTTGAACATAATGTTTGTATATACAAATGATTGAAAGAATTTAAAATATTGTATAAAATATATTAGATGGGGTTAAGCTGTAAACACTCTATTGCTAGAGGTCGAGGCAGAAGCCGAGGGAGGGCTCTTGCTCATGGTAGAGGATGAGGGCGTCCTATAGTTTCTCCAGTTGTGCAACCAGTGGATCCAATGGAGGATCCTATTATTGAGGAGCAGGGCGAGGTGCCTGCAGGGGAGCCGACCCTAGTGGATTTCATGTCAGTGCCAGGATTCCAGGGGTCAGGGGGGAACGGACCCACTTGGAAGGCGTGGGCTATAGCACACGAAAATATGGGAATCGAGCAGAATTCTAGTTTTTTTCCATAAAACGCAAAGAAACGAGGAACAATCATGGCGGGGCGGTGACTATGGTTCCTTAGGTCGTATTTGATGGCCCAAAAATATTTTAGGCAATACTGTTCTGAGGAGCCCGTGCCCACTCGGAAGGCGTGAGCTATAGCACACGAAAATATGGGAATGGGGCAAAATTCTAGTTTTTTAGCCGTAAAACGCAAATAAATGAGGAACGGTCATGGCGGGCGGAGACTATTGTTCCTTAGGTCGTATTCGATGGCCCGAAAAAATTTTAAACTAATCGGGTCCGGGCGGCCCTACCCACTGGGAAGGCATGGGCTACAGCACACGAAAATATGGGAATCGGGCGTTTGCGGGGACTTAGGTGAGCTGCACTCTCTACTACGATCCAAAACCAGTAGAGTCTCCTTCAAAGTATTTATATTTCTCCTGTCCAAATTTGTATTCCAGACAGATGTTGTATTTCATTTCACATCCTAGTTACTGCTCATGCACTTGACACCGGATTTTGGGGTGATTATGGGTTGTCCCGTATTGAAATTTGTTGAAAACATTATTAGTTATCTTGTAAATTCCATCTCTTATTATTTAATTGAAGGAAAAATATGATTTCAAAATATTAAAAACGAGAACCAAATTTAGTATTTATTGTTGACTTAACCTGCTTGCTAATTTTCAAACGATTAACCATATAATCTATTAATTAACCTAACTAATAATCTAATTGTTTAACTAATTAACCTAAGTGCTTTAATAAAGGACAAAACTATTTTTTGGTGATTTTGCAATTTAAGATGTAACTAGAATGTAATTAAAAATGCAACAATGCAATTAATCATGCAAAACAAATAAGATAAAATTTTCTAAAAATCCTATAAAATTAAAAATAACTAAAATACTAATCCTAATTGATTTTAGAATCAGTTTATGTGGGTTATAAATTACATGCTCAAACCTGCCCCTCTTTGCTCGAGAACATAAAGAGTTTTTGGGAAAAGAAAAAGAGGATGGTGAGTAATTTTTGATCGTCTACCACTCCATTAAAAGCATTTTTAAAAAGGTGACTGAACCTTACTTCTGAGGTTGCCTACATATCATTGGCTATAAAAGAATCAAGTAAGTGTAATTCTGAAAGTTTTGGTAGCTGAGACTAACAAAGCATTGTGAGTTACTGTTGATGTTACTATTGCTTGCTGGACTCCTTATTACACCAAAATGAAAATAAAAATAAACTAATCATGCCTATCAACTATGAGTTACAATATTCCTATATATAAGTGTTCTGAATCCTTGTCTTGATTCTTGACTTGCTCTTCATGTTGACCTTAACTTGAATCTTGATGCTCTCTGGAAGCAGATTATGAATCATTCTTGTATGCTTCTTCCTTTAAACAAATGGAGGACATGAGTCATGAGACACTAGCTATTTTTGAGTAGTCTGTGTCATCTTCCATTTGTTCGTGTGCTTAAACATGCTTCTTTCTTCTGATCAGGACCTAAAGTTCCCTTCTCTTTTATCATCTTATCTTTTTGCTTTGAGGTAAAACTTGTGAGGACATCAAATACGAACAAACGAAAAAAACAAATTCCCCAGATTTCACTAGAAAATATTTGTGAGTTTTTTACCAAAACTATAATTTATTCTTTTATTGAAAGTGAAAAGGTATCAGAGAAGGAGAAATCTGCTCGTCCTTTGAATTTCTATTAGGGAATGGTGTACCCTGTGTTGAAAATGCGACTAGGGACTGGTGTACCCTATGACAAAGGAAAATACAACTACAGATTGTTGTACCCTATGTTGAGAAATGCAGATAGGGATTGGTGTACCCTATACTAGCATGCAACTAGGGTATGGCGTACTTTATGTTGGAAAATCCAGCCAGGGATTGGTGTACCCTATACTAATATGTGACTAGGGAATGGTGTACCCGACGTCAAAATGGGACCACAACTAGGGATTGGTGTACCCTGTGTTGGAAAATATAGCTAGTGATTGGCGTACCCTATATTAACATGCTACAAGGGAATGGTGTACCGTATGTCAAAATGGGGACACAACTAGGGGCTGGTATACCCTATGCTGGAAAATACTGTATGGGATTGGTTTACCCTACACTAGCATGTGACTAATGAATGGTGTACTCTATGGGAACACAACTAGGGATTGGTATACCATAAGTTGGAAAATGTAGCTTGGGATTGGCGTACCTTATTCTAGCATGTGACTAGAGGATGGTGTACCCTATGACAAAATGGAATCACAATTAGGGAATTGTGTGCCCTATGCTGGTAAATGCAGCTAGGGATTGGTGTACCCTATACTCGAATACGACTAGGGAATAGTGTACCCTATATCAAAATAGAACCGCAACTAGGGATTGGTGTACCCTAGGAATTGGTGAAACATATTCTAACATTAGACTAGGGAATGGTGTACCTACGTCAAACATAGAACTACAACTAGGGATTGGCGTATCCTATGTTAGGAAATACAGCTAGGGATTGGTGTACCCTATACTAGCATACAACTAGGGAATAATGTACCATATGTCAAAATGAAACTGCAACTAGGTATTGGTGTACCCTTTGCTGGGAAATGCAGTTAGAGATTGGTGTACCTTATACTACCATACGTCTAGGAAATGGTGTACCCTATATCAAAATGGGAGGGTGTTACACCCCGTACTTTCATGTTAGAATGCGTCCTAAGTGAATCAATATGAGCTGGAGAGTTTACGGACCTTTACAAATATAATAACTCATACTTTTGGGGTAAAAGTAGGAGTGTTCAATATGCTATGGACGTCGTGTTTTAAGGTACTTGAATTATATAATATTTGTATGTTAAGCTTTGAAGTCAATCAAGTTGTAAAATAAAATTCCGCAAAAGTTGTTGCAAGTTACGTTCGTAATTGTACTAAAATTTGGGTCTAATGTCACTGAGCTTTTCTCCCAATATACTTTGAGTTATTGGGTTGTCCACCCACCAAAATTGAAACTCTATAAGTCAAGTTTCTAATGCATTAAATTGTTTGTCAATACAACATGGTATTAGAGAGATATTCACATTTTTGATAAACTGCAAAGTTTGCGTAGGTGACAAGTAGGTGTGTCATCTATTTGGTTAAATAAAAAGACCAAATAAGTCCCCATAAAGGGGCTAGTTAAGTCGGCAATAAGGGACCTTGGGCTGATTTCATTCATTATTCCACTCATTTTTAGAGTCTAAAATCAGAGAATAAACCCCTGCAAACTTCTCTTAGAAATTCCACACAACCCCTAAGTGATTACAAGGGATTCAAGTGATTATAGTGCCGAAGAACCAGAACTGCTTGCTAGTTTCCCTTTCTCCTTCTTGTAGCTGCGTTGGGGACTAATATCAGATGAATAGAGCCTAGGTTTCATGGGTTCTACTCAGTTCCATGTATGTTTATGCTTCTCCGTCCCTTATCAAAACTTCTACAAGTTGTAGCTCGATCATAAAGGCTAAAGCTTGTAAATTTCGAAAGAGTTTGTGTGTTGTTGTTGTTGCATGATTGCTGAGGTGTGGTGAAATCATTTTTAAGTTGAATTTATGGCTGGTTTATATGATATGGGTATTAATTATGTATTGTTTGTTTTATTGCTTGATTTTGGGGAAGAAAAGTCGAAAACGTATTTGTAATAGCCTGAAAAATCGATTTTAGGTTGCTATAGGTATTGGGTTGTTATAAGGTCATCTTTATAGTGCAATGTGACTGGAAATCAGTAGGAATAACTTGAGTATGTCGTGGTTTCTATTATGTTTATTGTTGAATATTGTAACGCGAGGACGTATTTTGGGCGTTGTGCATGTGGGTTGTTTTGAGGTGTCCTTAGACCTTGTTTTGGCTAGTTCTTGATGTAGTAACTTGGACATGTTGTTGTTGCTATTGTTCTGGTTGTTTTTAGAATTGGTTTGAATT
This sequence comes from Nicotiana tomentosiformis, assembly GCF_000390325.3. Lineage (NCBI taxonomy): Eukaryota > Viridiplantae > Streptophyta > Magnoliopsida > Solanales > Solanaceae > Nicotiana > Nicotiana tomentosiformis. The sequence continues at coordinate 31,986,475 of NC_090814.1, forward strand.
AAAGGGAAGTAAAAAATATAGGGAAAGTGCTGCCCAATTTTCTAGAAATGAGCTACTTGGTTAGAAGTACGATTTAACCTCTCTTATGTAACTTAACCATTGTTATAACGTCTTAATATAGGTTAAAATACTTCGGGCAGAATATACATATTGAGTTGTGGATTAAGCGTCAAAGGTATGTATGGTTATCCCTTTCTTTCATTGGCAAGAATCCGTAGTAAGTACGATTTGGATGAATCTTATATGAGAAACACATATTGTAGAGCTTGTATCTCAATAGGTATTACATCTTACAGTATACATCCATCATATATAATTGAGAGGGGTTCTCATCGCTATATGTTACTCCATGATGTTGGACAAAGATAGAGAGTTAGTGAGATATTGCTATTGCCTAGACACTTGGTCAGTGAGAGATGCTATTGCCCGGCATTATGGTCAGTGAGAGTTTATATGTGCCTGACTTATGGTCAGTTAGAGTTTACAGTTGCTTGGCCTCTTGGTCAATGATAGATACATCGAGCCCTATATGTGGTCGGTTAGCAATGATATTACTATATTACATTGTGTTGAATCGGGACAGGTGAGTATATCTCAGAGCATTCTTTGGCTTCCAGTTGACTACGTACTTTAGTTAAGTTCCAACCTTTCGTTATTCTATTACCTTACATATTTGGTACATTATTTTATATTGATGTCCCTTTATTTAGGGGAGCTACATTTCATGCATGCAGATTCTGATAGACACCCGGATAGACCTTCCTAGTAGACAGAGCCAGACATCTACTTGATTAGTATGCTCTACTCCTCTGAATTTACTAGGTCTAGACTTTGGAGTCCATTTTGTATATATATAGACTTGATGGGTAAGTTGATACCCTGTCCTGGCTATGATATAGTTCTGTTATCTCTAGAAGCTTATAGATGAGTCCTGTATATTTTGAATATCAGTATTGTGGCCTTGTCAGCCTTGTGTACATGTTCATTTTGGTATTGCTGGTTGTAGACATTCATGGTGGTCTCGTCAGCCTGCATAGTTATGTATCTATGTTTGGGTGCGTTTACCCTCCAGGTGAGTTAGATATTATTTTCAGATGGTTTAGTGTACGTCCTTATCGGCCTTGGTTAGTATTGTCTGCTTGCAGGTAGGCCTCGTCGGCCTAAGTTGCGGGTTACCCCTCTAGGGTTCACAATTACAGAGTGGTACACTCAGGCCGAGCATGAAACCGGGTGATAGCCACGCCTCCCCAGGTTTGGGGCATGACAAACTTTGTATCAGAGCAGGTCGGTCCTAGGGAATCTACAGGTCGTGTCTAGTAAAGTCTTATTTATGGGTGTGTTGTGCACCACACTTATAAGCATGAGGCTACGGGGATTTTGGACTGTCACTCTTTCTTATTACTATAAATCGTGCGGTAGATCTCAGTCGTATGAATTCAAACTCCTAAATTATATTTTCTTCATAATAAATCAATGCCTACATCTAGAAAGAATATGGTTGGTAAGAGATTGAATGTGGCTGTGGAAGAGTTGAATCAGAGGAACTCGATTTTACATCATGCTTATGATGAGTAAATGTGAGGTCTTCAGCAGATCATGTGTGTACTAAGACGTGCAAGCTTCTTGATAAGGATCCCTAAGGCATGAATATCTATCCACCCATTTGGTAAAAAGCTATGAGAGCATCAGAAGGTAGATACGAGTTTCAAAAAGTAAAAGATGTAATGTAAAGGAGGTACGAGGTACCCAAGTAGAGAAGATTATAAGTAGTTGGAGTTCAGACAGAGGAAAACAAGCGTTACGATTCCGTTTTTAGCAATGATAAATGTACAGTTACTGGCACCTGTTGGGCTTATGACTTATAGGCGTAAATAGACCTAGCCTTGGAAAGGAATGGAAATTTCAGGATCTAGTGAGGGTAGATTAATCCTTGGTAATGGACATATGGTTTTCTAGAATTAAATGATATTATTGAATGGTATTACGAACATGTTGACAGTTCTTTTTTATGAGGCACATAGATGGTGTACTCCAAAATTATATAGTCAGGTATGATTTCTCGAGTGATTAGAGGTGTCGGATATTAGGTAATTGAATTATTGTATTTGGGATAAGTATTCACTTAAGTGTAATCCGTGCTTCCAAAGAAGAAGTGATATTAAGCGACCGAAGAATAAGGCCAAACGAAGCGGGGGAAGCTAGAAGCGAAATAATGTATCGCTTGAGTCCTCGAGAGGAAGATAAGAGATAGTAATATTAGTAAGGAATAGATAGAAGGATAAGTGAAATGTTATTATAATATACGAGAAATGGTTAACGATTATAAGCTTAAGTATGGTAGTACAACAAGGTTCGTACTCAAGAAAAAGAGAGAGCAAGAGAAGGAATGTTTTTAATTATAAAGAGGTATAAGTCGTAATCATGAAAAGTGAATTGTCAGCTTCAATAAGAGTTATCAAAAGACCAATCTATCCCCTGGATTAAGAAATACCAATATTGGGTAGTAACCTAAGAAAATGAGATGCAAGTTACAAACTCGAATGATTTTTGTAATAGTTGGTATTGCGACATTTACAAAGTGAATGATTAGGTAGTACAAGGGTGAATGACAGTGGAACAACCTTTAAGGGTTAGTAAAAAGAGTTCTCTCTGAGACAAACATCATGAGCAAAGTTAAGCTCATAAAGGTCGACCATGCAAGTTATGATTATACAACACTACATGCATATAAGTGATCCAGTTGCTTTCGTAGGGAAAGATTACCCCAAGGCAAGTTATAAGCCATCGGAATCGTAGGTGAAGAGGTAACGAAGTGACCTCTACAAGAGTGGAATTCAAGTGCATAAGGAGTTAATTACTCACCCAAGGGGGGAAGAAGGTACGATGAAGTATCAAGACATAATCATGTGGATCGCTTAGTGATAGAGTGGTAAGAAGGATTACGACAAAAGGTTTGAAATGAATGAGAATGCACTTACTCAGACCCTACAAATGCATAACGACTTTAGGATCATGCGTAAGTACAAAATATTAGAGGAAAGGCAGTAGTAACTTCCTGGTTGGAGATGCTAATTGATGATAAGTATAATTGAACATTTGATACTCAGGAAGCTAGTGTGAGGGGTAAATTAAGGCAAAGACATAGCCTCAAGAGGAGTTACTTAGATTTGAGATATGAAGATAAATCGATTGAGCAATCAGTAATTGGATTATAAATGGCCTAGTTATGGTTAGGCGAGAAAACTCATACGAGTCATTACATCATAAAAAATTACATATCAGATCTAAATGTACGATGTTTTAGCCCAGCAAGTGCACGGTCGCGACTCTTAGAAAGTATTTCGGACAGAAGCCATGGTAGGTGAAATTTAATATAGGCCCTTAAAAAGTCGGAAGGAGACAATGAGCCTAGAATATGAGGGAGGTGTTTAAAAGTTGTGTTAAGAAGTAATATTATTATAGTAAAGGTGAGGTCAAAAGCAGTTAGGGATGATTTTAGACAGTTCAAAATCACCTAAAGTTCTACGGAGTATATGATGTAATGAGCTCGCAATTTGATATGAACAAGAGAATCGTTTCTAAGTGCAACCGACATAAGACTTTAGCCTAGAGATATGGAGGAAAAAATTAGTTGGAGCATAGAGATATGAATTTGATATTACATAAAGGTTGTCCTGTAACGTCAAGATCTATAGAATTTGGTATGTATCCAATAAGGGAGTGAGTTAGTAGCTCGTAACCTATCATGTCCATTGAACAGAGAATAAGCATCAACAGTACTGTTTAAATTATGTATATAGGAAGCTCCGGCATATATGTGAACTAAGATAAGCTAGTGTATCCATGTTGTAAGTCTCAGGATAAGCAATGGAAAGCAATTTCTTATGATTAATGGCAGTGAGGAAGTATAAGGGGAACTATCTGACACATGATATAGAGTTAATTATAGTATGGTAGTATTAATTATACATTATTCACGTTAACATCTTTAGGGATCATAAGAGCCTACAGTATATCTTCAAGCAGAAGGAGTTGAACTCGAGACAGAGGCGATGGCTGGAGTTACTAAAATATTATGGCGTTGATACCTTATATGACCCAGAAAAGGCTAATGTTGTAGCCGACGGCCAAAACCGTGGAACATAGATAGTTTGGCTTGCTTGGGGGGGGAGGGGTCGAGAGAAGAGAGTTGGTTGAAAATTATATCAACTAACTAGTTTGGAGAGTTCAATTTTTAGACCCAGACGATGACAGTATCATAATTCAAAATAGGATAGTATCATCTCTGACAATAGAGGTGGAAGAATGATAGTCTAAAGGTCCTATGATTTGCAGTTCAAGGGGAAGGTCCGGTGGAATAAAATTATCGTCTTCGAGGTAACAGAAGATAGACTCTTGAGATATCGAGGCCAATTATGTGTTCTAGATGTTGTGGTATTTCGACCCCATATTAGGGCAAAGGCATATTATTTATTTATTAATTGACGGTCGACTAAGATGTATCACGATATGAAATATATCTATTGGTGGAATGATATGAAAAAAGGATGTTGTCGAGTTCATAATTGTCATCAAGTGAAAATAGATCACTAGAAGTCCGGTGGTCTAGTTCAGAACATAGGGATTTTCACGTGGAAGTAGGAGATGACTTATATGGATTTTATTACAGGTTCGCCTCATTCATATCATAAGTTCAACTTTATATGGGTGATTGTTGATCGAGTCACGAAGTCATCCTACTTTTTGCCAATTAGAACTATTTATAAAGTCGAGAATTATGCAAGTTATGCATTAAAGAAATATTACAATTACATGGTTTTTCAGAGGCTATTATACTTGATAAAGGGAACCAGTTTACATCTAACTTCTAGAGGTCCTTTTAGAAGGGTCTGGGGATGAAAGTAAATCTTAGTATGGCTTTTCATCAAAAATAGATGGCCTAGAGGATCGCACGATCAAGACACTCGAGGATGCGTTACGAGTGTTCATGCTAGACTTCAAAGAGCTATCATTCCAAAATTAGTACGGCTCCTTATGAAGACAAATTCACATCCTTTATTAGGTGGATCGAGATAGGCGAATCTGAGTAACTTAGACCCAATTAGGTTGATTAAGCATTAGAGAAAGTAAAACTCATTCAGGAGGAATTATTAGCAGCCTAGAGCTGTCAAAAGTCATATTCAGATTGTGACGACAAGACTTAGCGTTCTGCGTTGATGATTGGGTATTCTTTAAATTTTTTCCTACGAAAGGCGTTATGAGATTCGACAAGAAAGTCAAGCTTATCCATGGCTTATTAGGCCATAGAGAATAAGTAGCCTGTGAGCTAAATTTACCGTCAAAGTTAGATTCAGTCTACTTTGTTTTTCATGAATCTATATTGTAGAAGCACATGATGTTCAGATTGCAGAGAACCTAACATACGAAGAGGTTCTAGTTGCTATTCTAGATAGGCAGGTCCGCAAGCTGAGGACTAAGAAAGTGACCTCCGTAAGATGTCACGGAGGAATAAGAACGTCGAAGGAAAGACGTGGGAAGTTGAGGAATAAATGAATTCTAAGTACCCTCAGTTGCTTCAGACATATGATTCTTACCGACTGAAGCTCGAACATATGTTTTATTAGACCATGTTATGTGACTTTGATTAAAACTCATTCTATGATTAAATGATATTCATAATTGAAGCCTTGCAGGGTTTCAGTAGTAGAATTATTTTGACATTAGGTAAGTTACAGTTTATGGTATTTTCAATGAAACTGATGGCCATGTGAGGCCAAAGAGATATTGTTTATTCTTTATGCCCTATGTGGTGTATGGTATGTTTCTAGCTATTTGACAGGTATGGGATAGTCCTGCTTACAGAGGAGACTTTGTCGAAATTTCTATAAAATCCATAAGTACTAGTTTCTCCTCTAAGGCGCTTTTACATTCAAGGATGAATGTTCCCGGGGGGAGGATGTTACACCTCTTACTTTCATGTTAGAATGTATATTAAGTGAATTAATATGAACTGGAGAGTTTAAGGACCTTTACAAATATAGTGATAGGTTAAAACAAGAGTTAAGGAAGTATAATGATGATTGGAGGCTAATTGAATCAAAGATGTTATAACGCATATTTTTAGAGTAAAACTAAGGGTTCTTAATATTCTAAGTAGGCCGTGTTTTAAGGTACTCTAATCATATAATATTCATATGTTAAGTGTTGAAGTCAAACAAATTGTAAAACAAAAGCAGGCATAAGTTATTGCAAGTTTCCAATGCACTAAATCATTTGTCAATGTAATGTCGGAGTAGAGAGATATTCGCATTTTCACGAGACTACGTAGGTGTGCCACCTGCTTTCTTAAATAAAAGGACCAAATAAGTCCCCAAAAAGGGGCAAGTTGAGTCGGCCATAAGGGCCCTTTTAAGGGCTGATTTAATTCATTATTTTACTCATGTTTAGACCTAAAATCATAGAATAAACCCTTGCAAACTTCTCTAAAAAATTTCGCACAAACCCTAAGTGATTTCAAGGGATTCAAGTGACTCTAGTGCCGAGGAACCCTAACGGCTTATTAGTTTCCCTTTCTTCTTCTTGTAGTTGTGTTGGGGGACTAATGTCAGATGAACATAGCCTAGATTTTGTGGGTTCTACTCAGTTCCAAGTAAGTTTATGCTTCTCCTTCCCTTATCTATACTTCTACGAGTTGTAGCTTGATCGTAAAGGCTAAAACTTGTAAGTTTTGAAAGAGTTAGTATGTTGTAGTTGTTTCATCGCTGAGGTGTGGTGAACTCATTTTTAAGTTGAATTTATGGAAGGTTTATATGAGGAGGTTAATTAGGTACTTTTGGTTATATTGCTCGATTTGAGAGAAGAAAAGTTGGAAACATATTTTTATTAACCTGAAAATTCAGTTTTACATTGTTGTAGGTATTGGGCTATTATAAGATCATCTTTATAGTATAACGAATGTAAATCAGTAAGGAATAACTTGAGTATGTTGTGGTTTTTATTATGTTTATCGTCGAATGATTTAACGTGTGGATCAATTTGGAGTGTTGTGCGTGTGGGATGTTTCGAGGTGTCCTTGGACCTTGTTTTGGATAATTCTTGATGTAGTAACTTGGACATGTTGTTGTTGCTATTGTTCTAATTATATTTAGAGTTGGTTTGAATTAGAGGGAAGTGAAAAATATACGGGAAATGCTGCCCAATTTTCTAAAAATGAGCTACTAGCTTGGAAATATAGCTAAACCATAGTTCTAACGTATTAATATAGGTTGAAATACTTTGTGCAGCATATACATATTGAGTCGTGAATTAAGCGTCAAAGGTATGTAATGCTATCCATTTTTTTCATTGGCATGAACCCGTAGTAAGTACGAGTTGGATGAAGCTTATATGAGAAACACATATTATAAAGCTTGTGTCTCAATAGATGTTACATTTTTCTGTATACTTCCATCGTATCTTATTGAGAGGGTTTCCCATACGCCTTATGTTATTCCATGATGTTGGAAAAAGATAGAGAGTTACATACGTACCTCCGTACATTCTACTATATACATGATATACAACATCAGATACATATAGTATTCGCAGCCTGGCCATTTGGTGAGTGAGATATTGTTATTGCCTGGCTACTTGGTCAGTGAGAGATACTATTTCCTAGATTTATGGTCAATGGGAGTTACTTGCGGTCAGAGAGAGTTTATTGTTGCCTGGCCACTTGGTCTGTGAGAGATACTATTGCCTGGACTTATGGTCAGTGAGAGTTTATATTTGCCTGGCCACTTGGTTAGTGAGAGATGTAATAAGCCCTATATGTGGCCGACTAGCTATGATATTACTACTAATTCATCGTGTTGAATTGGGGCCGGTGAGTATATCTCAAAGCATTCTTTGGCTTTCAGTTTACTACGTACTTCGATTCATTTTTAGCTTTTCGTTATTCTATTACCTTACATGCTCGGTACATTATTTTGTACTGACGTCTCATTTGTTGGGGGTGCTACATTTCATGAATGTAAATCCCGATAGACATGCGAATATACCTTCCTAGTATATAAAGCTAGACATCAGCTTAATTGGTATGATCTACTCCCTCAGAGTTACCAGGTCTAGACTTTGGAGTCCATTCTTTAAATGCAGACTTGATGGATAGGTCGGGACCCTTTCCAAACCATCATATAGTTCTGTTATCTCTAGGGGCTTGTATAAAAGTCCTGTATGTTTTGTATGTCATTGTCATGGCATTGTCGGCCATGTGTACATGTTCATTTTGGTATTGCTAGTTGTAGACGTTCATGGAGGACTCGTCGGCCTGCATAGTTATGTATATATGTCTGGGTGTTTTTACCCTTTAGGTGTGTTAGTATGCATAGTTATGTATATATGTTTGGGTGTTTTTACCCTTCAGGTAAGTTAGACATTATCTTCAAAAGATTTCAGTGTACGGCCTTGTCGGCCTTGGTTGGTATTGTCTTCTTGCAGGTAGGCCTCATCAGCCTATGTTTAGGGTTACCCCTCCAGGGTTCACAGTTACAGAGTGGTATGCTCAGGCCGAGTATGAAATCGGGTGCCAGCACGCCTCCCCAGGTTTGGGGCGTGACATACGGATTTATGTACCGTATGTGGAAAATGTAGCTTCTTATTGGTGTACCCTATGTCAAAATGAGGCCACAACTAGGGATTGATGTACGCTATATTGTAGCATGATTTCATGTACGCTGGGGGGATGAGTAAAAGAGAGTGTGAAGTGTTTGAGAAAACCTCTTTTTTTATGATGCATGCTTCTTGCAAAGTTGTTTCTTGCTTTGTGCTATTTTCCCTATTTTTAAACAAAGAAAGATTTTTTAGTTTCAAAATGGTAGTTGGTTTGTGGCCTTAAATGCTCCGAGCATCTTGCTTTGGATTGTTGATCCATTTTGAACACTCTGTTTTGCTCATGCTCATTTTCTCCCACTTCCAAATCCCCATAAACGTCAATACCAAAGATCGAATCGTCATAGTGGGGGTTCGGAGAAGGGAAGAACAAACAAGCAAAATTGCCCAAATGGACATTTTGACCACCACACATATCACATAAACTCCACTCATGGTTTTGATAATGTGCGCACAATCCGCCCCAGGAGAATTTAAATTTTTTTTCATGAGTGTGGTCCTCCACAAGAAGGACAAGGGTCATCAAAATATGAACAACTACCATCCGACTAACTTTCATTATATAATGTCATTTTCAAAATATAAGACAATAAACAAGAAAAAAAATAAGAAAATAAACAAAGGTAAGAAAAATAACTACACAAATATTCACAAGTTTGGACAAAAGCACGTACGCCAAATGTGCCCAACAACCTAAATGCGTCAAATGTTTCCCCGGCAATGGCGCCAACTTTGATGACGTCCAAATTCACTCCTCAAAGAGTTAGAGGACACGGTCGCATGCAATATAATATACCCAACTATGATTCGGGGTCGAATCCCACAAAGAACAATATGTAGGTGATTAGAAAAGTAAGAGAATTATCGCTTATTATGCTAAGCCAAACACTAATGAAGGTTTTGAGAAAATATTATAACTGCTTGCAAAAAAGTAAACTAACCTGGAAAGAAAGTAAAATGATCAATGGCTACAAGCATGGATACACGGGGATTACACTCATGTAACTATCCAATGTATTTCATAATTTTACAAATATGAGCGAGCTTTTGTTAATTAGCCTCGGATACTAATTCTATATTAACTTCTTCCGAAAACTAACAAGTCTTCGTAATTGAATTGTCCCTTAAATAATTAAGAGATTAAGTGCACCCGGATATGTCTACAAGTAGTTCAATCTTATCCCTAGGTAGAATCTATAAAGTGAGCGTTAAAGCCTCAAGTTCTTGTTAATTAATCTCTCCCAACATCTAATTACCTTTTCCAAGATTAATTCTAAGTTAATGTTTGAGTCCTAAGGTTAGCTAATACTTTGGAAACATTAAAGAACAAGAATAATTAAAGAAACATTCAACTCACTTCGTAATTAATAAAAATCATTTAATACATAAGCACAACAAGAGATTTAATCCAAACTTTACTAATGAATATTCCCATAAACAAGATTCAAGTAATAGAATAAATACAAAACACTTAGATATTCAATACAAATCAAGAAAATTAAGAAATGAATAAAAATAGATAAGAAACTCTCATCCAAAGTCTTCAAATCTTCAAATCCCAAGTGTGTGTGCAAGAACCCTAGCTCCAAAGCTTGTGTTTCTTAGTTAAGAAGACCAAAAATATCCAAAGATATGTTCCAAATGAGCTAGGTCATGTATTTGTGGGTTTGGGATAGAGAAAATGTGAAATACCAAGTTTGTCCAGAGTTGAAGCCCGTTGAGCGCACCAGCTGAAGAATCCACACAGGTGTAGTTCCGCAGATGCGGAAATATGCTCGCATGTGTGAAGTCTTGTGGGAAATTGGTCTTCCGTATAAGCGGACTTTGAATCGTAGAAGCACTCACGCATGTGCAGACATATTATGTAGAAGAGACTCCATAGATCCAGGAAAACACTCACAGATGCAATAGCAGTGTAACATCTCCCATTCTGCAGATGCGGATAGATACTCGCAGATGCGAGTCCACAGAAGCGGGAATTGTTTCGCAGGTGCGAAACCACTAGAACCAATCTTTGCACTTATTCAACTATTTTTGCTCAATTCTACTTCATTTTATCTCATCTCTTTTCATAACTACTTTCACTTGAAAATCTAGCAATACACGCCATAAACAACCTCATATTATAATTAAATGATACAAAAACTAAAGCAAAAGGGACTAAAATAAGTGTAAAATCACAATGCGTTAAGTGATTTAATCTTTTCTTGTAGTGACTGTAGTGACCCCACGGTAGCCCGCTACTATTTATCTTTTGGTCCCAAGGCCCATTAAGGTTTCGCTCTGTCAATGAATTCCTGGACCTGTGGCCTTTTAGCAGGTCTCTATGGCTCATCATTCACACGGGAAATCTTTCCATACCATGTAACATACCCCTAATCCACTTCACCCCCCGCTGGATATTGTACTTGTATATCAGACTCCAACAACCAGTATTAAACCCAAATCCGTCAAACTAAACTTTTAGGAAATGGGCTTCTTGGTGCAATTCAATCACATGAACACTCAAGTCCTCATCGTGAAGAATCACCTGATACCTAACCAACTGGCGGAGAATTCTGTGCGGGTCATAGGGATGGATACTTCGGAGACCCTTTAACAAAATATAGCAATGAGAGGATGACATATGAATGACCTCGACAAGGAACCAACTAAGAGTCCACTTAATTTTGCTTGAGGTCATTGACCATAATGGTGTAGTCCAAGCTTTGATACTCTCTAGAAAATCAAAGTCGCTCACCCTTTGTACATACCCTTCAATGTAACTACTTTCATCTACACCACAATTCATGTATCTAGGGTGATGACAGAGATGCTCAATCATCCACATTTGCAAAAAGAATAGTACAACGTTCAAATAATTTTGCCTCGGCCTTGCAAGATGTCAAGGCTTGGTAAATACTTGAGAGTATCATAGGCACAATGGTACAGTTGGCTTGAGTCATCAAAATGGACGCAACCCTAGTTAGGCGGAGATCTATGTGCTTGTCCTTTTCAGGGAAGACCATCGTGCCTAAAAATACTACCACAAAGGCAAAACATTTATGAACCTCCCAATTGTCTTTGTTGCCTTTGTTGCAAAGCCCATTTCCATGTACCTCAAATTTGTTGGTTGCCCATATCGGGTGTATAGAAATTGGAATGAATACCACCCTTCCTCTAGATTCTGATTTTTGGTTTGCGTGCCTATGTTCAAAAGGTCTAGAAATTTGTGACAGTTCTAGGGGCTATCAGATATTGGTGCCTCGAATATCCGCCTAATATGGTGTTGCCTGATATTTCTTCCAAGAAGTGGAACACGTTATGCGTATGATCCCAGAATGGTGTCAAAGCCTCTATAAGATCTCTCCTAGATTTAACCTTCATGATGTCGGTCAATGCCCCCAAATATGCAGAAACCTAGTCTTGACAATTTTTACCTAAATCATCCCATAATAAACGAAGATTAAGTGGGGTCCCATATACTATTTGCAAAGGCAGGTTCTTGACAGTAGTCAAATTGTACCTGTAAATGACAGAGGTTAAGACTAAACACCACTTTTTTTAATAAAACAAATTATTTGTAAGAATCTAGGCTTTAACATAGACAACTTGACATTGAGAAAAATGGTTGCTATTATGAATACGACCCTTCAGTACTACGAGGGAAGATTTTAGGGCTGTCTTGCCAAGCGACACAAGTTTTGAGGGTATGATGGTAAAGGCGACACAAAGGACATTGTTATGGCTATTTTTTCGAAAACAGCCTTTCGGCGCCTCAAAAGAAGGTTCTAAGACTGTTCGGGCAAAAACGGCCTTGGAAAAGACACAACTGGGTTGACTTAGCTATTATTTGAAAATTTTGACACACCTTTTCTTTTTGGTTGTTTTTGCAAAAATGGGCCGAGGCTGATGAAGGTTGCCTGCGCATATCGCCAGATAGTGAGAATCAGACCCGCGTAGTTTAGATATCACCAAAAAGCAAAGAATATTTTTTAAAAATTGGTTTGTTTTTTTACACCTTATGAGATAAATCTAGACCACTTTGGCTATTAAAGATCGTGATGTTGTGAAAACCGGGAGAATCTCACTTTCTTATTTTCTCTCTCTTTGTTTTTCCTTCTTCCCAACTCTTTATTCTAAAAAACCAACCAACATGCAAGCATAGTAAATAATGTACAAGTAGCACGTAAGATGCACACGATGGTCTTTCAAAATATGTACACCGGTTCTAGACAGACCTGGCCCTTGTGCCGAGCCCCAAAAGCCAAATGCACGAGAGTCAAACAAATGTTCCTACTAGGGATCCAGGCATGTGGCTTGTTCTTCTTGGTTTTATGTCATAGTGGAAAAAGTATCTAGACTGGCTTACCCGAGCAGATAACTCGAGCCAGAGGGGGCAACATACGGGAAGCTCAGAAGTCCGCCTAGCTTTGTAATTGATCAGAACCTCATCCTTACATATGTGACTTCTAAACAAAAAGTGGGCCACGCGAATTTGCGCACTAATATAGTTTCAAAAGACTTAGAGGGGGAAGTGTAAGATGACAATTTATATAGTTCACATAATATCAAGGCGGTAAAAATAAGCGGCAATTAGCACATTAGATCCAAAATACATGAGATCCAGTTAATAAAAGCCAAGTATACATTACACTACAAACTTGAATTATAAACCCTGCACTAGTGATTCTAGGTTCGATTCCTAGCAGAGTCACCAGAGCTGTCACACCTCCTTTTTTCGATTAAAATATTATTTGTTTATTTTATTATTTTAAGGTGTCTCCACTTTAAATGGAGTTTTTTTTGATGTTCTAAGTCACCATTTATTTAATCTATCAAGAAATGTTTTGTAATGAATCGACCGATCATTTTATATATTTTGAGCCACGTCAAGTTTGGTTGGAATCCGGATTTCATATTTTGAGCCCTATACTTCGAGATTGGGAGATTTTGAAGAGAAATTCCACTATACCATTGGAGGTAAGGAATATATACTTGGATTTGACTTTACACCTTGTTATCCCATGGATTTATACAACTAAAGCATGAATTTTAAAGAAAACAATTGGGGAGTTTTGTGCTAGATTTTGAAAAGTTAATAATTGAGATTTGAACTCCGATTTGGAGTCGGTTATGGATGAAACTTGTATATTGAACTCATGTTCGAATGGATTGTTGGGATTTGTGTGTTTTGTTGGATTCCGAGAAGCGGACTTGGATTGAATTTTTTGTTGACTTTGTAAATTTGATTGAAGATTCAAACTGTGTTGTGTAGGATTTACTTCCATGGTTGACGTTAGTGGGTTGCATTTGACTAGATTTGAGCTATTTGGAGTTGCATTTTTGGCGATTCGGCATTTTTGGTAATTTCTACCGAGCGGGTGGAGGTAAGTCTCTTGGCTAACCTTGTTAAGAGGGAAACCCCTAGGATTTGACTTGATTGCAATATGTTTAAGGTATTGGGTGGTATATATACGGGGTGGCAAGCATATATGCACTTACCGAGTTTACATCATGACCGGAGTAGAATAAGGATACTTTATGTCTTGTTTTGATTATGTGCTCATTTGATTCATGATTTGTTTGGCTTATATAACTACATTCGCGTTCTTATTCATGTTACAGATCATGCCTTGGTTTATGATTATTTATGAGGGCATGGGAACTTATTTCTTGATATGTTGATTTTCTTGAATTATCCATAGTCATATAAAAATTTCATGAGCACATATCCGTATGATTTTCATTAAGTCCTTGTGCATCTTTTATTTGTAATTCTTGAGAATATGCATACATTTTGTATATGGATACTTGATTTGGACTAACAATTTTGGCACAAAAGGTAAAATGTGTGGATGAGATACATTTATGGCACACAGGACAGGATGATCAGATATTTGATTATGAGTGAGCTATTAAGATCCTCTTTGCGCTTGGATTTGGATCCATCCCATCAGAGTCAGGTGATTACCCATGTTACTTTGTGCCCTATAAGAGTAGTCAATATATAGATTACCTATCGGGTCGATATATGGATTTTGTATCACGTTATGGTGATACGTGCATTGTGTATCATGGTACATGGATCTTGTATCGGTTTGAGCATGCATAGCTATCTTTGACACATTCAGAAGTATTCATTTAGATGCTAATTGTTGCATGATATCGTCAAGTGGGGGTTGGGTCCTGGCAGCCTCCGATCTCCAGCAGCGGGCATACTAAGTAAGCGCTTCTCCTGTCAAACTCATTATAAATAATAATTCTCTCTCAGATTTTCATTTCTTCCTACCCCAACCAGCTTGTCGCAGTAGGCCCTCAAACGTGCGTAGGGATCACCCGTTCAATTGAAGATGTAAAACTTTGGAGGCTTATACCCTGCAGGCATGTCAACATCGGGAATGTATACACAAATGTTCATAATCTAGGCTCTCGCTCCATCGAGCAACCTGGAGATTCTTCATCTGCTTTCTCAACACTCACAACTCTACTAACACTGACTCCTCCTCCTTGTACTTTTCTTCCCTCTCCATCTCAGCATATTGATCGATCTCGTATGGCACTCTAACCATGATGGGCGCGGTAAAGGTGGGTTCTAAGGTAGCATTTACAGGTGGAACATACAGCTCAAGGATAGTGGTGTGTGCCGCAGTTATGTGCTAGGTCTGATTGTTGGCAAAAGTGACGTGGTCACGAGGAGCGGTGTGAACTTAGTTGGTGGTATATTTTGTGGTATTTGGACATAATTCAGGGCATAAGGTGTATGTATATGGAGGTTTGGCGAATTTGCAGGAGTTACTGGTGGTATAACTTGGGTTGTGGGATTTGTTATAACAATGGTTGGTGTGTTGGTTGCTTGTTGAGTAGCTGAAGGGAAATGATCACGGATTGAATCTAATGAAAGGAAGCAGGGTGGTTGTGGAATTTTCATCATGGCTAGATGCGCCAGCTCACGGATATGTTGTACTTCTTCTCTTAGCAATTCCATTTCATGCGCCATTCTGGCAACATGCTCATCATTTCGGGTATCGTCCATCTCCCCCTGATTGCCTTGGGTTGTTGGTTATTACTAGAGCATTTTCGGCCAAGTCGTCAGTTGCAAACATATTTCCCTTGGATCTCAGATTTTTTTGTGGCTCAACTTGTTTTACATATCAACAGAAACCAACATCTATTTTTTGGGGGGTAAAAATAAAGAAATAAAGCGAGAAATTAAGGAAAAGAAGAAGTTAGCTACAGAGACTAAACAAATAGAAGCACATAGAGCAATTAGTTCACGTATTCAGATAAGCATGTTTCCTAAGATACAAATGACCTCTATTTTCCGGAGGTAGGCATATGTCGCGAATGTTTGACGAACAATTAGATTTTGACACATTTAGATCTGGAGCATACTTTAGTTTTTCATTGATAGGTTTGGATTACAATAGATGGGAGCGTAGTTACAACATTGTTTTCAAAGTTCACAAGATTATATAGGCTCGTAGGCTCGCCATAAGGGAAATGAAAAGCGGGTACAAGATAAGGGGAAATCAACCAGCCACTAATAATCGCCACCGGAGTCACCTCCAAAGCTTTATTCTTCAGGCTCCTCCTCAGGGTCTTCTTCGACTTGTTCTTCCTCCTCGTCATTGTATTCTGGTTCTTTCTCTTGATCTACCTCCGGTTCTGTCTCTGACTCAATTTATATATACTCGATCACCTAGTTGTCATCCTCTAGCGGTGGCAACATATGGTCGATCGACCCTGGAACCACCTGTTGATGCATGGCAATGGTAACGAGATAGTGGGGTAGAATCTCATGGTATATCTGCAGAGCCGTGGTTGAATCCTCTAGTCCGGTCAATCCCTCTCTACTAGATCGGGCCTACTCAACCTCCTCGTTGATCCATTCATCTTGAAGTCTCCTCGCCCTTGGGATTGGAATTTGTCTGTTGTAGTCATCTTCATATAAAGTTGTCCTTGGCTAGAGGGGCACGTCTTGGATTAGACCAAATTGCCTTAGAACCCTTAGAAGTGCATATGGTTGAATTCCTTCAAGTCCCACTAACTCGGTGAAGTATTTTCCGGGGGCCCCTCAAGATTGCCCTTCCACTTAACCATGAAAGTTTCCAATTCACATATTCCCCACTCAGATGGGTCAGCATGACTCTCCACTCCTCTTTCCCGTGCGGTGTAACCCAGTGCCTCATCCTCTCGCTGTGGCTCCTAATCATGTTACCGATTCCCACAAAGTAATCAATACTTGGCTCTCTCTGACAGAAATGTTCTGCCATATTTGGAGTAGTAGGTTGCAGCTTTTGAAAAAGTCATATCCTCTAACATGCTCCCAAGTATGCTCTGATCTCATCCCGATGTTCTCGACGAATGTTTCTCCACCATTGCTTCAGCTTGTGCGGTGCACCCATGATCATATTGATTTCTGGGACGTTCCGGTTGATTTCCATCTAAGTTGTGAAAAGTTTTGGGTAAGTGTTTGCTCCAGATCTTTAGCGTCTTATCTCGGTTGGCTCATTGTTCCATAAAAGGCATGTCGTTAGGTGAATGACTCATTGACATTAAGGTGGTTTTCCTAATTGTGAGTCAATACCAAGGACCGACTCACCTAAGGATTATGCAGTATGTCATATGTTTACTAGAGTAGAGTGTTTCTTAATTTTAGAGTTGGACTGAATACTATAAAATGTTATGTCAGTTGACCTGACAAAGCCATTCTCTGAAACAAGAGAATTTTGAAAAAGGTTCGGAGGGGTGTAAAAGACAACTCTCGCATGTCATTTGTGCGTGTAGTGTACGGTCAAGACTCGATAGGAAGAATATGATGACAGTAAATAAAGTAGTAACAAATAATTAGTGATAGTAGTAATCATTATTAAAACAGATAGATAAGTACATGTTTGGCAGATTGTAGACAAGGAAGACAAGTAAGCACATATTTACACAATTAAGCAAGATTAAAGCAAAATATAAACAAGCATCCCTAAATTTCAGATCTAGGCCTAAGGCTGCTAAGGTCAGAACCTAAGTGTAAAAATCCCCAGCAGAGTCGCTAGGTTGTTGCACCCTATTTTGCACAGGTCAAAACAAGATTCAACTAGTGGTTCTTCTATTGTTGATAAAAGAGAGTCGCCACCTAATATTTAAAGGTATATTAGGGTACCTATTTGTCTATGTTTTATTATTATCCTATTGGTCTACTAACCGGTGAGATTTGGGTAAGGGTTCTTGTTCTTCTAAAGGGAAGGTGGTAGGCACCCCCTAAAATCTACCTAAGGTAGCTCCTTAGAACTTAGGCTAGGTTCGAGGAAGTGAAGGTCTATATTCTGCTTAATTAAGTGCTTAAAGGTCTGCAAGTTATCCTAAGTCTTGCTTAAAATCTACAATTTTGAAAGAAGTTTATATATGTACTTTGGAAAAGGGATCATAGGTTTTATAAAAGTTCATGCCTTGTGAAAACCTTTTGAAATGTTTATCTACAAAGTTGAGAAAAGACTTGTAAAATATGGCGATGTTTGACTATTTTCTTGAAACAGCGTGGCTATTCGTGTAATAAAAGACTACTAAAATATGTGCCACGAGTATACCTTTGAAAATCAGTTTCAATTGAAGCCACATTTTTTGGAGAAAACTCTCTGAAGTTTGATAATTCTTAATCCCAGCTGTGTTGATTTTTTATTTGTCAAATACCAACCTTGTAAACGTCCATTCAGTTCAGATTTCTTTTTTTCCAAAGAAAAGGTCGTTCGTTTTCAAATCTGTCCAAACTCAAAAGCGTCATGAAAATAGTTAGTGATGATCAAAACAGAGTCTTTTACTTGTTAACAGTGAGTGATCCAAGTATAGAAATATTTCATGACACATAATATGAACTCAAATTATTTTTTACTTACCTATGGGCTTTGGTTTTCCTAGGTTCCTAAAACAATTAAAATATAACAGAAATATTCAACTATAATGTTAGTTTCAAATATATATACACATAATAAACAACAAATTTAATTTATTTAAAAGCGAGAAGGGAAAAGGAAATAGACTCGAAATTGGGCCAGTGGGCCAGGCCCAGAAGACTTTATGCACAGCAACGACAGACTCCATGGGGCGGGAAAGAGCATCCTAGGCTGGGACTTAGGCCTGAGTTCCAAAGAACTCGGCATGCCCATTCCAGACATGCAAATAAAGAAATAAAGGGAAAGCAATTAGTGAAACCAACATGAGGCCTAACAAGAGATTAATGGAATAGTATTAGTATGTAAAATTAAACACCCTCTCAATAGAACGAGTAACAGTAAACGGAGAAGGAAACATGAAATCAATAAGAAACTCAAACAGTATCAAGGTGTCAAGTTAGGGGAAAGGTAAATTTCAAGTAAGTTTCTATCTTTTTAGGTTGGGATATCTTTAGTACCGATATACCACCGTGCATTGAGCACGGAGTCCGATCTCACCCCGATCGGCTAAGCCGTCTCACCCCCAGACATCCACTCACAATACCACCATGAGCGTGGCTTGGCGTCCGATCTTAGGCCGATCGGCTAAGCCATATCACCACAATGCCGTGTGGATCGGAATCACATCACATCTCGCTAGCAATAATATCATCCCATTTAAGGGAAAATATCTCAACACATCAATCTCATCCCATATAAGGGGAAACAACCTCATCACATTAACACGTGGATTTACCCCTCAATCACTCCTACACAGGCACGTATAATTTTAGGGTTAGTTTATTTTGACATACTCTTCCTCGGTGGCTACCTTTTCATAATCTTTTACATTTCATTTATTTCATTGGAACCAATGGCCATTATGCAATTTCATTCTTGGCACGTTGGTTGTACATCGTATTTCATACTCCCTTCTTTCACTTTCAAATATCATCATGGGTCATCAACAACAAGGCTTTTCAAAATAAGACTTTAAATACACATGTGAGCAAATAAGAGTCTTAGGCACATAGAGGTTTCTTATACAATTTGGCATAATAACTTTTATTTGGGCTTGAACTTGAAGTCACAATATTTTAATATATAACTCATACTTTGAACACGCTCCCGAAGAATAACATAATATGATAGAATATCTGGAACACATTTTGAACATATATGTATATACATATATGAATATACATATATATATGTATATACATATATATCTTTCGACGCCAAGCTTATTCGGAATAGTCAATTTATAATGAACAACTCGGAACTTATAAGAACATCGTGGAATTCAATTCTAAGAGAGAAGTTTAGCCAACATACCTTGTTTGAGTTTCCTTGAATTACTACAATTTCTCCGAAAATCATAGAAACTTAGATCTATTTGGAAATATAACAAATTTGAATACAAATTAGGAAGGAGTTCACGCGTTCAGCTCATTCGATCATTTTAACAAACACTAAGTGGACATTATGATTTCAAGGTCCTCCTATGGTGGATTTCTTTATCTCACTACCCAATGTCTACCCAATTGCGTGCAACAATCTTCCCATAACCCTTGATACTACATGCATGCATAATGAACAACTCCCACACCCAAGAATTGCTTTTCTCATTACCTATTTTCAGTTAAATCCCGAAATTGAGGGCTAGCGAGTAGAATCTTACCTCTAGGACGAAGACCTAGTGAGTTTTTCTTGTGAATTCTCCAACTATTGAGCAAGGATTGATGAGCAGTAGCTTAGGAACTCCCCTCACACTCTAGAGCACATCCTCACTCTAAAAATATCAGCTTTTCTCTTTACAAATGGTCCTTAACCTCCATATATCGAAATAACGTCGGGTTATAAAAACCTCCAAACACAGCTCTGCGGTTGCAGAGTGGACCGCAGAACATATATGCGGTCCGCAAAATGGGCCGCAAAAGTGATGTTAAGAACTAGGCTATTCGGGTCAGGTCTGCGGTCCAGTTCTACGATCGTATAATGCGCCACAGAACTCCCCGAAATCTTCATGTTGGATCTGCGATGGATTGTACGGCCTGCGAAAGCATTATGCGGTCGCATATTGGACCGCAAAACGACCCTCCAAAAATTGTAATTTTCTTTTGCTCTTTGCGGCCAATCTGCGTCCCGCAGAGTGATTATGCGGTCGCATAGTGGACCACAGAAATGCCTTGCTCTGCCAAAATATTTCTTCAACTCCCCAACGCACTGTTCAACCCAAAAAGCCCATACCTCGGCGAACTTTAAGTCCACCTTGGCATCACGAAACCCCGGGTTCTAGGTGAAATGTTTACGGGGCCTTACATCCTCCCCCGCTTAAGATCATTCATCCTCGAATGAGGGTCAAGATCTGCCATTAGTATCCAATGTAACTCAGTTGCTATTTCCCACACCAGCAGTTCAAAATTTTTGACTAACTCCCTAAATTTCCAAATATTTCGGCAGAGATTCCCCTATAACTGGGCCTATCCACATGTCAGAGAATCCCAAAAACCAATCCTAACAACATATATATAATCCAACGGCGCAACAAAACATGAAATTAACACCAACCGTGGCCTCATAGACAATATATTAACAAAATGGAACACCCTTAGCATAAACTGTACAAGTGAATTCATAGGGAAAAACTTCACAGAAATGATTACATAGCTATTCAAACAAATGAGGGTACTTCTTCTTCATTTTTTCCCCGGCCTCCCAGGTGACCTCTTCAATCTGTTGGTTTCACCGTAGCACTTTCACGGAGACAATCTCTTTGTTTCTTAACTTTCGAACTTGCCTATGAAGAATGGCAACTGGAATTTCTTCATAAGTCAGTTCTTCATTAACCCGTATAGTCTCAACCGAAACAATAAGTACGGATCTCCAACCACCTTCTTCAACATGGATACATGAAACACCGAGTGCACTAAAGACATTTCTGGAGGTAGTTCTAGCCTGTAAGCCACCTGACCAATCCTCTCAATGATTCTGTACGGTCCGATATACCTCAAACTCAATTTCCCTTTCTTACCAAACCACATTAGGTACTTCATAGGGGTAACCTTCAAGAATACCCAATAACCTTCTTTGAACACCAAATCCCTATGACGAACATCTGAATAGGATTTCTGACAGCTTTGAGCAGTTTTCAACCGCTCCTTAATGATCTTAACCTTCTCCGTAGCCTGATGCACGATGTCTGGTCCTATCAACTCTGCTTCCCCAATCTCGAATCATCCAATGGGAGATATACATCTCCTACCATATAAAGCCTTGAACGGTACCATTTGAATGTTAGCATGATAATTGTTGTTGTAGGCAAATTCTATGAGTGGCAAGTGATCATCCCAGCTACCTTTGAAGTCAAGAACGCAAGCACGTAACATATCCTCAAGCATCTGAATAGTTCGCTCTGGCTGCCCGTCAGTCTGCGGGTGAAAGGTTGTACTAAGATTCACCTTAGTACCCAAACCTTGCTGAAATTTCTTCCAAAAATTAGCTGTGAACTGTGCCTCCCCCCTCCCCCGATCATAAATGATGGAAAATGGAATGTAAGGCAACCTGACTATTTCCTTGATATACAACTGAGCATACTGTCCCGCCGTGTCGGTAGCCTTAACTATTAAGATGTGCGCTGATTTCATGAGTCGATCCACAATCACCCAAATCGAGTCGAACTTTCGAGGAGTGCGAGGTAGTCCTACCACAAAGTCCATATTGATCATCTCTCATTTCCACATCAGAATTTCTATGTTCTGTACCAACCCATTGGGCCTTTGATGCTCGGCCTATACTTGTTAACAATTTGGACATCTTGCCACAAAGTCCGCTACATTCCTCTTCAAATCATTCCACCATTAGACTTCCTTAAGATCATGGTACATCTTCGTAAAGCCTGGGTGCACGGAATACCTGGAGGTGTGATCGTCGGTCATTATTTTTCTCGGAGACCATCTATATTAGGAACACATAATGCCCTTGATACCTTTGTGTACCATCATCCATGCCAAGAGAAAAAGCCATGGTCTTATGTTTATGAATCCCCTCCTTCAATTTTACCAACAGTGGATCGTCGTATTTCTTCTCCTTGACTTCCAGAACAAGCGATGATTCAGCCCTATTTTGCACAATTATCCCTCCTTCACTAGAGTCCGTAAAATGAACTTCCAAACTAGCTAACCGATGAACTTGTTTGGCCGAAGGCCTTTGTTATGTCTCCAAGTGAGCTAAACTACCCATAGATTTTCGGCTAAGTGCATCCGCCACAACATTAGCCTTCCACAGATGATTTAGAATATCGATGTCGTAGTCCTCAAGCCATTGCCTCTGCCTCAGATTCAATTCCTTTTACTTGAAAATATATTAAAGGTTCTTATGGTCCGTGAATATATCCACATGGACCCCATAAGCAACCATTCACCACCACATGCTTATGCTCCAGTTTACAACACACAACCATATAACAATCCCCAACCACAATATAACTCGCCTCGAACCCATAACAACATGAACCCACCATGACCATATGCTCATATTCAAACCACCACTCATCAAAACCGACCGACCTTTGCCGAATTTTGAAGATAGAGGTCCTGGAAACTACACCCCGATTGCTAAACCTCTGGCTCAACTGTTTGAAAGATTGAGGAAATCAGGTTTGATACATCTAGTAGAAGGAAGGGTTTGAGAAGAGCAGGTTTGAGGAGAGCAGGTTTGAGGAGAGCGGGTTTGATACATCAAAAGGTGCGTGTACCATTCAAATGTGCCTGGGCATGATACTGAAGATTTTTTCAATCTGAAAAGTGAAGTTGAGTTATTGATCCAAAGCGGAGCAATTAAGTACACTCTAGCTCAGCCCAATATGAACCCCAATCTGCTGCTAAATCACCGGAATCAAGGGGAAAACATGATCACATTGGATGAATAATACGACTTGAAAGGAAACATTGTCAAGATAGGAAAAGCCGAGGCCGCAAGGGTCCCACCTGAAAGGACTCCAATGATCACAGTACAATTGAAACCCATGGTAATGGTTCAGACCTACTAGCAACGGCACACCGCTACTACTAGGGACGGAGAGGATTGGGAATTCCCGTGGACATATCAATAGATGGGAAACTCTAAGATGATAGATTCTGCGGCAGCCCACAATATGACTAGGTCGCAGAGATGCTACGCTCCTGAGGATGCAACCCGAGGGAATATGGGAAGGGAGAAGATTCAAAGAAGAAATAAAATTGACCCGGAGGCCGTGGAATTCTTGAAGAGGATGTCAACCAAGGAATACTCCGCGAAGAAACAATTGAAGAAAACTCCAGCAGAAATATCAATCATGGATTTACTGATGGGTTCTAATAGTCATAAAGACGCCCTGATGAAAATATTAAGTGGGGCAAGTGTTCCTAGCAACACCAGCAGCGAGGCACTAGCAGCAACTATTGGGAAGATCATCGAAGCAAATATTATCATTGTCAAGGGGATAACATGGGGATCATCACTGGCACCAATGTGAACCCCAATCTGCTGCCAAATCACAGGAATCAAGGGGATAACATGATCACATTGGATGAAGAATACGACTTGAAAGGAACCATTGTCAAGATAGGAAAAGCTGAGGCCGCAAGGGTCCCACCTGAAAGGACTCCAATGATCAAAGTACAATTGAAACCCATGGTAATGGTTCAGACCTACCAGCAACAGCACACCGCTGCTACTAGGGACGAAGAGGATCGGGAATTCCCGTGGACATATCAATAGAAGGGAAACTCTAAGATGACAGATTTCGCGGCAGCCCACAATATGACTAGGTCGCGGAGATGTTATGCTTCTGAGGATGCAACCTGAGGGAATATGGGAAGGGAGAAGATTCAGAGAAGAAATAAAATTGATCCTGAGGCCTTGGAATTCTTGAAGAGCATGTCAACCAAGGAATACTCCGCGAAGGAACAATTGAAGAAACCTCTGGCAGAAATATCAATCATGGATTTACTGATGAGTTCTAACAGTCATAAATTCACCCTGATGAAAATATTAAGTGGGACAAGTGTGCCTAGCAACACCACCAGTGAGGCATTGGCAGCAACTATTAGGAAGATAGTCGAAGCAAATATGATCACTTTCCGAAGAGATGAGCTTCCTATCGCAGGCGTGGGGCACAACAAAGCTCTACACATTACTGGTCAAATGTGGAGATAAGGTACTGTCTCGAGTACTAGTAGATGGAGGATCAGGAGTGAACATCTGCCTTCTCTCTACTCTCAGAATATGGAGATTTTGACCTGGAAATAGGAGATGGTCATTATGGATTTTGTTATTGGATTACCCTTATCACACCAAAGATTTGATTCCATAAGGGTTATCATGGATCAACTGTAAGGACCCATAAAAATTTTAACCAAAAACTCGGGGTTTCATGGTGCCAAGTTAGATTCCTGCGTTACTATAGTAAAATATTTTTGCGGCGACCTTGCGAGCAGTGGTTTGGACTTTTTGGACTGAACAGTACCCTACAGAGTTAGAGGAAAATGTTTCGCAAAAGAAAACATTTTTGCGGCCCATTATGCGGCCGCATAATCACTCTACGGACCGCATAATGGCCGTAGAGTGAAGCAGTAAGTTTGGCCATGTTAAGGTCAGTTTTGCGGTCGATTATGCTACCGCATAATCGATATGCGGACCGTATATCGGTTGCATAATTCCATTTGGGTTTCTACGGAGGGAGTTCTACGGTGCATTATGCGATCGCAGAACAAGTATGCTGACCGCATACTGGTAGCATACATGAGCCGAAAGTTTAGGCCACTGAGGGCCTTTCTGCGGTCACTTTGCGGACCGCATAACCATTATGCGGTCGCATATGCAACTGCATACCTGTATTGGGGCACCATTTTTCTTAATTTAAAACCCGACCCCCATTTCGTTAAAACACCCTTTTAGTCTATTTTGAAGCTCATTTTTGATATTTCTAGAGTGAGAGAGATGGTTCTAGAGGGAGGGACTAATTTTTTCATCAAGTTGATCTTCAACCATCACTCAAAGCCTTGAAAATATTCAAGTAAAGCACCAAAATTCTTCACCCTAAAAGGTAAGACTTCATCACCCCAGCTCTTAATTTCAAACATAGCTATAATGGGGTACTAGGGTGATACTTCATGGGTATGAGGGTGGTTTATCTTGCATGCATGTGTGATAAAGAGTATGGGGAAAAAGTGAGCTAGAACCATGAATGTTTTCCTAATTCTGGATTCAATTTGTATATAGCTAAAATAGATTGTGGTTGCTAAGGGTTCCGGATGATTGTAGAGTCTAAAGAAGCGCAATTGAGGTACGTATGGCTAACTCTCTTCTTCCAAGAATCTAACTCCTGGTGTCCGAATTATGGGTGTAAGTTCTAACTTGATCATACTAGAATTGTTTGCCTTAGTGTGTTGGATTGAAAGATTCATGTTCCCTAATTGTTTTAGATGGTTGCCATGTCATCATGCTATTTGAGAACGTAATTATGTTATTTCCATGCTCCTTCCTTTATTTGTGCAATGCCTTATGTGATGATGTTATTTGAACGGATGAAAAGGGAAAAGACATGAATTGTAAAATGCTCGCAGTTGCCAAGAACTACTTAATAAATGAGGCTGTTTGTGCCATGTAATGAAAGATGGGAAAGAAATGTGAATTTAGTGAACACTTGAAAGAGGTTATGTCTCAAGTGAGATGGCTTAGCCAATCGGGCCGAGATCGGACACCATGTTGTACACATGGTGGCATTTGTGTTGGAATTATTGATTTACATTGTGGATATGGATATGTCTCACTTAAGATGGCTTAGCCGGTTGGGCCGAGACCGGACTCCGTGTAAAAACACGGTGGCATTGTGAGTTGTGGCTTTGGCACTAAAGATTATTAATCTAAAAAGATGGAAAGATTGAATTGGAAACTATGTGATACTTACTTGGTGTTTTCTTTGTATTTCTATGAAGTACTTATTGATTATTATGGCTGCCTTCTCTTTGTTTCAGTGTTCATTCTACTAAGATTGGCGTTTGCCTTACATACTAGTACTATTCGACAGTGCTAACGTCCCTTTTGCCGGGGGCGCTACATCTTTTAATGGATGTAGGTGGTTCCATCGTAGATACTGCCGATTTCAAATTGGTGGTGCTCTCTTTCTCTCCTCACAACAGTCTTGGTGAGCCCCATTTCTCCCAGGGGTCATGTAGTCCTTCTTTTGTATAAGTTTTCATATTTTGAGGTATAGCAGGGGCCTTGTTGCCGGCATTGTCATGTTGCTCTTTTGTACTCTTAGAGGCTCCATAGACGTTTATGTGGGTCATGTATGTATATTGGGTGGTCGTTGGATCGAGTTGTATTTTGGGAACTCAACTATGGCATAATGTATATCAGAAAAAATGAACTAGAAACGTTTATATATTTGTATAATTGATCTCTCCTATATTTTACAAATGGTGATGCAATCCCGTTTTGGATTATGAATGAGTCGGGTAGGAAAGGTTTAATAAGCGTGCTCGATCGGGTTCACTCGGTTGAGCACCGGTCGCACTCCCCGAGGTTGGGGCGTGATAAACTTGGTATCGGAGCCTAAGGTTTTAAAGTGTCCTAGGATGTCCCGGAGCCGTGTCTAGTAGAGCTCTTCTTATCGATGTGTTGTCGACCACATCTATAATTAGGGGGCTACTTGGACATTTAAGAATGATACCCTTCATTGTTGTTGTATATCGTGCGATAGAGCGGAACGTGAAGTTGTTTTCCCCTAACTCGTGCATTGTTCTAACTTTCAGTAAATGGCACCTAAGAAGAGAGCGAGGATTGGCCAAGAAGCCAATGCCACACCAGGAGTGGTTGTTGATCCGTTATTTGATAATGCAGGTGAGGATAACCTCCCTACTATCACACTGTCTGATTCGTCTACTCCAGAGCTGACTACCTCAGTTACTACACCCGCGGAGGTTGCCAAAATCCCTCCCGTCGATATACCTGTTCCACCTCCAGCCCCAGCTCCAAGTCTCGGTATTTCTGATGGGGATCTTAGGGGAGCTATTCAGATGCTGACTTAGTTAGTAGCTTCTCAGGCCCAGAAGTCAAATTTTGCGCCCACCTTATTTAGCTCGCAAGAGGATTCTTCTGGTTCAAGGGTAAACATGTTCCTTCAGTTAGACCCTCCAGTGTTCACAGGTACTGATCCTGGGGCAGACCCTCAGGATTTTATTGATGAGATGCATAAGACTCTCTGAGTTATGCGTGCTACTAAAGTAGAGGGAGTAGAGTTGGCCTCTTATCGTCTGAAAGGGGTGGCATATTCCTTGTTTGAGATGTGGAAAGATTCCCGTGAGGAGGGGAGCCCTCTGGAGAGATGGAGTGAGTTCGCGGATGCCTTCATAGACCATTTCTTGCCTGCCGAGACTAAGACAGACCGTGCTGTGGAGTTTGAGACCCTTAAACAGGGTAGTAGGAATGTGTGGGAGTATCACATTGAGTTCGTGCGCCTGTCAAAGTATGTTGTTCGTATGATGCCGACTATGGTGGCAAGAGTGCGTTGATTTATGCAGGGCATTAGCTCTTTGTTATTAATGAGGCTGCCACATCTGCTTTAAATTCTGACATGAACTATGTAAGGATGGTGGCATTTTCCCAAGCTTTGGAGGCTCGAAAGTTAAAGCTCAGGATGGAACGGAAAAGTAGTAGTAGGGCTCGATCAACGGGAAACCTTGGGGATTCATTCAGAGGTGGGAGATCAACTTTTCGAGGTGGATCATCAGGGCTATCCCAGTCTTATGCTCAGTCTTCAGCTAGTGCCTCACCATCAAGGCACGGCCTGCAGCAGGGGAGTAGCTTTAGGCCCGATCAGGAGGGAGATTCCAGTAGCAACAGAGGGCCCTATGCCCTAAGTGTGGGAGGATACATTCAAGAGTCTTCTACCTTGACATGCCAGTATGTTACGGATGCGGAATGAGAGGCCATATTCAGAGGGAGTGTCATACATCTCGTCAGGGTGTAGGCAGGGGCAGAGCTCAGTCATCCAGTCCTACAGCTGCCACATCTTTAGCACACCCTCCAGCTCGAGGCTCTGCAGCACCCGCAGGGCATGGTACAGCTAGGGGTTGTGCACAGAGTTCGGGAGGACCCAACTGATTCTATGCTATGAGTGGTCGACAGAGTGCAGAGGCTTCCGCAGATGTCGTCACAAGTATATTGACTGTTCAATCTCATGATGTTGATCCCGGATCTTCTTTGTCCTATGTTACTCCTTATGTTGCTACGAGCTTCGGGATAGAACCGGAACAGCTTCATGAACCGTTCTTTGTATCTACTCCGGTTGGTGAGTCTTTTATGGCCGCACAGATTTATAGGGATTGTGTTGTCACGGTGCGCGGTCGGGATACCATGGCCGATCTTATTGAACTAGGGATGATTGATTTTGATGTAATAATGGGAATGGATTGGCTCTATTCATGTTGTGCCAAACTTGACTGTCAGACCAGAATTATGAGGCTTGAGTTTCCTAATGAGCCAATTGTTGAGTGGGAGGGGAATAATGTTATGCCAAAAGGTAGGTTTATTTCTTACCTTAAGGCCACAATGATGATCAGAAAGGGGTATATTGATCATTTGGTCCGAGTAACGGACACCACTGCTGAGGTGCCTACCCTTGAATCTATACTAATTGTGAATGATTTCCCCGATGTCTTTCCGGATGAGCTCCCTGGAATACCTCTGGACAGGGAGATTAATTTTGGGATTGATATGATGCCAGGCACGCAGCCTATATCCATTCCACCTTATAGAATGGCGCCAGCAGAATTAAAAGAGCTAAAGGAACAATTGAGGGATTTGCTAGAGAAAGCTTTCATCCGACCGCGTGTGTCACCTTGGGGTGCACCGGTTCTCTTTGTCAGAAAGAAAGATGGATTGTTGTGGATGTGTATTGATTACCGGTAACTCAACAAAGTCACAATCAAAAAACAATACCTATTGCCTAGAATAGATGATTTGTTTGACCAATTACAAGGTGCTAAGTTCTTCTCCAAAATTGATTTGCGGTCCGGGTACAATCAATTGAAGGTAAGGGAGAAAGATATTCCGAAAACGGCTTTCAGAACCCGGTATGGGAACTTTGAATTTTTGGTAATATCTTTCGGGCTAACAAATGCCCCAGCAGCTTTCATGGATCATTTGAATCGAGTCTTCAAGCCGTTTCTTGACTCCTTTGTGATAGTATTTATTGCCGACATCCTGGTATATTCATGAAGTCGAGAGGATCATGCCGACCACCTCAGGGTAGTTCTGCAGACTCTTCATCAACACCAATTGTATTCAAAGTTCTCGGAATGTGAATTTTGGCTTGAATCTGTTACATTCCTGGGTCATGTCATCTTCGGAGAAGGAATTAAGGTTGATCCTCAAAAGATTGCGGCAGTGAAGGATTGGCCTAGACCTACTACTCCAACAGAGATTCGCAGTTTCTTGGGTTTGGCCGGGTATTATAGGAGGTTTGTGGAGGGGTTCTCCACTCTTGCCTCTCCATTGACTAAATTGACGCAGAAGGCGGTTAAGTTCAAGTGGTCCGATGCTTGTGAAAGGAGCTTTCAGGAATTGAAATCAATATTGACTTCGGCGCCGGTATTGACCCTGCTGGAGGGTACTAAGGGGTTTGTGGTGTATTGTGATGCTTCAAGGATCGGTCTTGGGTGTGTATTAATGCAACAGGGTAAGGTTATAGCGTATGCTTCAATAAAACTTAAGAATCATGAAAAGAACTATCCAACTCATGACTTAGAGCTTGCGGTGGTGGTTTTTGCATTAACAATTTTGCATCATTATTTGTATGGAGTCCATGTAGATGTATTCACGGACCACAAAAGTATTCAATATATTTTCAAGCAGAAGGAATTGAACTTAAGGTAGAGAAGGTGGCTTGAGTTTCTCAAAGATTATGACATTGAAATTTTGTATCATCCGGGGAAGGCTAATGTGGTGGCGTATGCTCTTAGTCGGAAATCTATGGGTAGTTTCGCTCATTTGGAGTAATGTCAAAGGCCCTTGGCCCGGGAGGTTCTCCAGTTGGCTGGTTTGGGAGTTCGTCTTACGGACTCTAGTGAAGGGGGAGTGATTGTGCGGAATAGGGCGGAATCATCACTTGTGACGGAGGTCAAGGAGAAGCAATACAGTGATCCAGTGTTGGTGCAGCTGAAGTAAGCGATTCATAAACATAAGACTACGGATTTTTCTCTTGGCATGGATGATGGTACATTACGGTACCAAGGACGACTATGTGTTCCAAACGTAGATGGTATTCGGGAAAGAATCATGGTAGAAGCGCATACTTCGAGATGTCAAGGAAGTTTACTAGTGGAATGACATGAAGAGGGGTGTGGCGGACTTTGTGGCAAAATGTTCAAACTGTCAACAAGTGAAGGCCGAGCATCAAAGGCCTGGTGGGTTAGCTCAGAGTATAGAAATTCCAATGTGGAAATGGGAAATGATCAACATGGATTTTGTGGTAGGGTTACCGCACACTCCGCGTAAGTTTGACTCAATTTGGGTGATCGTGGATCGAATCACAAAATCAGCTCACTTTTTGACTGTTAAATCCACCTACACTGCGGAACAATATGCTCAATCGTATATCAAGGAAATAGTCAGGCTTCATGGCACTCCAGTTTCCACCATTTTCGATCGAGGGGCCCAATTCACAGCTAATTTCTAGAAGAAGTTTCGGCAAGGTTTGCGTATGCAGGTAAATCTTAGTATGGCTTTCCATCTACAGATTGACGGTCAAGTAGAGCGGACTAATCAGACGCTTGAGGACATGTTGCATGTGTGTGTGCTTGAATTCAAGGGTAGCTGGGAAGTTCATGTGTCGCTCATAGAATTTGCTTATAACAACAGTTTCCATGCCAGTATTCAGATGGTGCCGTTTGAGGCCTTATATGGTAGAAGATGTAGATCGCCGATTGGGTGGTTCAAGGTTGGAGAAGCTGAACTAATAGGACCAGATCTTGTGCATCAGGCTATGGAAAAGCATAAGATCATAAAAGAGCGGTTGAAAATTGCTCAGAGTCGTCAAAAATCCTACTCGGATGTTCGTCGCAGAGACTTAGAGTTCAAAGAAGATGATTGGGTGTTCTTGAAGGTATCTCCCATGAAAAGGATCATGCGGTTTGGAAAGAAAGGGAAATTAAGTCAAAGGTATGTCGGGCCATATAGAATCATTCAATGTCAGGTGGCGTACAAGCTTGAACTACCACCTGAGATGTCATTAGTACACCCGGTATTCCATGTGTCCATGTTGAAGAAGGTAGTTGGAGATACGTCCGCTATTGTGCCGGTTGAGACCATTGAGGTTAGTGAAGAATTGTCATATGAAGAAATTCCGATTGCCATTCTTGATAGGCAGGTCCGAAAGTTGAGAAACAAAGAAATTGCATCCGTGGAGGTGTTATGGCGAAACCAACAAGTCGAAGAAGCTACTTGGGAAGCCGAGAATAAAATGAAAGAAAAGTACCTTCATTTGTTTGAATAGCCATGTAATAGTTCTATGAAGTTGTTTCCCCTAAATTTTGTATCATTTGTTCAACTAATATAAAGACACTCCTCTCTAGCTATATGTCCCCATGAGGCTTCGGTTGGTGTTATTTTGCATTTTGTTGTGTCATTTAATTCTATATATGTTGCTAAGGTGTGCTTCGGTGGCTCTCTGACAAGTGGATAGGCCTAAATACAAAGGAAACTCTGGCAAAATTCTTATAAAATTAGCAAGTTAGGCAAATTTGGGGTTGATGGTATGCGGCATAACTGAAGCTGTATTAAGTGAACCTTGATCCTCATTCGAGGACGAATGATCTTAAGTCGGGGAGGATGTAAGGAACCGTAAAAATTTTAACCAAAAACTCGGGGTTTCATGGTAATAGTTCAGACCTACCAGCAATAGCACACCGCTGCTACTAGGGATGAAGAGGATCGTGAATTCCCGTGGACATATCAATAGAAGGGAAAATCTAAGATGACAGATTCCGCGGTAGCCCACAATATGACTAGGTCGCGGAGATGCTATGCTCCTGAGGATGCAACCCGAGGGAATATGGGAAGGGAGAAGATTCAGAGAAGAAATAAAATTGATCCTGAGGCCGCGGAATTCTTGAAGAGGATGTCAACCAAGGAATACTCCGCGGAGGAACAATTAAAGAAACCTCCGGCAGAAATATCAATCATGTATTTACTGATGAGTTCTAACAGTTATAAAGACGCCCTGATGAAAATATTATGCGGGGCAAGTGTGCCTAGTAACACCACCAGTGAGGCACTGGCAGCAACTATTGGGAAGATGGTCGAAGCAAATATGATCACTTTCCGAAGAGATGAGCTTCATATCGCAGGCGTGGGTCACAACAAAGCTCTACACATCACTATCAAATGTGGAGATAAGGGTTATCATGGATTAACTGTAAGGACCCATAAAAACTTTAACCAAAAACTCGGGGTTTCGTGGTGCCAAGTTAGATTCCAGTGTTACTATATTAAAAATTCTTCGCGGCAACTTTGTGAGCCATGGTTCGGACATTTTGGACTGAACAGTACCCTATGGAGTTCGAGGAAAATGTTTTGCAGAAGAAAGGGTTTCTGTGGCCCATTATGCGGCCGCATAATCACTCTGCGGACCACATAATGGCCACAGAGTGAACCAGTAAGTTTGGCCAACTTGAGGTCAGTTTTGCGGTCGATTTTGCGACCGCATAATCGATATGCGAACCGCATAATCGATATATGTATCACATATCGGTCGCATAATTCCTCTTGGGTTTCTGTGAAGGGAGTTCTGCAGTGCATTATGCGACCGCAGAACAAGTATGCGGACCGCATACTGGTCGCATACCTGACCCAAAAGTTTAGGTCCCTGAGGGCCATTTCTGCGGTCACTTTGCGGAACGCATAACCAATATGCGGTCGCATATGCGACCGCAGACCTGTGTTGGGGCACCATTTTTCTTAATTTAAAATCCGACCCCCATTCTGTTAAAACACCCCTTTAGTCTATTTTGAAGCTCATTTCTGATATTTCTAGAGTGAGAGAGAGGGTTCTAGAGGGAGAGCCTAATTTTTTCATCAAATTGATCTTCAAGCATCACTCAAAGCCTTGGAAATATTCAAGTAGATTACCAAAATTCTTCACCCTAAAGGGTAAGACTTCATCACCTCAGCTCTTAATTTCAAACATAACTATAATGGGATGTTAGGGTGATACATCATGGGTATGAGGGTGGTTTATCATGAATGCATGTGTGATAAAGAGTGTGGGGAAAAAGTGAGCTAGAACCATGAACGTTTTCCTAATTCTGTGTTCAATTTGTATATTGCTAAAATAAATTGTGGTTGCTAAGGTTTTCGGATGATTGTAGAGTCTAAAGAAGCGCATTTGAGGTATGTATGGCTAACTCTCTTCTTCCTAGAATCGAACTCCTGGTGTCCGAATTATGGGTGTAAGTTCTAACTTGATCATACTAGAATTGTTTGCCTTAGTGTGTTGGATTGAAAGATTCATGTTCCCTAATTGTTTTAGATGGTTACCATGTCATCATGCTATTTGAGAACGTAATTATGTTGTTTCCAAGATCCCTCCCTTATGTGTGCAATGCCTTATGTGACGATGTTATTTGAACGGATGAAAAGGGAAAAGACTTGAATTGTAAAATGTTCCCAAGTGCCAAGAACTACTTAATAAATGAGGTTGTTTTTTCCATGTAACGAAAGATGGGAAAGAAATATAAATTTAGTGAACAATTGAAAGAGGTTATGTCTGAAGTGAGATAGCTTAGCCGATCGGGCCGAGATCAGACACCATGTTGTACACATGGTGGCATTTGTGTTGGAATTATTTATTTAAATTGTGGATATGGATATGTCTCACTTGAGATGGCTTAGCCGGTCGGGCCGAGACCGGACTCCGTGTAAAAACACGGTGGCATTGTGAGTTGTGGCTTTGGCACTAAAGATTATTAATCTAAAAAGATGGAAAGATTGAATTGGAAACTATGTGATCCTTGCTTGGTGTTTTCTTTGTATTTCTATGAAGTACTTATTGATTATTATGACTACCTTCTCTTTGTTTCACTGTTCATTCTACTAAGATTGGTGTTTGCCTTAAATATTAGTACTATTCGACTGTACTAACGTCCATTTTGCCGGGGGCACTACATCTTTGAATGGATGTAGTTGGTTCCATCGCAGACAGTGCTGATCGCAGATAGGTGGTGCTCTTTTTCTCTCCTCACAACAATCTTGGTGAGCCTCATTTCTCCCAGGGGTTAT
Organism: Nicotiana tomentosiformis; assembly: GCF_000390325.3. Classification (NCBI taxonomy): domain Eukaryota; kingdom Viridiplantae; phylum Streptophyta; class Magnoliopsida; order Solanales; family Solanaceae; genus Nicotiana; species Nicotiana tomentosiformis. The sequence continues at coordinate 32,021,352 of NC_090814.1, forward strand.
GTAGTCCTTCTTTTGTATAAGTTTACATATTTTGAGGTATAGCCGGGGCCTTGTTGCCGGCATTATCATGTTGCTCTTTTGTACTCTTAGAGGCTCCATAGAGGTTTATGTGGGTCATGTATGTATATTGGGTGGTCGTTGGATCGAGTTGTATTTTGGGAACTCAACTATGGCATAATGTATATCAGAAAAAATGAACTAGCAACGTTTATATATTTGTATAATTGATCTCTCCTCTGTTTTACAAATGGTGATGCAATCCCGTTTTGGATTATGAATGAGTCGGGTAGGAAAGTTTTAATAGTCTTGCTCGACTGGGTTCACTCGGTTGAGTACTGGTCGCGCTCCCCAAGGTTGGGGTGTGACATCAACTCACCAAGTCAACACACTTCTTACCTGTTAAGACTACCTTCTTGGCTGAAGATTATGCTAAGTTATATATCAAGGAAATAGTTCGGCTTCATGGAGTTCCGATTTCTATCATATCGGACAGAGGAGCTCAGTTTATAGCTAACTTCTGGAGATCATTTCAGAAAGGATTGGGCACCAGGATCAACCTTAGCTCTAGCTTTTCATCCATAAACAGATGTTCAGGCCAAACGCACTATTCAGACGCTCAAGGGCATATTACGATCTTGTGCTTTTTTACTTCAAAGAACATTGGGAGGATCATCTACCAGTCATCGAATTTTCTTACAAAAATAGCTATCATGCCAAAATTCAGATGGCACTATACGAGGCCCTATACAGACAAAAGTGCAAGTCTCCTATCAGCTAGTTCAAGGTTGGTGAAATTGTTGGGTCCTGAGTTGGTGCAACATAGTGTAGAAAAGGTTAAGATGATTCATAATCGTTTATTGACCACTCTAAGTAAGCAAAATTCTTACTCAGATATCTGACGACAAGATTTGGGGTTTCTTGTAGGAGACTGAGTATTCCTAGTGGTATCGCCTATGAAAGGCATGATGAGATTCGGAAAGAAAGGCAAACCCAGTCCCCGATATATTGGACCATATCGAATTATTCAAAAAGTTGGTCAAGTGGCTTATAAAATTGAGCTGCCCCCGGAATTGGAAGCAATTCATCCAGTTTTCAATGTGCCAATGCTTCGAAAGTGCTTAAGAGATCCATCATGTGTTAGCCCTATTGAAAATATTCGAATCATGAAGAACCTATCTTACGACCGAATTCCAGTGGCTATCCTAGATCGTCAAGTTCGGAAGCTGCGAACCAAAGAGGTAGCATCACTTAAAGTACTTTCTAGGAACAATAATATATAATAAATGATCTAGGAAGAGGAGGAAGATATGAAATCCAGGTACCCCCATTTGTTCCATACTACGGGAGGCAACTATGAGATAGCTATGGAGGGAATAACCCAAAATGACTATAGAAGTTTGCAATGAGTGACTGCAACTCAAAATTCGAGGATGAATGTTTTGAAGGGGGGATGATGTCACACCCCACACTTTTCCTCACACATAAAGTAAGGGATTGAAAAGTTTGGTTTCTAACACGGTCAATCGGCCGCGACACATATGGGGATAAAGGGGGATTATGCATTTTCATTAACTGGCGCCTACTGTCCCACCGTGTGTTGCAATCTAAGCGGGGTGAGGGCAATGTTGCGAAGGTTCGGACTTATGTTATTCATATGGGTAGCCCGACCATATTATGCATGAGTAGTATGATCTGGATATGTAGCAGCTTCTTCTTCATCAGTACGCCCTCATGGGAAAAGCCTACAAACATCAGTTGGAAGAGGTAGAGGCAGAGGTGGAGCATCTGACTTAGGTGGACAACAGAATCACATCTATGCATTGTCAGGTCGACAGGACTTGGAGTCATCACCGAATGTGGTTACATGAATATTATCTGTATTCTCCACTAATGTGTATGCTTTGATAGATCCAGGTTCCACTTTTCCATACATTACTCCATTTGTTGCTGGTAAGCATGGTAAAGAACCTAAATCATTACATCAGTCATTTGAAGTGTCTACGCCTATAGGTGAGTCTGTGATTGTTAAGCGGGTATATCGAGGGTGCGATGTAATGATTTATGATCATCATATCTTAGCTTATTTGAATGAAATAGAAATGGTGGACTTTGATGTTATTATGGGAATAAATTGGTTGGCTTCGTGCTATGCTAATGTAGATTATTGGACGAAAGTTGTTTGCTTTAATTTTCTAGAAGATCCTACTATTGAATGGAAGGGTGATGTTGCAGCACCTTAGGGAAGGTTTATTTCTTACCTTAAGCCTTGAAAGATGATCTCGAAATGATGCGTCTATCATATAGTGGGAGTGTAGAACGTATAGGTAAGACCTCCAGCCCTTGGGTCGGTCCTGATTTTTAATGAATTTCTTGATGTATTTCCCGATGAGCTCCCTGGTATCCCTCCCGAGAGGGAGATCGAGTTTGCTATCAACGTGCTTCCTGATATGCAACTGATATCTATTTCCCCGTACAGGATGGACCCTGCTGAGTTGAAGGATTTGAAAGATATTCTAGATTAGGGCTTCATCAGACCCAATACATCCTCGTGGGGTGCCCCGGTATTATTTGTTCGGAAGAACGATAGTTAGTTAAAAATATATATTGATAACCGATAACTAAACAAGGTAACTATTACGAACAAGTATCCGCTTTCAAGGATTGATGACCTGTTTGACCAAGTGCAAGGCGCTAGGTATTTGTCAACGATCGATCTCAGATATAGGTATCATCAGTTAAGAGTCAAGGAACAAGATGTTCCAAAGACAGCGTTTCGGCCCAGATATGGCCATTGCGAGTTTCTCGTTATGTCCTTTGGCCTAACCAATGCACTAGTGGCATTTATGGATCTGATGAATCGAGTGTTCAAACCATTTTTGGATATCTTTTTGATCATATTTATGGATGATATTTTGGTATACTCTCGATTAGAAGGTTATCACGCGGAGCATTTGCAAACAGTTTTAAGCACGCTCCGGGATCATAAGTTGTATGCTAAATTTTTCAAATGCGAGTTGTAGTTGAACTCTGTGGCTTTTCTTGGGCATATAGTATTGGATGAGGGCATTAAGGTCGAAAATTAAAATATCAAAATAGTTATGAATTTACCAAGTCCTACAACTCCTACGGAGGTGCTTAGTTTCTTGGGCTTAGCTGGTTACTATCGGATATTTGTAGAAAATTTCTCTTCCATTGCTGCTCCACTAACGAAATTGACGCATAAGGCAATGAAACTCTAGAGGACCGAAACCTGTGAAAAGAGTTTCCAAGAGTTAAAGAATAGGCTAACCTCTGTACCAGTTCTAGACCTTTTTGAAGGATCAGAGGGTTATGTTATATATTGTGATGCTTCTAGAGTGGGGTTGGGTAGTGTTTCGATGCAACATTGTAAAGTTGTTGCCTATGCTTCAAGGCAACTAAGAAAACATGAGCAAAATTACCCGACTCATGACCGAGAGTTAGTGGCTATTATTTTCGGACTGAAAATATGACATTATTATTGTATGGAGTTCATGTAGACATATTTATAGATCACTAGAGCTTGCAATATATATTCAAGCAAAAAGAATTGAATCTGAGACAGCGGAGGTGGCTGAATTGTTGAAAGACTATGACGTTGATATCTTGTACCATCCTGGCAAGGAACATATGGTAGCCGATGCGTTAAGTCAGAAATCTATGGGTAGCCTGAAGCATGTAGAGACTGAAAATTTGGAAATGACTAAAGATTTATATAGGTTTGCTAGTTTAAGTGTACAGTTATCTGAAACAGGTGGCAGAGCGGCCATGGTTCGAAATGTTGCCGAATCCTCTCTAGTGGCTGAAGTAAAGGAACGACAATTTGACGATCCAACCTTGGTGAAAATAAGAGAAAGCATTCCCCTTCAGAAGAAGCAGTTGTTTGAATTATCCAAGGAAGGAGTCCTTAGATATGAGGGTCGGTTGTGTGTGCTCGATGCCAGGGACACCGAGGGAAGATCATGGCAGAGATTCATCAGACCCGGTATTCTAATTGGTGGAACGACATGAAAAGAAACATTACTGAATACGTCGCTCAGTGTCCAAATTGCCAACAAGTTAAGGTCGAACACCAAAAGCCAGGAGGGTTGCTCCAGAATATGGAGATCCCGACTTGGAAATGGGAGATAATCAACATGGACTTTGTTACCAGATTACCATGTTCTCGTCGAAAGTTTGATTCCATATGGGTTATTGTAGATAGACTCACCAGATCAGCTCATTTTCTACATGTGAGGACCACCGTTTTGGCCGAAGATTATGCTAAATTATATATCAATGAAATAGTTTGACTTCATGGAGTTCCATTTTTTATTATCTCGGATAGAGATGCCCAATTTACGGCCAACATCTGGAGATATTTTCAAGAGAATTTGGGTACAATAATTAGCCTTAGCACAACTTTCCATCAACAAACGGACGGCCAAGCTGAGTGTACTATTCATACGCTCGAGGAAATGTTACGAGCATGTGTACTAGACTTCAAGAGAAGTTGGGAAGACCATCTGCCACTCATCGTGTTTGCTTACAACAACAGCTACCACGCTAGCATTTGGATGGCACATCATGAGACCCTATACGGACAAAAGTGAATATCCCCTATCCACTGGTTTGAGGTAGGCGAGACAAAGTTATTGGGTCCTGAGTTGGTGCAACATGATGTAGAAAAGTTGAGAGTGATTTAAGGTTGATTATTGACCGGTCAAAGCAGGCAAAACTCTTACTCGGATAACCGACGTCGAGATTTAGAATTCGTTGTGGGAGACTAGGTATTCTTGAAGGTTTTGCCTATAAAAGGCATGATGATATTTGGAAAGAAAGGAAAACTCAGGCCTCGGTATATCAGACCATATCAGATTATTTAGTCAATCAGCCAAGTAGTGTATAAGCTTGAGTTGCCCCCGGAATTGGGAGCAGTTCATCCGGTATTTTATGTGTCTATGCTTCCTAATTGCTTGGGTAATCCATCTCATATTACCCCCATTGAGGATGTCCAAGTTATAGAGGGCCTATGTTATGAATAAATTCCAGTGGCTATCCTAGATCGTCAAGTTTGTAAGTTGCAAAGCAAAGAAGAAGTTTCAGTTAATGTACTTTGGAGAAATGACACTGTAGAAAACATGACATGGGAAGCTGAAGAAGATATGAAATCTAGATACCCTTATTTGTTCCGTACTACAAGAGATAATGTTGAAACTACTATAGAAGGCACAACTCAAGTTACCACGAAATATGATTGAAGAATACTAAAAGATTGACTGTGATTCAATATTCGAGGACGAATGTTCAGACGGGGGGATGACGTTACATGCCACACTTTTCCCCTTGTAATAAATTTGGAATTAATGAGGCCTCTAAGCACAATTAATCGATCAACGACACGTTATGGAAACAAAGGTGAGATTATGCTTCATCAAATTATGCCAATTGCCCCACAAGACATACTGGCCAATGCAGTGGAATATCTAGAACCCGATATAAAATGTAGCACATCCTTTTCCTCTTTCATTCTATGCAATATCACCAGCTTCAAGCTTTTCAAATAATGCCCTCAACTCCTTCTAATAACTCCAAAATGATTCAAGACCAAATCAAAGGCGAACCTATTGGGATTTAACAAAGAATCTCGTGATCATCATTGAGTAATTTGTCTTCTTGTTATACTGATTTTGGAGATTCCTTGGAAGTGAATATAATCACTGTAGAAGTGTAAGAACCCAGAAAGTGTAGTTAATTTATCAAAAAGGTATGTAAGTCAGCCTTCTTTCTTGGCATGACTTGATGTAAGCATTTCTTTCTAAATGATCCTTAAGTTGTAAGCTTGAACTCTTCTAAGCCTTTCTTGATGATGTTTTTCATATTATTGTACGTTCTTTATCGGTGACACTTTCTTTCATGTCTAAGATGTTCTTATATGGTATTTTGCGGTCGAAATATGTGACTAATTTTAAGTTTAATCTTAATATCTCTTGAAATTGACCTTGCATTGCACTTATATATATGTATCTATTTTACTCAACCGAGTCATACTATAGTCGGATGGGTACGACACTTATTATGCAACCACTTGCTATTTGGGTATGATATGAGGCATTACTGAGCCCTTTGTTGTAGGGTACAACCGAGACATCTATGAGGCCGAGTACGGGAATGATGTATCATGTCATATTACCGAGTCCTCTTGAGATTGGGTACACCTAGTTCTGTTGAGATCGGGTACAATCAAGCTATCTTAGGTCGGGTATGATCGAGTCCTGTTAAGGGCGGGTACACTGAGTCCTGTTAAGGATGGGTACAATCGAGACCTCCTGAGGCCAGGTATGATGTGATGAAGACATAAGACTTTACCGAGTCCTCTCTGAGGTCGGGTACGATATGATATTGTATATCCCAAAGAGAGGTTGAAACTGGTATGAGATGATATGTCCCAAATAGAGGTTGAATAATACTATATTATATTTACTGCATAGCCCAAACAGGTGGCTTAACTTCTACATAATTTGCATGCACTTATGACTTATGGTTACCGTAGTGTACGCCCCCCGGTGGCTTGTCTTTGGTGTCCAAGTTGAAATTGTGTATTCATATCTCTTATGTTATGCCTTTGGTTTACATACATTATCAGCCTTACATATTCAGTACATCTTTCATACTAATGCCCCTTTTCTTCTAGGCAATATGTTCATGCCACAAGTACAGATAGACCCGGTGACATCCCTCCCCAGTAGGGTGCATGTTTCAACTGCTAGTTGTGACACTCCACTTCTTCGGAGTGGCTGTACAGAAGTTGATAGGTATTGAAGTCTATGTTTCAGTCATTATAGGTATGGTGGGGCCTTGTCCTGACCAAGTTGTGTAATATGGCACTTTTATAGGCTTGCAGACTAGTGTCCGGTGTGTATGTAAATGTTGGTTATAACTCTATTGGCAACAGTCGTATGTGTATATATATATATATATATATATATATATATATATATATATATATGTGTGTGTGTGTGTGTGTGTGTGTATGTATGTATAAAAACATTGAAAGTTCTTCCCTAATTAGTTGTGAGCTTTTCTTTCTTTTAAGATCTTGATATTATACTTGGAGGACTTGTTGGCCCAAATTTCAGGTTGAAAGGTCTACGTATGGATGTTGGTTCGCATAGGTCTTTGGGCGTCATGTGCCAGTCACACCTCTCATCTTCGCTAGGGCGACCTCTAGCAGCAATCTAGCTGGCTAAGTAGGGGATGGAGTAATTGGTTTGGAAATCACTAGCTGAGGAAACTATGGAGTGTGCCCCTAACAATCTTGGGGCAATGCCTCCTCATGTGGCAAAGCTCTCCACACTTATAGCAACCTCTAGTTGACTGAGGCTGCTGAACCTAAACTTGCCCATGATGGCCTGAATACCCACTAGAAGAACCCTGAATAGATGGAGCATGATACGAATTCGACGGGAGAGCACTGAAAGATGATGGAACTCGAGTGCTAAAAGATGACCGCTTCACGAGCCACATGCTGTGTATAATTAGCTAGCCAACCATGATAGCCTCTACCAAATTGACCCCTACCTCCCGATGAGGTACCAGTAAAGCTGCTAGAACGTGGGGTCTCTTATCTCTCACCAAAGTCTCCCATACCTGGCTACGAATACGCTCCATCCTATGAGCTATCTCCATGGCCTTGTCGAAAGTAGTCATAATCTCTGACTCTCAATCCATAGAAATTCTGATGCCATAAATCAAACCCTCAATAAATCACCTCACCCTCTCAGCCTTGGTGTGATCAAGATTTCAACATGATGAGACAAATCTATGAATCTCACCTCATACTCTGTCACAGTCATGCGATCCTACTAAAGATGCTCAAACTAGCCTCTCAACTCATCCCTCCTCATGTGTGGTATGTATCTCTCGAGGAACTACTACAAGAACTGAGCCCAAGTAAGAGGAGGTGAATCTGCTAGTCTTCCAAGCTCATAAGTCTACCACCATCTACTAGCAGCTACTCTAAACTAAAATATAGTGATGTCCACTCTATTGGACTCTACCTAGCCCAAGTTAAAAAGCATCTGATGATATCTAACTAGAAAATCTTGGGCATCCTCTGAAGCACCACCCTCAAAGTGTGGGGAAAATAACTTCTAATACCTCTCCATCCTCTTCAGCTCATCAGAAGACATAACAGGCATAACCACAGGTCTAGCTACTACAATAGGCTACTCGGGAGTACGAGTAGTAGAGGTCTGAACTCCCCCTCCAGCCTGAGATATAGCTGGGGATACTAAAACAACTACGGTCTGAGTCAAAGAGTTAATAAAAATGACCATCTTAGCCATGGCGTCCTGAAATACCGGTACAACAACAAAACCTTTGTAATTACCTGACCAGTCATTTTGAGGTTTAGCATTCTATTCAGTGGTTTCAGACATTGAGTAGCTTCATATGATGTATTTTGATTTGTATGGTCGCTTTTGGTTTTTGAGTGGTTCGGGGTTGATTTGGAAGAATGACTCTCGATTTGTAAGCTTTAAGTTGGAAGGGTTTACCACGGTTTGACTATTGGGTAAACGGAGTAGGAATTGGGTTTTGGTTGTTTTGATAATTTTGTATGATGATGTTAGACTTGTACGTATGTTCGAATTTGGTTTAGGAGGTTCCTAGAAGAATTCGACACTCTTTGTCAAAAGTTGGATATTTGAAGAACTTAAGAGTTCGTGAGTTTGACCAAGAGCCGACTTTGATGTTATTGGACTCCAATACTTTGGATCGGTCTATATAGTTTAATTGAACTTGTGTGCAAAGTTTGGAAGTAATCAGAAGTGTCTAAACGACAAAGTTTGAAGGTTTGATGTCATTCCCCGACCTGGGGGAGCGCTACCAGCGCTCAACAGGGTTACCCCGGTCGAGCAAGCCTGCATAGTGCTATCTACCTAACTTACCCATGAATAAAGAGAAGAATACATTTCATTAATAAGTTAGTAAGAAGTAATGTGAACAACATCGGTCATTTTTCCATTAGTCACGTCATTTACAAGTCTTAAAAATAGTACATTGTACAATCATAGCTAAAGTGGAAGAAGTGATACCATTACAACCTTTTTAGTTTAACCTTCCCAAAAATAGACACAACCCACACTATGTCTACAGAGCCTCTAACAGGAACAAAAGAGTGCAATGACAGTGCCGGAAACAAGGCCCCAGCTATACCTTAAAATGCTATGTACAAGGGATAAAAAGACATAGGACCTCGAGATGAAGTGGGGCTCGCCAAATCAGCAGAGGAGAGGGTATGCTGCTATCACTGGTCAATGCTACCTTCTATAGAACCACCTACATCCATTAAAGATGCAGCTCCCCCGGCAAAAGTGATGTTAGTACATATGGAATAGTACTAGTATGTAAAACTAAACACCTTCTTAATAGAGCGAGCAACAGTAAACGGAGAATAAAATATGAAATCAATAAGAGACTCAACAATATCAAGGTGTCAAGTAAAGTGAAAGGTAAATTTCAAATAGGATTCGGTAATATAAGTTGGGGGATCTTTATCACCGATACACCACCGTGTCTTAGCACGGAGTCCGATCTCAGGATGAGTACGGATTTGGGTTCATGATGTTTTGAATGAGGCTATTTAAACAAGAATGGCATGATCAGAATTGGTTTGAGGTCTGTGGATGGATCTAAATGTGAATGTGGGCTCTATGTTAGGCCGGATATGCTCATCTTAGCATGGCGTTGTTTTCGGAAGGGTCTTCGGGCCTTGGATGCTATTCCTGTTGTCAGTTATCCCGTGTAATATATATTATACCAAGTGGGTTGTGAGGTGGTTTAATTATTCGCACTCGTATTGAGATCCCGTATGGTTTGTGGTATTATGTGAGCAGGATGGCTCTCGAGATGTAGGTCATATATCGCACCTTAGTGGTGCTTGAGTTTTGTAGCGCGTGATGCTACCCGTCTCTCCAGGATTTGTATTATGCACTTGGCGTGCTTATGGTTGATATTCGGGCATTTCGTGTGTATGAGTGTTACGGCTCGATGTGTGTCTTTTTAGATTATTATGGTTGGATCAAGTGGCATGCCGCCACGGATATGTTGATTGGATAGGGTGGCACGCCGCAACGGGTATCATGGTTGGATCTGGTTGCACGCCGCAACGGTATTATGTGTGGATCGGGTTGCACGCCGCAACAGTGTGTTATTGAGTATAGTTTCCCATATTTATTATTGCGTGTTTTTCTTCTCATTTCCTGAGGAAGGTTCATAATATCCTTTCGGTGGTTTAATTAGCTATGTTGGTTGAGTAACTCTTTCCAGAGTTCGTTTTTCCTTATGGACCACATTCGAGTTTGTGGATTGTTGGCACATTGTGGCATCCTATGAGACTTTTGGCAGTGTCTGAGGTGGCTTATTTCCTGTGCAACTTGTACTAGGTGAGACGAGATTATTGGACCTGGGATCAGTGCGATTGGAGTTAAATGAAGCATATTGAAGAGTAAATATTGCTATTCAATACAAAATGAGGTTGTGGTTCTTGTCGGGAGGAGAGACTCTGTAAATTGTGATTCGGCAGGAGGTTATGAGTTCTACACATCTTCTCTATCGTGGCAATATTTCAAGAGTTGGAACATGATTTATATAAGTCATGAGGTGTGTTGTGAGCATCGGATACGTGGGTTTTCGGCTGTTGTTATCAGGGGATGTTATTATGGTCATGTAATTTATGCGGTGCATGGTAGGAATTCAGTAAGGGTATACAATCATGTGTTGGTACATCATGTAGAGATAGATACGGAGTTCGTATGTTAGAACAGACCTGGTAGAGAATTTCAGATGTTGAAATTTGGCTCTAAGGCTTATTTGTCTAGCTAAAAGGGAGGATTTTCAGGTTGGCTTGAACAAATGTGCTCAACTGGGTTGTGGTAGCACGTGTAAGTGTGCGAGGTGTTAACATCGATTTCAGACAACTCTAGAGTAGTTCTTAGCACATTCGCGGACGAACATATGTTTAAGTGGGAGAGAATGTAATGACCCGACCGGTCATTTTGAGCTCTAACGCGTCATTCAGTGGTTAGAGACCCTAAGCAGCTTCACTTCAGGTATTATGACTTGTACGCGTGGTCGGAATTTAATTTTGGGAAGTTCGAAGTTGATTTGGAAAGAAACATTCCAATTTCGGGAGCCTTAAGTTGGAGAAATTGACTAAAGTGTGATTTTCGAGTAGATGACTTCAACATCGGGATTTGAAGGTTCCAACAGGTTCATAGGATGATTTTGGATTTGGACGTGTGTCCGGATCGGGTTTCGGATGACCCGGGAGCGTTTCGGCATGAATTGTGAAAGTTGGTATTTTGAAAGAATTTCATAAATTTGGGTTGAAGTGCATTTCAATATTATCGATGTCCGTTGGGGATTCTGAGACTGGGAATAGCTCTGTATGGCGATTCTGGTATTGGGAGCGCGTCCGAAAGTGGATTCCGAGGTCTGTATGTCATTTTGGGGTCATTTGGCGAAAGCTAGAAATTTGAAGGTTTTTGAGAAGTTTGACCGGAAGTGGACTTTTTGGTATCTAGGTCCGATTCCGATTTCGGAAGTTGCAGTAGGTCTGTAATGTTAATTATGACTTGCGTGTAAAATTTGAGGTCAATCGGACGTGATTTGATAGGTTTCGCAATCGATTGTAGAAGTTGAAGTTTCAAAGTTCACTAAGTTTGAATTGGAGGGTGATTCCTAGTTTCGATATTTTTGGACGTGATTTGAGGCCTCGACTAAGTTTGTAGTATGTTTTGGGACGTGTTGGTATATTTAGTTGAGGTCCCGAGGGCCTCGGGTAGATTCCAGATGGTTAACAGATCAATATTTGGACTAAAGGATTGATGGGGCAGCTGGTAGCTAGTGTAACCGCACTTGCGAGGTTTTGTCCGCAGGTGCGGAGCCGCAGAAGCGGCCATGTGGGGCGCAGGTGAGATTTTGGTTGAGCAATGCTGAGACCGCAGATGCAGTTATCTCACCGCAGAAGCAGCGAGACTGCACCTGCGAAAGGAAAGGCGCAGAAGCGGAAGCAGCGGCTGGGGGTATCTCCATATGAGCGGAATAATTGCCGCACCTGCGGAACCGCAAAAGTTATGAAGTGACCGCAGGTGCGAGGATTCGAGTTAGGCAGTGAGGTTTCCTTTGAAATGGGATTTGGCCCATTTTTCTCCCATTTTGTTTCACTTGGCTGGGCGATTTTGGAGAGTTTCAAATGAGAAGTTTTCATCATCTATGCCAAGGTAAGTTATTACCATCCATTGCAAGTTAAATACATGGTTTGTATAGGGATTTAAGCTTGAAAATTTGTTGACATTTGGGATTTTTGTTGAGAAATCTAGTAATGGATATTTTTAGATTTTGACCACGAAATTGGACTTGGAACTTGGAATAAATTATATATTTGAGTTTGTGGTTATACGGGTAAATTTTATCTTCGAAAATTTTCGGAATCCGGGCATGTGGGCCCAAGGGTGATTTTATCGACTTTTCGAGCGGAGTGGCAAATTGTTATAAATTGATTAATTATGAGTATTAGAGTACATTTTGATTGAGTTGCATCTTAATTGACTAGTTTGTAGCGATGGGCATCGGTTTGAGGTGTTAGACGGCTTTGGAGCCGGTTATGGAACTTCGTAGCGAGGTAAGTCTCCTTACTAACCTTGTAAGATAGAATTTACCCCATAGGTAAACTTAATTAATACGCACGAAGTGATGAGAGTCCGTACGTAGCTACTATCCCTTTTTATATCCGGGTAGTTTTAGTTTTACCCCATGCTTTGTAGACACTGTTATTTGATTATATTTGTTAATTGTATCAAATGAAACTAAGTCCAGGATTTTAAGGATTTAATAGCTTCAAGTTGAATTGTCCTTATTTTGAAAAGAATCAAGAAAGAGTTATGATTTATTGATAATTTATATTTGACCGCGTCGCAAGTATGTTCCGCGAGTGGGGTTATCAAATGAAATTAAGTCGAGGATTTAAAAGCTTCAAGTTGAATTGTCTTTATTTTGAAAATAATTAAGGAACAGTTATGATTTATTGATAATTTATATTTGACCGCGTCGCATGTATGATCCGGGAGCGGGGTAATAGATACATCTATGGTTCGTGTCGTTCGACCCTCGACAGTGTACAATTTACATTTATATTGGATCGGGCCGAACGTCCTCGGTGGAATCCCCTTTTATAATTGGTATAAATTCATTATTTGAAAGATAATTTGTTTTAAATGAAGGAAGTGATTTGGATTCTTAAATATGGTGATGAATTGTTCAGTTATTTCCTCTTCTGAGTTTTATTGTTATATATATCATGCTTAATTAGAATTTCATATTATCATATTGTTGGCGCTTAGTAAGTGTCAAAGTCGACCCCTCGTCACTACTTCTTCGAGGTTAGGCGGGATACTTAGTGGGTATGCATTGATTTACGTACTCATGCTACACTTGCTGCACATTTTGTGCAGGTGCATATGTGTCTAGTGGCCTTGTGGGTGCAGAGGCGCGGTTATTGTGGGGAATTAGGTGAGCTGCATTCCACGTTACGAGTCCTCAGCCAGCAAAGTATCCTTCAGAGTATTTACATTTTTTTGTCCAATTTGTATTCCAGACAGATGTTGTATTTTATTTAATATTACTAGTTGATGCTCATGCACTTGTGACACCGGGTTTTAGGCGATTACGGGTTGCATTGTATTGGAATTTTTGAAGATATTATTATTTACTTCGTAAACTACATCCTTTACTATTTAATTGAAGGAAATATGATTTCAGAAATATTAAAAATGAGAACCAAATTAAGTATTTATTTTTGGCTTGCCTGGCAGCGGTGTCCGATTCTATCACGGTCTTTAATGGATTTTGGGTGGTGACATCACGCGAGCACGCATCCAGTCAGCGCATAAAGAATGAAAAAAACGTTCATCCTGGATTCTCTTCCTCAAGAAAAATGTCTATCAGTTGATCCAAAGTTAGGATTTTTAAACTACTTTAGAATTTTGAGGGGAATGGAGATGAATCAGAGAAGGATGTTGATGGATTGGGGTAGAGGGTGATGAGAAAATTCTTTTTATGGTGATTGGAGGTGGGATTGGCCAACAGTGGTGATGGCTGCATATGAGAGAGGTGAAAGCATTTGGGGTCGGAGGGTGAGAATGAATGAGATTTAGGGTTTGGTTGTGAGGGATAAGACGCGATTGTTTTGTTTTAAAGGGAGAGAAAAAAGAAACGGCACCTTTTTGTGTCTTAACGGTGCCGCATGGAGTTGGCTAAATGCGGATGTGGACCATTTGACCTGGAATGACATAGTTTTGGACAAAAACTACATCGTGTAGACCAAGCTTGGGAGAGCCGAGTCATAGGACATTGGGCTGTCTGATTTTTGGGATACTAAATTAAACAGCGCAAATTGGTTGTTATGCTAATAAAATAGCCTTTCCCCTTCCCTTTGCCTTTTGCACGACTAGCCACATTGAACCCAATTTCAACTTAGCCTCATTTTGCAATATTAACCTGCTTGCTAATTTTCTAACGATTAACCATATAATCTATTAATTAACCTAATTAATCATCTAATTATTTAACTAATTAACCTAAGTGATTTAATAAAGGACAAAACTATTTTTTGGTGATTTTGCAATTTAAAATGTAACTAGAATGTAATTAAAAATGAAACAATGCAATTAATCATGCAAAACAAATAAGATAACATTTTCTAAAAATCCTATAAAATTAAAAATAAATAAATACTAATCCTAATTGATTTTAGGAGCAATTTATGTGGGTTAAACATTACATGCTCACACTTGCCCCTCTTTGCTCGAGAACATAAAGAGTTTTTGGGAAAAGAAAAAGTTCATGGTGAGTAATTTGTGATCGTCTAGCACTCCATTAAAAGCATTTTGAAAAAGGTGACTGAACCTTACTTATGAGGTTTCCTACATATCCTTAGCAATAAAAGAATCAAGTAAGTGTAATTCTGAAAGTTTTGGTAGCTGAGACTACCAAAGCGTTGTGAGTTACTGTTGATGTTACTATTGCTTGCTGGACTCCGTATTACACCAAAATAAAAATAAAAAGAAACTAATCATGCCTATCAACTATGAGTTACGATATTCCTATATATAAGTGTTCTGAGGACTTGTCTTGATTCTTGACTTGCTCTTCATGTTGACCTTGACTTGAATCTTGATGCTCTCTGGAAGCAGATTATGAATCATTCTTGTATGCTTATTCCTTAAAAAAAATGGAGGACATGAGTCATGAGACACTAGCTGTTTTTGAGTAGTCTGTGTCATCCTTCATTTGTTCTTGTGCTTAACCATGCTTCTTTCTTCTCATCAGGACCCGGGGTTCCCTTTTCTTTGATCATATTATCTTTTTGCTTTGAAGTAATACCTGTGAGGACATCAAATACGAACAAACGAACAAAATTATTTGCCCTAGATTTCACTAGAAAAATTTGTGAGTTTTTTATCAAAATTGTAATTTATTCTTTTCTTGAAAGTGAAAAAGCATCCGAGAAGGAGAAATATGCTCGCCCTTTGAAATTCTATTAGGGAATGGTGTACCCTGTGTTGAAAATGCGACTAGGGACTGGTGTACCCTATGACAAAGAAAAATTCAACTACGGATTGTTGTACCCTATGTTGAGAAATGCAGTTAGGAATTGGTGTACCCTATACTAGCATGAAACTAGGGAATGACGTACCTTATGTTGGAAAATCCAACCATCGATTGGTGTACCCTATTCTAATATGTGACTAGGGAATGGTGTACCCGACGTTAAAATGAGACCATAATTAGGGATTGGTGTACCCCGTGTTGGAAAATGTAGCTAGAGATTGGCGTACCCTATATTAACATGCTACAAGGGAATGGTGTACCCTATGTCAAAATGGGGACACAACTAGGGACCGGTATACCCTATGCTGGGAAATACCGTACGAGATTGGTTTACCCTATACTAGCATGTGACTAATGAATGGTGTACTCTATGGGAACACAACTAGGGATTAGTATACCATATGTTGGAAAATGCAACTTGGGATTGGTGTACCTTATACTAGCATGCGACTAGAGGATGGTGTACCCAATGACAAAATGGAATCACAATTAGGGAATTGTGTACCCTATGTTGGTAAATGCAGCTAGGGATTGGTGTACCCTATACTAGCATAAGACTAGGGAATAGTGTACCCTACATCAAAATGGAACCACAACTAGGGATTGGTGTACCCTAGGAATTGGTGAAACATATACTAACATTAGACTTGGGATTGGAGTACCTACGTCAAAAATGGAACCGCAACTAGGGATTGGCGTGTCCTATGTTAGGAAATGCAGCTAGGGATTGGTGTACCCTATACTAGCATACGACTAGGGAATAATGTATCATGCGTCAAAATGAAACTGCAACTAGTTATTGGTGTACCCTTTGCTGGGAAATGCAGCTAAAGATTAGTGTACCTTATACTAGCAAACGTCTAGGAAATGGTGTACCCTATGTCGAAATAGAAGGGTGTTACAACCCGTACTATCATGTTATAATGATGGGTTAAAACAAGTGTTAAGGAAGTATCATTTGGGTTGGAGGCTAAAGGAATCAATGATGTTATAACTCGTACTTTTGGGGTAAAATTAGGAGTGTTTAATATGCTAAGGATGTCGTGTTTTAAGGTACTTGAATTATATAATATTTGTATGTTAAGCTTCGAAGTCAAACAAGTTATAAAACAAAATTCGGCAAAAGTTATTGCAAGTTACGTTCGTAATTTTACTGAAATCTGGGTCTAATGTCATTGAGCTTTTCTCCCAATATACTTTGAGTTATGGGGTGGTCTACCCACCAAATTGAAACTCTATAAGTCAAGTTTCTAATGCATTAAATTTTTTGTCAATACAACATGGTATTAGAGAGATATTCACATTTTTGATAAACTCCAAAGACTACGTAGGTGACAAGTAGGTGTGTCACCTATTTGCTTAAATAAAAAGACCAAATAAGTCCCCATAAAGGGCTAGTTAAGTCGGAAATAAGGGAACTTGGTCTGATTTCATTCATTATTCCACTCATTTTTAGAGTCTAAAATCAAAGAATAAACCTCAACAAACTTGTCTTAGAAATTCCACACAACCCCTAAGTGATTTCAAGGGATTCAAGTGATTCTAGTGCCGAAGAACCAGAACTGCTTGCTAGTTTCCCTTTTTCCTTCTTGTAGCTACGTTGGGGAACTAATTTCAGATGAATAGAGCCTAGGTTCGTGGGTTCTACTCAGTTCCATGTAAGTTTATGCTTCTCCTTCCCTTATCAAAACTTCTACGAGTTGTAGCTCGATCATAAAGGCTAAAACTTGTAAGTTTCAAAAGAGTTTGTGTGTTGCTGTTGTTGCATGATTGCTGAGGTGTGGTGAACTCATTTGTAAGTTGGAGTTATGGATGGTTTATATGATAAGGGTATTAATTAGGTATTGTTTGTTGTATTGCTCGATTTGGGGGAAGAAAAGTCGAAAACTTATTTGTAATAACCTGAAAAATTGATTTTAGGTTGCTATAGGTATTGGGTTGTTATAAGGTCATCTTTATAGTGTAGTGTGACTGGAAATCAGTAGGAATAACTTGAGTATGTCGTGGTTTTTATTATGTTTATTGTTGAATGTGGTAACGTGAGGACTGATTTGGGGCGTTATGCGTGTGGGTTGTTTTGAGGTGTCCTTAGACCTTGTTTTGGCTAGTTCTTGATGTACTAACTTGGACATGTTGTTATTACTATTGTTCTGGTTGTTTTTAGAATTAGGTTGAATTAAAGGGAAGTAAAAAATATAGGGAAAGTGCGTCCCAATTTTTTAGAAATGAGCTACTTGCTTAGAAGTACGTTTTAAGACCTTATGTAACTTAACCATAGTTATAACATCTTAATATAGGTTGAAATACTTCGGGCAGCATATACATATTGAGTTGTGGATTAAGCGTCAAAGGTATGTATGGTTATCCCTTTCTTTCTTTGGCAAGAAACCGTAGTAAGTACGATTTGGATGAATCTTACACGAGAAACACATATTGTAGAGCTTGTATCTCAATAGGTGTTACATCTTTCAGTATACTTCCATCATATCTAATTGAGAGGGGTTCCCATCCGCTATATGTTATTCCATGATGTTGGACAACGATAGAGAGTTACATACATACCTCCGTACATTCTACTATATACATAATATACAACATTAGATACATATATTTTCATAGTCTGGCCACTTGTCTAGTGAGATATTGCTATTGCCTGGACACTTGGTCAGTGAAAGATGCTATTGCCTGGCCTTATGGTTAGTGAGATTTTATATGTGCTTGACCTTATGGTCAGTTAGAGTTTAATGTTGCCTGGCCTCTTGATCAATGGTAGATACATCGAGCCCTATATGTGGTCGGCTAGCTATGATATTACTATATTGCATTGTGTTGAATCGGGATAGGTGAGTATATCTCAGAGCATTCTTTGTCTTCCAGTTGACTACGTACTTCAGTTAAGTTCTAGCCTTTCGTTATTCTATTAGCTTACATATTTGGTACATTATTTTGTATTGACATCCCTTTTGTTTACGGGAGCTGCATTTCATGCATGCAGGTTCTGATAGACAGCCGGATAGACCTTCCTTGTAGACACATCTAGACATCTGCTTGATTAGTGTGCTCTACTCCCCCGAATTTACCAGGTCTAGACTTTGGAGTCCATTTTGTATATATACAGATTTTATGGGTAGGTTGATACAATGTCCCGGTCATGATATAGTTCTGTTATCTCTAGAAGTTTATAGATCAGTCCTGTATGTTTTGAATGTCAGTATTGTGGCCTTGTCGGCCTTGTGTACATGTTTATTTTGGTATTGCTGATTGTAGACATTCATGGTGGCCTCGTCGGCCTGCATAGTTATGTATCTATGTTCGGGTGTGTTTACCCTCCAGGTGAGTTTGATATTATCTTCAGATGGTTTAGTGTACGTCCTTATCAGCCTTGGTTAGTATTGTCTTCTTGTAGGTAGGCTTCGTCGGCCTAAGTTGCGGGTTACCCCTCCAGGGCTCACAATTACAGAGTGGTACGCTCGGGCCGAGCATGGCACCGGGTGATAGCCATGACTTCCCAAGTTTGGGCGTGACAAACTTTGTATCATATCAGGTCAGTCCTAGGGAGTCTACAGGCCATGTCTAGTAAAGTCTTGTTTATGGGTATGTTGTGCACTGCACTTATAAGCATGAGGTTACGGGGATTTTGGATTGTCACTCTTTCTTCTTACTATAGATCGTGCGGTAGATCTCAGTCGTATGAATTCAAACTCCTAAATTATATTTTATTCATAATAAATCAATGCCTACATCTAGAAAGAATATTGTTGGTAAGAGATTGAATGTGGCTGTGGACGAGTTGAATCAGAGGAACTCAATTTTGCATCATGCTTATGATGAGTAAATTTGAGGTCTTCAGCAGATCATGTGTGTACTAAGACGTGTAAGATTCTTGATAAGGAGCCCCAAGGTATGAATATCTATCCACCCATTTGGTAAAAAGCTATGAGAGCATCAGAAGGTAGATACGAGTTTCAAAAAGTAAAAGATGTAAGGTAAAGGAGGTACGAGGTACCCAAGTAGAGAATATTATAAGTAGTTAGATTTTAGACGGAGGAAAACAAGCATTACAATTCCGTTTTTAGCAATGATAAAGGTACAGTTACTAGCACCTGCTGGGCTTATGACTTATAGGCGTCAACAGAGCTAGCCTTGAAAAGGAATGGAAATTTCAGGCTCTAGTGAGGGCAGATTAATCCTTGGTAATGGACATATGTTTTTTTAGAATGAAATGAAATTATTGAATGGTATTCCGAACATGTTGATAGTTCCTTTTTATGAGGCACATAAATGTTGTACTCCGAAATTATATAGTCAGGTATGATTTCTCGAGTGATTAGAGGTGTCACAGATTAGGTAATTGAATTCTTCTATGTGGGATAAGTATTTACTTAAGTGCAATCCGTGTTTCCAAAGAAGAAGGGATAATAAGCGACCGAAGAATAAGGCCAAACGTAGCGGGGGAAGCTAGAAGCGAAAGAATGTATCGCTTGAGTCCTCGAGAGGAAGATAAGAGATAGTAATATTAGTAAGGAATATATAGAAGGATAAGTCAAATATTATTATTATATACGAGAAATAGTTAACGATTATAAGCTTAAGCAAGGTAGTACAACAAGGTTCGTACTGAAGAAAAAGAGAGAGCAAGAGAAGGAAAATTTTTAATTATAAAGAGGTATAAGTCGTAATCCTGAAAAGTGAATTGTCGGCTTCAATAATAGTTATCAAAAGACCAATATATCCCCTGGATTAAGAAATACCAATATTGGGTAGTAACCTAAGATAATGAGATGCAAGTTAGAAACTCGAATAATTTTTGTAATAGTTTGCATTACGACATTTACAAAGTGAATGATTAGGTAGTACGAGGGTGAATTTCAGTGGGACAACCTCTAAGGGTTAGTAAAAAGAGTTCTCTCTGAGACAAGCATCATGAGCAAAGTTAAGCTCATCAAGGTCGACCATGCCAGTAATGATTATACAACACTACATGCATATAAGAGATCCAGTTGCTTTCGTAGGAAAAGATTACCCCAAGGCAAGTTATAAGCCATCGGAAGTGCAAAGAATTACAAAAAGGTGAAGAGGTAACGAAGTGACCTCTACAAGAGTGGAATTCAAGAGCATAAGGAGTTAATTACTCACCCAAGGGGGGAAGAAGGTACGATGAAGTATCAATACATAATCATGTGGATCGCTTAGTGATAGAGTGGTAAGAAGGATTACGATAAAAGGTTTGAAACGAATGAGATTGCACTTACTCAGACCCTACAAATGCATAACGACTTTAGGATAATGCGTAAGTACAAAATATTAGAGAGAAGGCAGTAGTAACTTCCTAGCTAGAGGTGCCAATTGATGATATGTATAATTGAACATTTGATACTCAGGAAGCTAGTGTGAGGGATAAATTAAGGCAAAGACATAGCCTCAAGAGGAGTTACTTAGATTTGAGATATGAAGATAAATCGATTGACAGTCATTGGATTATGAATGGCCTAGATATGGTTAGACGAGAAAATTCATACGAGTCATTAGATCATAAAAAATTACATATCGGATCTAAACGTACGATGTTTCAGCCTGGCAAGTGCACGGTCGCGACCCTTAGAAAGTATTTCGGACAGAAGCAATGGTAGGTGAAATTTAATATATGCCCTTTGTCATGACCTAATCTAACCCCTGTCATGATGACGCCTATCATGGAACTAGGCAAGCTGACTCATTTCCACAACAAACCGATATTTTTCATTTCAAAGATAGTTTCAATGCTATTTAACATAAAAAAAAAACCTTCGTAAAGGAGTTCAAATCAAAACAAAAGTGCGAAAAAGAAAAGCCCGACATCAGGGTGTCACTAGTCATGAGCATCTACTATAATCTGTCTAACAATATCAAGGCTAACTCAGCCTGGAAAATAGCTAAATATAACTAAAGTAATATAAGAGGGAGAAGAGCAGGGGCTGCGATCGCCAAGCAGCTACCTTGCTATCGCCGAGAAAATCTACAACCAGAATAATCAACAACCGCTACCGTATCCAGCTATACCTGGATCTGCACACAAGGTGCAGGGAGTAACGTGGGTACGCCAGCTTAGTAAGTAATAACAATAAATAAAGACTGAGCAGTAGTGACGAGCAATAAAGCATATAACGTTTATATAAGGAAATCTCAGTAAAATACCACATGTTTTAAAAATCAGGATTTCAATCAAAACATCCCGTTTAAACCCAGTTCCAGTAAAATCATTTAAAGATATTTTTCAACAATTATCAAACAGAGGAAAAATGCAAATGCTAGCAAAAATGATAAAATCGTAAACAGCCCCTCGAGCAAACCTCACCGTCACTACTGCCACTCGGGCATACCTCACAATCACTCTTGCCACTCGAGCATACCTCACAATCACTCTTTCCACTCGGGCATACCTCACAATCACTCTTGCCACTCAGGCATACCTCACAATCAGTCATGCCTCCTAGTCACTCAACACTCGGCACTCGGTACTCGCTCTCAGTAGGTACTTGTGCTCACCGGGGGTGTGTACAGACTCCAGAGGGGCTCGTTCAGCCCAAGCGCTATATCAAGCCAAATCATGGCATAAATCACTCAGGCCCTCGGCCTATATTAAACATGCTGTGGCATGCAGCCCGATCCCATAAATATCCTCACAAATCAGGCCATCGGCCTCACTCAGTCATAAACCTCTTAAGCCACTCGAGCATTTCAGTAAAAGCAGGGTGCTCTGCCCAAAAACAAAATTTATATGCATCAAAATAGAGTAATAAAACTGAGTTATGCAGTTAACAAATATAACCATGACTGAGTATATAATTTCAATCGAAAACAATGGGAGGATAATAAGAAAAGGCCCCTAAGGGTCCAAACAGCACTGGCACAAGGCCCAAACACGGCATTCAGCCCAATTTACAGAAAACTCTTTCTGAATCATATAAGCATTGTATAGTTTCAACAAAATATGCAACTTTACAGTTGCTACGGGACGGACCAAGTCACAAATCCCTAACAGTGCACACCCACACGCCCGTCACCTAGCATGTGCGTCACCTCAAAATAGTAGAATGATGCGAAATCCGAGGTTTCATACCCTCACGACTAGATTTACAATCGTTACTTACCTCAAACCGGTCAAATCTCTACCCCGCAATGTGCTTGCCTCTGAACTCGGCCTCCAAATGCTCCGAATCTATTCACAATCGGCACAATACCATCAATATAAGTTAATGGAATGAATTCCACAAGAAAAACTATCTAATTAGCCCAAACCCCGGAATTGGATCAAACCCGGCCCTCGGGCCCACATCTCGAAATCCGATAAAATTTACAAAACTAGGAAACACATTCACTCACGAGTCCAACCGTACCAAATTTGTCAAAATCTGACTTCGAATCGACATTTAACTCTCAAGACCCATTTTATGAAGTTTATACTATTATCCCCAATTTTCCACCCCAAAGTATTAATCAAATGATGAAATCAGTGATATATTCATGTACATTAACCAAATCCGAGTTAGAAACACTTACCCCGATGAATTTCTTGAAAAACCCTCGAAATATTGCCACAAACCGAGCTCCCTAGGTCCAAAATGTGAAATAATGCCCTAAACCCCAATTATATAGTGCACTCTCTGATCTCCACTATGCTGACCGTGAAAATCCAGGCGCGACCACAAAAATCCAACCCCTGCGGTCAAGAAAAAGTAGCGCTGTCCGCGCTTCTGGTGGCTATAGTGACAGGCTTTAGTATTTTGGCCATAACTTCTTTTACAGATGTCCAAATGATTATTTTTTTAGCTTTCTGAAAACTAGACAAGAAGGACTACAACCTTCGTTTTTGAATCATATGAAAATTCGTTGTAGATCAAAGATATAGACTTCCGAAGTCGGACCAGTGAATCTGCAGATCAGCCATCGAGCGCCTCCGCGACCAAATTTACGCGGTCCGCTCCCCCTCCTCCGCCCTAAGTGAAATTTTGCCGCCCTCAGCGGAATTGTAAGCACCAGAACCATGCCTCAGTTACGGTAATGCTCAGACTCGCTCAAAACTCACCCGAAACACACCCGAGGCCTCCAGAACCTCAACCAAAAATACCTACAAGTCATATATCAACATAGAAACTTAGCCGAACCTTAAAATCACTCAAAACAACATCGAAACACCAAATTACCCTCGGATTCAAGCCTAAGAACTTCTAAACTTCCAAATTCGACATCAGATGCCGAAACCAACCAAACCACGTCCGAATGACCTCAAAATTTGCACACACGTTACAAATGACACTACGAACCTACTACAACTTCAGGAATTCCATTTCGACCCTGATATCAAATTTTCCACTGCCGACCAAAAATCACCAAATTTTCAATTCAAACCTAATTCTACCACGGACCTCCAAATCACATTCTGAATGCACTCCTAAGACCACAATCAACTAACGAAGCTAACAGAACCATCAGAATTCAAATCCGAGATTGTGTACACATATGTCAACATCCGGTTGACTTTTCCAACTTAAGGTTCTAAATAAGAGGCTAAGTGTCTCATTCCACTCCAAAACCACTGCGGACCCGAACCAACTAACCCGGTATAACATAATGTAGCCGAATAACACAAAAAGAAGTAGAAATGGGGAAAACGGGGCTATAACGCTCGAAACGACCGACTGGGTCATTACACCCTTAAAAGGTCGGAAGGAGACAATGAGCCTAGAATATGAGGGAGGTGTTTAAAAGTTATGTTAAGAAGTAATAGTATTATAGTAAAGGTGAGGTGAAAAGCAGTTAGGAATGATTTTAGACAGTTCAAAATCACCTAACGTTCTACGGAGTATATGATGTAATGAGCTATCAATTTGATATGAACAAGAGAATCTTTTCTAAGTGCAACCGACAAAAGACTTTAGCCAAGAGATAGGGAGGAAGAATTTAGTTGGAGCATAGAGATATGAATTTGATATTACATAAATGTTGTACTGTAACGTTAAGATCTATAGAATTTGGTATGTATCCAATAAGGGAGTGAGTTAGTAGCTCGTAACATATCATATCCATTGAGCGGAGGATAAATATCAAGAGTAGTATTTAAATTATTTATATAGGAAGCTCCGGGATATATGTGAACTAAGATAAGCTAGTGTATCCATGTTGTAAGTCTCAGGATAAGCAAGGGAAAGCAATTTCTTATGATTAATGGCAGTGGGGAAGTATGAGGGGAACTATCTGACTCATGATTTAGAGTTAACTGTAGTGTGGTAGTATTAATTATACATTATTCACTTTAACATCTTTAGGGATCATAAGAGCCTACAGTATATCTTCAAGAAGAAGGAGTTGAACTCGAGACAGAGGCGATGGCTGAAGTTACTAAAAGATTATGGCGTTGATACATTATATCACCCAGAAAAGGCTAATATTGTAGCCGACGGCCACAACCACGGAATATAGACAGTTTGGCTTACTTGGGGGTCGAGAGAAGAGAGTTGGTTGAAAATTATATCAACTAACTAGTTTGGAGAATTCGATTTTTAGACTCAGACGATGACAGTATCGTAATTCAATAGAGGTGGAAGAATGATAGTCTAAAGGTTCTATGATTTGCAGTTCAAGGGGAAGTCCGGTGGAATAAAATTATAGTCTTCGAGGTAACAGAAGATAGACTCTTGGGATATCGAGGCCAATTATGTGTTCTAGATGTTGTGATATTTTGACACCATATTAGGGCAAAGTCATATTATTTATTTTATCATCGAGGGTCGACTAAGATGTATCATGATATTAAATAAATCTATTGGTGGAATGATATGAAAAAAGGATGTTGTCGAGTTCGTAATTGTCATCAAGTGAAAATAGATCACCAGAAGTCTGATGGTCTAGTTCAGAACATAGGGATTTCGACATGGAAGTAGGAGATGACTTATATGGATTTTGTTACAGGTTCGCCTCATTCATATCGTAAGTTCGACTCTATATAGGTGATTGTTGATAGACTCACGAAGTCATCCCACTTTTTGACAATTAGAACTATTTATACAGTCGAGAATTATGCAAGTTATGCATTAAAGAAATAGTACAATTACATGGTTTTCCTGAGGCTATTATACCTGATAGAGGGAACCAGTTTACCAATAACTTCTAGAGGTCCTTCCAAAAGGGTCTGGGGATGCAAGTAAATCTTAGTATGGCTTTTCATCCAAAAATAGATGGCCTAGGGGATTGCACGATTAAGACACTCGAGGATGCGTTACGAGTATTCATGCTAGACTTCAGAGAGCTATCATTCCAAAATTAGTATGGCTCCTTATGAAGACAAATTCATATCCCTTATCGGGTGGATCGAGATAGGTGAATCAGAGTAACTTAGACCTAATTAGGTTGATTAAGCTTTAGAGAAAGTAAAGCTCATTCAGGAGCAATAATTAGCAGCCTAGAGTTGTCAAAAGTCATATTCAGATTGTGATGACAAGACTTAGCGTTCTACGTTGATGATTGGGTATTCTTTAAATTTTCGCCTACGAAAGGCGTTATGAGATTCAACAAGAAAGTCAAGCTTACCCATGGCTTACTGGGCCATAGAGAATAAGTAGCATGTAAGCTAAAGTTACCGTCAAAGTTAGATTTTGTCTACTTTATTTTTCAGGAATCTATATTGCAGAAGCACATGATGTTTAGATTGTAGAGAACCTATCTTACAAATAGGTTCTAGTTGCTATTCTAGATAGGTAGGTCCACAAGCTGTGGATTAAGAAAGTGACCTCTGTAAGATCTCATGGAGGAATAAGAACGTCGAAGAAAAGACGTGGGAAGTTGAGGAATAAATGAATTCTAGGTACCCTCAGTTGCTTCTGACAGAAGATACTTACCGACTGAAGCTCGAACATATGTTTTATTAGCCCATGTTATGTGACTTTGATTAAAACTCATTCTATGATTAAATGATATTCAGAATTCAAGCCTTGCAGGGTTTCAGTAGTAGAATTATTTTGACACTAGATAAGTTACAGTTTATGGTATTTTGAATAAAACTGATGGCCATGTGAGGCCAAAGATATATTGTTTATTCTTTATGACCTGTGTGGCGTATGGTATGTTTCTAGCTATTTGACAGGTATGGGATAGTCGTGCTTATAGAGAAAACTCTGTCGAAATTTCTATAAAATCCATAAGTACTAGTTTCTCCTCTAAGGCGCCTTTACATTTGAGGATGAATGTTCCTAAGGGGGGAGGATGTTACACCTCTTACTTTCATGTTAGAATGCACATTAAGTGAATCAATATGAACCGAAGAGTTTAAGGACCTTTACAAATATAATGATGGGTTAAAACAAGAGTTAAGTAAATATCATGATGATTGGAGGCTAAATGAATCAAAGATGTTATAACGCATACTTTTAGGGTAAAACTAGCAGTGCTTAATATTATAAGTAGGCCGTGTTTTAAGGTACTTTAATTATATAATATTCATATATTAAGTGTTGATGTCAAACAAATTGTAAAACAAAAGTCGGCATAAGTTATTGCAAGTTTTCAATGCATTAAATCATTTGTCAATGCAATGTCGGAGTAGAGAAATATTCGCGTTTTCACGAGACTGTGTAGGTGTGTCACCTTCTTTCTTAAATAAAAGGACCAAATAAGTCCCTAAAAAGAGGCAAGTTGAGTCGGCCACAAGGGCCCTTTTAAGGGCTGATTTAATTCATTATTCCACTCATGTTTATAGCCTAAAATCATAGAATAAACCCTTGCAAACTTCTCTCAAAAATTTCGCACAAACCCTAAGTGATTTCAAGGGATTCAAGTGATTCTAGTGCCGAGGAACCCTAACGGCTTATTAGTTTCCCTTTCTTCTTCTTGTAGCTGTGTTGGGGGACTAATTAGTTTCCCTTATATATACTTCTACGAGTTATAGCTCGATCGTAAAGGCTAAAACTTGTATGTTTTAAAAGAGTTAGTATGTTGTTGTTGTTGTGTCATCGCTGAGGTGTGGTGAACTCATTTCTAAGTTACATTTATGGCAGGTTTATATGAGAAGGGGGTTAATTATGTACTTTTGGATATATTGCTCGATTTGAGAGAAGAAAAGTTGGAAACATATTTTTATTAACCTGAAAATTCCGTTTTAGGTTGTTGTAGGTATTGGGCTATTATAAGGTCATATTTATAGTATAATGAATGTAAATCAGTAAGGAATAACTTGAGTATGTCGTGGTTCTTATTATGTTTATCGTTGAATGATTTAACATGTGGATAAATTTGGAGTGTTGTGCGTGTGGGATGTTTCGAGCTGTCCTTGGACCTTGTTTTGGATAATTCTTGATGTAGTAACTTTGACACGTTGTTGTTGCTATTTTTCTGGTTATATTTAGAGTTGGTTTTAATTAGAGAGAAGTGAAAAATATACGGTAAATGCTGCCCAATTTTCTAAAAATGAGCTACTAGCTTAGAAATATGTTTTAAGCTCTTCCGTAGCTAAACCATAGTTGTAACGTATTAATATAGGTTAAAATACTTTGGGCAGCATATACATATTGAGTCATGAATTAAGAGTAAAAGGTATATATGGCTATCCCTTTCTTTCATTGGCATGAACCCGTAGTAAGTACGAGTTGGATGAATCTTATACGAGAAACACATATTGTAAAGCTCGTGTCTCAATAGATGATACTTTTTCTGTATACTTCCATCGAATCTTATTGAGAGGGTTTACCATAAGCCTTATGTTATTCCATAATGTTGGAAAAAGATGGAGAGTTACATATGTACCTCCGTACATTCTACTATATACATGATATACAACATCGGATACATATATTTTTCGTAGCCTGGCCACTTGGTCAGTGAGATATTGCTATTGCCCGGCTACTTGGTCGGGGATGGATACTATTTCCTAGCCTTATGGTCAGTGGGAGTTACTTGCGGTCAGTGAGAGTTTAATGTTGCCTGGCCACTTGGTCTGTGAGAGATACTATTGCCCGGACTTATGGTCAGTGAGAGTTTATATTTTCCTGGCCTTACGATCGGTGAGAGTTTAGTATTGCCTGGCCACTTGGTTAGTGAGAGATACACTGAGCCCTATATGTGGCCGACTAGCTATGATATTACTATTAATTCATCGTGTTGAATTGGGGCCGGTGAGTATATCTCAGAGCATTCTTTATCTTCAAGTTTACTACGTACTTCGATTCAGTTTCAGCTTTTCGTTATTCTATTACCTTACATGCTCGGTACATTATTTTGTACTGACGTCTCATTTGCCGGGGGTGCTATTTTTCATGAATGTAAATCCTGATAGACAGCCGGATAGACCTTCCTAGTATACAAAGCCAGACATCAGCTTGATTGGTATGCTCCACTCCCTCGGAGTTACCAGGTCTAGACTTTGGAGTCCATTCTTTAAATACAAACTTGATGTATAGGTCGGGACCCTGTCCAAACCATCATATAGTTCTGTTATCTCTAGGGGCTAGTAGAAGAGTCTTGTATGTTTTGTATGTTATTATTATGGCATTGCCGGCCCTGTGTACATGTTCATTTTGGTATTGCTAGTTGTAGACGTTCATGGCGGACTCGTCGGCCTGCATAGTTATGTATATATGTCTGGGTGTTTTTACCCTTCAGGTGTGTTAGTCTGCATAGTTATGTATATATTTATGGGTGTTTTTACCCTTCAGGTGAGTTAGACATTATCTTCAAATGATTTCAGTGTATGGCCTTGTCAGCCTTAGTTGGTATTGTCTACTTGCAGGTAGGCCTCGTCATCCTAAGTTTAGGGTTACCCCTCTAGGGTTCACAGTTAAAGAGTGATACGCTCAGGCCGAGTATCAAACCGGGTGCCAGCCACGCCTCCCCAGATTTGGGGCGTGACATAGGGATTCATGTACTGTATGTGAAAAATGTAGCTTGGTATTGGTGTACCCTATGTAAAAATGGGGCCACAACTAGGGATTGGTGTACGCTATATTGTAGCATGATTTCATGTACGCTGGGGGGATGAATAAAAGAGAGTGAGAAGTGTTTGAGAAAACCTCTTTTTTTATGATGCATGCTTCTTGCAAAGTTGTTTCTTGCTTTGTGCTATTTTTCCTATTTTTAAACAAAGAAAGATTTGTTCGTTTCAGAATGGTAGTTGGTTTGTGGCCTTGAATGCTCCGAACATCTTGCTTTGGATTGTTGATCCATTTTGAACTCTCTGTTTTGTTCATTCTCATTTTCTCCCACTTCCAAATCCCCATAAACGTCAATACCAAAGATCGAATCGTTATAGTGGGGGCTCGGGGAAGGGAAGAACAAACAAGCAAAATTTCCCAAATGGCCATTTTGACCACCACACATATCACATAAACTCCACTCATGATTTTGAGATTATGCGCACAATCCACCCCGAGGAGAATTTAAACAATTTTCCATGAGTGTGGTCCTCTATAAGAAGGACAAGAGTCATCAAAATATGAACAACTACCATCCGACTAACTTTCATTGTATAATGTCATTTTCAAAATATGAGAGATTAAACAAGAAAATAAACAAAGGTAAGAAAAATAACTACACAAATATTCACAAGTTTGGACCAAAGCACGTACGCTTACTTCTCAAACAACCTAAATACGCCAAATTTTTTCCCAGCAACGGCGCCAACTTTGATGACGTCCAAATTCACTCCTCAAATAGTAAGAGGATACGGTCGCATGCAATATAATATACCCAACTATGAGCCAGTATCGAATCCCACAAAGAACAATATGTAGGTGATTAGGGAGGTAAGAGAATTATCTCTTATTATGCTAAGTCAAACACTAATAAAGGTTTTCAGAAAATATTATAACTAATTGCAAAAAAGTAAACTAACCTAAGAAGAAAGTAAAATGAATAATGGCTACAAGCATGGATACACGGGGATTACACTCAAGTAACTATCCAATATATTTCATAATTTTACAAATATGAGCGAGCTTCTGTTAATTAGCCTCGGATACTAATTCTATATTAGCTTCTTCCGAACACTAACAAGACTTCCTAATTGAATTGTCCCTAAAATAATTAAGAGATTAAGTGCACCTGGATATGTTTACAAGTAGTTCAATCTTATCCCTAGGTAGAACCTATAAAGTGAGCGTTAAAGCCTCAAGTTCTTGTTAATTAATCTCTCCCAACATCTAATTACCTTTTTCAAGATTAATTCTAAGTTAATGTTTCAGTCCTAGGGTTAGCTAATACCTTTGTAAACATTAAAGAACAAGAATAATTAAAGAAACATTCAACTCACTTCATAATTAATAAAAAATATTCAATACATAAGCACAACAAGAGATTTAATCCAAACTTTACTAATGAATATTCCCATAAACAAGATTCAAGTAATGGAATAAATACTACACACTTAGATATTCAATATAAATCAAGGAAATGACAGAGATGCTCAATCATCCATATTTGCAAAAATAATAGTACAACCTTCAAATAATTTTGCCTCGGCCTTGCAAGACGTCAAGGCTTGGTAAATACTTGAGAGTATCATAGGCACAATTGTACAGTTGGCCTGAGTCGTCAAAATGGACGCAACCCTAGTTAGGCGGAGATCTATGTGCTTGTCCTTTTCAGGGAAGACCATCGTGCCTAAAAATACTACCACGAAGGCAAAACATTTATGAACCTTCCAATTGTCTTTGTTGCCTTTGTTGCAAAGTCCATTTCCATGTACCTCAAATTTGTTAGTTGCCCATATCGGGTGTACAGAAATTGGAATTAACACCACCCTTCCTTTAGATTCGGATTCTCAGTTTGCGTGCCTATATTCAAAAGGTCTAGAAATTTGTGACTTAGTGATAGTTCTAGGGGCTATCAGATATTGGTGCCTCAGATATCCGCCTAATATGGTGTAGCTTGATATTTCTTCCAGTGTAGGAGTCAACTAAAAATCCAAGAAGTGGAACACGTTATGCGTATGATCACAGAATGGTATCAAAGCCACTATAAGATCTCTCCTAGATTTAACCTTCATGATGTCGGTCAATGCCCCCAAATATGCAGAAACCTAGTCTTGACAATTTTTACCTAAACCATCCCACAATAAACGAAGATTCAGTGGGGTCCCATATACTATTTGCAAAGGCAGGTTCTAGACAGTAGTCAATTTGTACTTATAAATGAAAGATGTTAAGACTAAATACCACTTTCTTTTTAATAAAGCAAATTATTTCTAA
Organism: Nicotiana tomentosiformis; assembly: GCF_000390325.3. Taxonomy (NCBI): domain Eukaryota; kingdom Viridiplantae; phylum Streptophyta; class Magnoliopsida; order Solanales; family Solanaceae; genus Nicotiana; species Nicotiana tomentosiformis. Next base: position 32,053,235 of record NC_090814.1, read on the forward strand.
AAATCTAGGCTTTAACAGAGACAACTTGACATTGAGAAAAATGGCTGCTATTATGAATACGGTCCTTCTGTACTATGAGGGAAGATTTTAGGGCTGTCTTACCAAGCGACACAAGTTTTGAGGGTATGATGGTAAAGGCGACACAAAGGACATTGTTATGGCTATTTTTGCAAAAACAGCCTTTCGGCGCCTCAAAAGAAGGTTCTAAGACTGTTCGGGCAAAAACAGCCTTGGAAAAGACACAACTCGGTTGACTATTATTTGAAAATTTTGACACTTTTTGTTTTTGGTTGGTTTTGCAAAAATGGGCCAAGGCTGATGAAGGTTGCCTGCGCATATCGCCGGATAGGGAGAATTAGACCCGCGTAGTTTGGATATCTCCAAAAAGCAAGGAATATTTTGAAAAGATTGGTTTGTTTTTTTACACCTTATGAGATAAATCTGAACCACTTTGGCTATTAAAGACAGGGATGTTGTGAAAACCGGGTGAATCTCTCTTTGTTTTTCCCTCTTCCCATCTCTTTATTCTTAAAAACCAACCAACATGCAAGCATAGCAAATAATGTGTAAGTAGCACGTAAGATGCACAAGATGGTCTTTCAAAAAGGGTACACTGGTTCTAGACGGACCTGGCCCTTGTGCCGAGTCCCTAAAGTCAAATGCACGTGAGTCAAACAAACGTTCCTACTATGGATCCAGGAATGTGGCTTGTTCTTCTTGGATTTATGTCCTAGTGGAAAAGGTGTCTAAACTAGCTTATCCGAATGGACAACCCGAGCCAGAGGGAGAAACATACCGGAAGCTCAAAAGTCCGCCTAGCTTTGTAATTGATCAACACCTCATCCATACATGTATGACTTCTAACAGAAAAGCGGGCCACGCGAATATGCACACTAATATAGATTAAAAAGACTTAGACGGGGAAGACTAAGATGACAATTTATATAGTTCACATAATATCAAGGCGGTAAAAATGAGCGGCAATTAGCACATTAGATCCAATTAATAAAAGCCAAGTATAAATTATACTACAAACTCGAATTATGAACCCTGAACTAGTGATTCTAGGTTCGATTCCTAGCAGAGTCACCAGAGCTGTCACACCTCCTTTTTTCGATTAAAATATTATTTGTTTATTTTATTATTTTAAGGAGTCTCCACTTGAAATGGAGTTTTTTCGATGTTCTAAGTCACTATTTATTTAATCTATCAAGAAATATTTTTAACGAATCGACCGATCGTTTTGTATATTTTGATCCACGTCCCCTATTTGATGCCTTCCGTATGTGTTTTTGCAATTTTGTGACTTTCAGGGGTGGTCGGTTTGGCTTCGGGAAGGTTCAAGAGTGAATTGAGACACTTAGTCTCATTTTGGAAGCTTAAGTTGTAAGAGTTGACAAAGGTTTGAATTTGGTGTAAACGATATTGGATTGATGTTTTTATGATTCCAATAGGTTTCTATGGTGATTTTGAACTTAGAAATATGTTAGGAATTAGATTTGGAGGTTCCTAGGATGTTTTGGCTTGATTTGCCAAAAGTTGGCAATTTGTTGATTGGAAAGTTTATTGGTTTGACGGGGGGTTGACTTCGATGATATCGGAGTCGGATTGTTATTCCAGAACTTGGTATAGGTTCATTAAGTCATTTGGAGCATGTGTACAAAGTTTGGTTGGAATCCGGATTGGCTAGGTTTGAATTGGACACTTGGTTGCAAGTTCTTGTATTTAATAGAGTGATTTTGATTGTTAATTCTTGGTTTTGATGTTATTCATGGTGTTTTAATCCCTTGGAAAAGTTTGGATAAGTTATTGGGACTTGTTGGCATGATTGTACGGAGTCCAGAGGGGATCGGGTATGATTTAGGGTGGTTTTGGACCATTGCCCTTTGATTTTGAGTTGCTAGTTTTCTGGTGTTAAGCAATGCTTCGCGATTGCAGAGCTTGTCGTTCGATCATGGAATAGGGGAGTTGTCATAAGAATATTTTCTCTTTGTGTTCGCATGAGAAAGTTTGCGTTCACGGAGGATTGAGGTCTAGTGTTTCGCTTTCACGTGCAGGGGCCATGTTCGCAGAAGCTTGTTGCCGGGCAGGTGGATTGCCTTCGTGTTCGTGGATGAGATACCGCATTCGCATAGGCTTTGGTGGTTTGGCATTGTGTTCGTGAGAGGAACATCGACTGGTTGGATTTTTATCTTTGAGATCGCGGAGTGTGTCACGATCGTGATGAACATCACTGGGCAGAATATTTAATTTGTGATTTCGGGACTATTACCCGGTTTTTCATATTATGAGCCCTATACTTCAAGACTGGGAGATTTTGAAGAGAAATTACACTACACCATTTGAGGTAAGGAATATATAGTTGTATTTGACTTTATATCTTGTTATCACATGGATTTACACACCTAAAGCATGAATTTCAAAAGAAACAAATTGGGGAGTGTTGTGCTAGATTTTGAAAAGTTAATAATTGAGATTTGAACTCCGAATTGGAGTCGGTTATGGATGAAACTTGTATATTTAACTCATGTTTGAATGGGTTATTGGGATTTATGAGTTTTGTTGGATTCCGAGTGTTGGATTCAGAGAAGCGGACCTGGGTTGAATTTTTTGTTGACTTGGTAAATTTGATTCACGATTCAAATTATATTGTGTGGGATTTATTTCTATGGTTGATGTTAGTGGGTTGCATTTGACTAGATTTGAGCTATTTGGAGTTGAATTTTTGACGATTCGGCATTTTTGGTAATTTCTACCTAGCGGGTGGAGGTAAGTCTCTTGGCTAACCTTGTTAAGAGGAAAACCCCTAGGATTTGACTTGATTGCTATATGTTTAAGATATTGGGTGGTATATATACGAGGTGGCGAGCATATATGCACTTACCGAGTTTACATCATGACCAGAGTAGAATAAGTATACTTTATGCCTTGTTTTGATTATGTGCTCATTTGATTCATGATTTGTTTGGCTTATATAACTACGTTCGCATTCTTATTCATGTTACAGATCATGCCTCTAGGTTTATTACTATTTATGAGGGCATGGGAACTTATTCTTGATATGTTGATTTACTTGAATTATCCATAGTCATGTTAACATTTCATGAGCACATATCCGTATGATTTTAAGTCCTTGTGCATCTTTTATTTGTAATTCTTGAGAATATGCATACATTTTGTATATGGATACTTGATTTGGACTAATAATTTTGGCACAAAAGATAAAACGTGTGGATAAGATACAGTTATAGCACACATGACATGATGATTGGATATTTGATTATGAGTGAGCTATTAAACTCCTCTTTGCGCTTGGATTTGGATCCATCCTTTCAGAGTCAGGTGATTACCAATGTTACTTTCTGCCCTGTAAGAGTAGTCAATACATATATTATCTATCGGGTCGATACATGGATTTTGTATCACGTTATGGTGATACATGGATTGTGTATTATGGTACATGGATCTTGTATTGGTTTGAGCATGCATAGCTATCTTTGACACATTCAGAAGTATTCATTTAAATGCTAATTGTTGCATGATATCATCAAGTGGGGGTTGGGTCGTGGCCGCCTCCGATCTCCAGCGGCGGGCATACTCTTGAAATGACTCTGAGGGTTTCTTCTGCAAGATCACTAGTACGAACCTGTTCGGAGTGATCTCAGTATTAAATCTGAAGCGATTCATAAAATCATCCATCATGTCTTGCCACTCTCTCCAATTCCTAGGTCCTGGCGGGTATACCAAGTAAGCGCTTCTCCTGTCAAACTCATTATAATTAATTTCATTCTCAGATTTTCATTTCTTCCTACACCAACCAGCTTGTCGCAGTAGGCCCTCAAACGTGCTTAGGGATCACCCGTTCCATCGAAGATGTCAAACTTTGGAGGCTTATACCCCGCAGGCATGTCAACATCGGGATGTATACAGAAATCTTCATAATCCAGGCTCTCGCTCCCTCGAGCAACCTGGAGATTCTTCGTCTGCTTTCTCAGTACTCGCAATTGTTCTAACATTGACTTCTCCTCCTTGTACTTTGCTTCCCTCTCCATATCAGCATATTGATCGATCTCGTATGGCACTCTAACCATGACGGGTGCGGTAAAGGTGGGTTCTAAGGTAGCATATACAGTTGGAACATACCGCTCAAAGATGATGGTGTGTGCCGCAATTATGTGCTAGGTCTGATTGTTAGCAAAAGTGGCGTGGTCACGAGGAGCAGTGTGAACTTAGTTGGTCGTGTCTGGTATATTTTTTTGTATTTGGATATAATTCGGGACATAAGGTGTATGTATAGGGAGGTTTGGCGAATTTGCAAGAGTTATTGGTGGTATAACTTGGGTTGTGGGATTTGTTGTAACAACAGTTGGTGTGATGGTTGCTTGTTGAGTGGCTGAAGGGAAATGATCACGGATTGAATCTAATGAAATGGAGCGGGGTGGTTGTGGAATTGTCATCATGGCTAGATGCGCCAGCTCACGGATATGTTGTACTTTTTCTCTTAGCATTTCCATTTCATGCGCCATTCTGGCAACGTGCTCATCATTTCGGGTATCGTCCATCTCCCCCCAATTGCCTTGGGTTGTTGGCTATTACTAGAGCATTTTTGGCCGGGTCGTCAGTTGCAGATATATTTCCCTTGGATCTCAGATTTTTTTGTGGCTCAGCTAATTTTACGTATCAACATAAACCAACCTCTGTTTCGGGTGGGGGGTAAAAATAAAGAAATAAAGCGAGAAATTAAGGAAAAGAAGAAGTTAGTTTCAGAGATTAAACAAATATAAGAACATAGAGCAATTAGTACACGTATTCAGATAAGCGTGTTTCCTAAGATGCAAAGGACCTCTATTTGCCGGAGGTAGGCCTATGTCGCGAATGTTGACGAACAATTAGATTTTGACACATTTAGATCTGGAGCAAACTTTGATTTTTCATTGATAGGGTTTGGATTACAATAGATGGGAGCGTGGTTACAACATTGTTTTCAAATTTACAAGATTATATAGGATCATAGGCTCGCCCTTAGGGAAATGAAAAGGGGGTACAAGATAAGGGGAAATCAACCAGCCACTAATAATCGCCCCCGGAGTCACCTCCCAAGATTTCTTCTTCAGGCTCCTCCTCAGGGTCTTCTTCGACTTCTTCTTCCTCTTCGTCATTGTATTCTGGCTCTTTCTCGGGATCTACCTTCGGTTCTGTCTTTAACTCAATTTGTATGTACTCAATCACCTAGTTGTCATCCTCTAGTGGTGGCAACATATGGTCGACCGACCCTGGAACCACCTGTTGATGCATGGCGATGGTAACGAGATAGTGGGGAAGAATCTCATGGTATATCTGTAGAGTCGTGGATGAATCCTCTAGTCCGGTCAATCCCTCTCTGCTATATCGGGCTTACTCATCCTCCTCGCTGATCCACACGAAGTACTTAGAAGTGCACCAGGAATTATGACCCCTTAGCATCATGATAAAGTCATTCCATTCATCTTGAAGACTCCTCACCCTTGGGATTGGAATTTGTCTGTTGTAGTCATCTTCACATAAAGTTGTCCTTGACTAGAGGGGCACGTCTTGGATTACACCAAATTGCCTTAGAACCCTTAGAGGTGCATAAGACTGAATTCCTTCAAGTCCCACTAACTCGATGAAGTATTTTCCGAGGGCTCCTCAAGATTGCCCTGCCACTTAACTATGAAAGTTTCTAATTCACCCATTCCCCACTCATATGTGTCAGCATGTCTCTCCACTCCTCTTTCTCGTGCGGTGTAACCCAGTGCCTCATCCTCTAGTTGTGGCTCCTAATCAAGTTACTAATTCCCACAAAGTAATCAATACTTGGCTCTCTCTAAAAGAAATGTTCTATGGCCCATATTTGGAGTAGTAGGTTGCAGCCTTTTAAAAAGTCATATCATCTAACATGGTCCCAAGTGTGCTCTGATCTCATCCTGATGTTCTCGGCGAATGTTTCTCCACCATTGCTTCAGCTTGTGCGGTGTACCCATGATCATATTGATTTTTGGGACGTTCCGGTTGATTTCCATCTAAGAAGTGAAAAGGTTTGGGTAAGTGTTTGCTTCGGATCATTTGGAGTCTTATCTCAGTTGGCTCGTCATTCAATAAAAGGCATATTGTTGGGTGAATGACTTGTTGACATTAAGGTGGTTTTCCTAATTGTGAGTCAATACCAAGGACCGACTCACCTAAGGCTTATGTAGTATGTCATATATTTGCTAGAGTAGAGTGTTTCTTAATTTTAGAGTTGGACTGAATACTACGAGACATTATGTCAGTTGACCTGACAAAGTCATTCTCTGAAACTAGAGAATTTTGAAAAAAGGTTCGGAGGGGTATAAAAGACAACCCTCGCATGTCATTTGTGCATGATAGTTTACGGTCAAGACTCGATAGGAAGAATATGATGACAGTAAATAAAGCAGTAATAAATAATTGGTGATAGCAGTAATAATTATTAAAACAGATAGATAAGTACATGTTTGGCAGATTGTAGACAAGTAAGCATATATTTACACAATTAAGCAAGATTAAAGCAAAATATAAACAAGCATCCCTAAATTTTAGATCTAAGCCTAAGGCTGCTAAGGTCAGAACCTAAGTGTAAAAATCCCCAGCAGAGTCGCCATGTTGTTGCACCTTATCCTAAGTCTTGTTTAAAATCTACAATTTTGAAAGAAGGTTATATATGTACTTTGGAAAAGGGATAATAGGTTTTATAAAAGTTTATGCCTTGTGAAAATCTTTTGAAATATTTTTCTACAAAGTTGAGAAAAGACTTGTCAAATATGGCTATGTTTGAATATTTTCTTGAAACAACGTGGCTATTCGTGTTATAAAAGACTACTAAATGATGTGCCACGAGTATACCTTTGAAAATCAATTTCAATTGAAGCCATGTTTTTTTTGGAGAAAACTCTCTTAAGTTTGATAATTCTTAGTCCCAGCCGTGTTGGTTTTTTATTTGTCAAATACCAACCTTGTAAACGTCCATTCGGTTCGGATTTCTTTTTTTTCCAAAGAAAAGGTCGTTCGTTTTCAAATCTGTCCAAACTCAAAAGCTTCATGATAATAGTTAGTGATGATCAAAACAGAGTCTTTTATTTGTTAACAGTGAGTGATCTAAGTATAGAAATATTTCATGACATATAATATGAACTCAGATTATTTTTTACTTACCTATGGGCTTTGGTTTTCCTAGGTTCCTAAAAAAATTAAAATATAACAGAAATATTCAACTATAATGTTAGTATCAAATATATATACACAGAATAAATAACAAATTTAATTTATCTAAAAGCGAGAAGGGAAAAGGAACTGGACTCGAAATTGGGCCAGTGAACCAAGCCCAGAAGACTTTATGCACAGCAGTGACAGACTCCCTGGGGCAGGAAAGAGCATCCTAGGCTGGGACTTAGTCTTGTGTTCCAAAGAACTCGGCATGCCCATACCAGACATGCAAATAAAGAAATAAAGGGAAAGCAATTAGTGAAACCAAGATGAGGCCCAACAAAATAAAATAACAAAGAGTAAACGAGATTAAAGAACATAGTGAAGCCATTTTCATTTGTATTAATCCCAAAGAGATTAATAAGAGTATGTGATTAGAAGCTTGGAGCAAAAACTTATCCATGGACAAGATACCCTTTGAATCCCTAGCACTTCAGAGTTCACAAGGGTCTCAAGGACCTCGAGCAGTGCTTGTGTCAGGGAAGGGCATCTTAACCATTAACTAGGCCTACCCCAAATGAGTTATTTACTTTAGCAAGTGACATGAGAGCAGTAATAGACACGAAAGGTTCAAACACACAGTTCAGAAGCTATAGTGAACAACATCGAAGTGCAAAGGCATGAACACTTTTAGACTTAGACCATCAAAGAGGCAAACTACTGCAAGCACTGATAGAATCAATGACAATTCATAGCATGTATTAAAACACTTAAGGATACTATCACAGATGTAAAGCAAGGAAAGTTCATGGCAAGCCATCAGAAAACTAATCCAAGTTTAAAAATGCAAAGTTAAGTGATGCATATTAATATCATTATTTCTACTGAGGGGTTCAAACTTTCAAGAGTCCTTAATTAAGTTCACAGAACTTTAACACTCATTTAAACTATCTTCAGAATAATCAGAAATTCACACACACCTGGTTGAGTCCTCACTCTACTAAATACATGTACTAGTAGCTTTGTTCGGATTTCCTAAAGGGTAACAACATCAACAAAAGCATCCATATGACTAAGAAAGTCACCTTTGATCTAGTTCAAACTCAACAGCATGTTTCCTAGCCTATTAGATTCTCAACCAATGTCAAGATTCATAATTAAGTGTTTATAGCCAAAAATATCGACTAAGTATGGAACAATGTTTATTTTATTGGGACAAGTAAGTATTAATGGATAGGTTTGAGCCTATAAGTGGCAATAGTAAACTCCTCATCTCAGATTCTATATTATTCAAACTGTTGGGTCACTAAGGCTAGCAGGACTCAATCTCATTCTTGACAAAAATAGTTTCAATTGAAGAACATAGTAGTAGAAGCATAAAACTTCCTCACATGCAAGGATTCACAAGCATTACTGAACAAGCACAAACATATAGGCTAACAGAAATCACTCAAACCTATACACAGTGAGGTTTCTAAAGAGTTACATGATTACATGATATATCAGATGAGCAGATAGCAAGATAACTTGGCCAATGAATTCATGAGGTTCAGATTATAAGGACATGTGAACTTTTAAATGTGTACAACATACATGGTTTCATTAATAGATTAATAAGTCCAAGCAGACAGGTTAAGTGTGTATGACATAGATATTATGATGGAGATCATTTTTGGTACATTAACAGGTGGTATAACATGACTAATCCAAGAACCAATATAGCACAGATATAGCAGACATAAACTCTCAAAAGGACATCAAGGAAAGTCTAAGAACACATCTTAAGTTAAGTTAGTAAAATGTGGTAGCATAGCTGACAGAGTAGACACAAGGCCATCAAAAGAATTCCAGACAACTACAAAGGCTCAGCAGAATTCACATCATTCATTATAACAAATATTTATCCAGTTAATCATGAGGTTTATTAACAAATATTAACCAGCAATACTGGAACAATCTTAGCTTATTAGGAAAACAATCAACTTTAATCGATGAGAACAACAAAACATAATAAACAATCACAAACTACCAACATATATCATGAATGAAAGCTAGTCAACATGGAAGAAACTATTAACACAAAACAACAAAAATAATCGAAGAAAGAGTGAGGGACAGTGTATACTGACCTTCTGCATGGCAGAAAACCAAGCAAGAGTTCTTTCTTAGCCAGTTGAACCCACAAACCCACAAACTCAAGGTTTATGGTGCCGAGGTTGGCTAATGTGTAAGTCCCCTTGAGTTTCTATAGCTAATTCGAGTAATTTCGAACTTAGGAATACAAATTTAATTTAGACCCGAACCACATGAGAAATTACTAGAGTGGATCTTTTTATTTGGATACTTAGAAATAATTATTTTATTAATCTTTGAGTGTTTTAATAATGGGAAATATTTGGATGTTAATTTCAAAGCAATAAAACTAAAGATAATACAGTGAACTATCTCCCTATAGCGCAACTATAGCACAGGAGGGAAGCAGAAATTTTAGCAAACCAGTGAGCTAAAGCCTTATAGCACAGCTATAGCACCAGTGGAAAAACACTGTACCTCAACCTATTAATATACGAGCGGGGAGAGACAAAAATAAAAGGATTTCAAGACTAGGACTTTTCTCTCCATCACCCATCCGGGCAAGGCTTCCAATACACACTTAAGGTGAGTTTATAAGTGTGTTTTTATGATGATTACACTTCTCAATCACTAGTTACAACAAGGTTTTGTATTGGATTCCATAGGATTTCTTTAAAATATGAAGAACACCCCAAACGTTGTCTTTCAAGATTTAGTCTGCAAGAGGTAATCTTTCACTGTTAAACCTACATGCATGGATTGTTAGTGGAGACAAGAAATAAGTACTAGCACTTATGTGATGGTGATTGAAAGCCATAAGTGCTTAACCTACATCATTGGGTGCTGTAGAGATTTTCTTTATGAGTTAATTAGTAAAATTTGGTGGATCTGAGCCCATTGATGATTATAATAGTACTAAAGAAGGCAATTAGTGGTTAAAGGATGCTGTAGTATGTCTTGCTGGTGGGAAGGAGGGGTTGTTGGATGAAGAAACACCATTACTATAGGTAGTAAAATGCTATGCACTCTAGATACTTTGATAAAATGCCTTAATGAGTTGAAACCATGAATGTTTTCCTAATTATTGTACAATTTTGTCATATCGTTAGTTTATTGGAATTGCTAGAAGTATTGGAACGTTGTGGTAATCTAAAGGAAGCTCAAGCAAGGTATGTTGTCTAAACCCCCTCCATAGAATCGGATTCCATGATCTCACTTTCAACTCCAAGTACGGTTTCCCAAAGTACCAATTCTAATCATGTTAGATTGCCTCGAACACATGATTTATCATACGCCGATATGCTCAAGTCTTGTCTCAATTGGTATCCTTATTCTCTCTTACAAATATACTTCACGTGAGATTGATTTAACAAATGTCTGTGATTCCAATTTATGTTCGAAATAAAATGGGTATAATTTCCTTGTAAATGTTTCCAATGTGTTATAAGCTTCTACGTCCTCATAAGTAGAGCCTATGGTGTTCCTAAATATTTTAAATATTCTTAATGTTCTATGGTTACCCATGGCAAGTAAAAAAGAAGTGATAGTATGAACATCAAATATGGCTGCCTGCTAAAACAAGAATTATGAGGCATTATATGTTCCAATTGTTTCAATCATAGCACGTATGCTTCTAAAATAATAAATGCAAATGACTTTGATGTTAAGTCCCCAATAATCATGAACTTAGCTAGTGACCTTAAAATGGTAAGAGAGTACATAACCAGATGAAAGATAGATGCCCTATGCTAAATGATCATGAACCTTGTACAAAAGGGATTTGGCCCATGTGCCATTGAAACCTACTCATTTATCTACCATATATGTGCTAATGAAATAAGCTGTGTTTTCCCAATGATGAGCATGAACATGAAGTATTCCAATGATCCGGGAGCTTACGACCTTAAATGTAATGTTAAATCATGTCGCTTTGAGCTTATATATGGTCATGTGCATAATGATGTGTTATGAGCCATATGGACGGTCTATGAAACGCATAGGTGTATAATATAGATGAAACCTATAGACAGTCTATGAAACGCATAAGTATATAGTATAGATGAACCCTATTGACCTACCCTTCCTCGGTGGCTAAACGATACTCCCAAAGCATTTATTATTTAAAGGATTTACCACTCTTTTCATAATCTGTTACATTTCATTTATTTCATTGGAACAAATGGCTATAACGCAATTTCATTCTTGGCACGTTGGTTGTACTTCATATTTCATACTCCCTTATTTCACTTTCAAATATCATCATGGGTCTATGAAACGAATAAGTATATAGTGTAGGTGAACCCTATGGGCGGTCTATGAAATGCATAGGTATATAGTGTAGGTGAACCCTATGGACGGTCTATGAAACGCAAAGGTATATAATACAGATGAACCCTATGGACGGTCTATGAAACGCATAGGTGTATAATATAGTTGAACCCTATGGACGGTCTATGAAACGCATAGGAGTATAATATATATGAACGCTATGGACGGTCTAAGAAACACATAGGTATATAGTATAGGTGAACCCTATGGACGGTCTATGAGGTATATAGTATAGGTGAACCCTATGGACAGTCTATGAAACGCATAGGTATATAATACAGGTGAACCCTATGGACGGTCTATAAAACGCATATGTGTATAATATAGATGAACCCTATGGACGGTCTATGAAACACATATGTGCATAGTAAGAGAGGTTATGGACGGTCTGGTGAGACGCATAGCCATCACGAACAATAGATGCCACTTTCATTTGAATTATTTGTAAGTGTTGTTACATTTACATTATATTTTGTATCCCACAGGTAGTTAATACGGCTCATTTAATCCCAAAAGAAAGTCAGAATGATGTAAGTATAATAAGACTTCACATGTGATTCTATGGGTCGTTTCATAGTTTCTTGATGTACTTCATTTGCCTCTTTTTTGAGTACCATATTTTCATATGTTGTTCCGTCTGTCTTACATACGAGTACTATTCCATATGTTCTCACGTCCCTTTTGTCGGGCGTGCTGCATCTTTTAATGGGCGCAAGTATACTTCTACTGGATGATGTGTATCTTTGATAGGGATCATCCTCACTACTTAGCTTATGGTGAGCACGCTACAGTTCTAGTAGGTATTTGACTCTAGTTCGTCTCATGTACTTAAGATTTGAGTTTTGTCATGTATTTATGTTCACAGTATTTACAGAAATTTATAAAGCTATGTATCCATCATGAGAAGAATTTTGTCACGCCCTGACCTCGGGGAGCACGGCTGGCGCTCAACCAAGATACCCCGGTCAAGCAAGCCTACTTGATTCCTTCTACCCAACCTTGCCCATCAACAGTCATACCACAATATAAGAATCAGTAACAAGGGATATACACGAGAAGAGTAAAAAGCTTCACATTCTTTTCCATTACTCAAGGATATTCATTTTACAATTTCCAAAATATTACAGGTTCATAATTATGAGGGAAAACATGTTTGCCAAATACCAACATTCTAGTTCATAACCCAATGTCGAACACCACCCACAACATGTCTACGGAGCCTCTAAGTAAAACAGAAAAGTAGTACAAAGCCTCAAAGAAGCTCCCTATACACTGTGGTTCATGTACTTAAGTTTTGAGTTTTGTCATGTATTTATGTTCACAGTATTTACTGAAATTTATAAAGATATGTATCCATCATGAGAAATATTTTAGGCCTTTGAGCCAAATGTATTTAATTTAAAAGTCGAGATCTAATTATGTTATGGTAAATCATGCATGAGTAATGATGAGGAGTTGATATAACGTAGGCTATCTCGACTGGGTTACTTCAGTTGAGCGTCGGCCACGCTCCCTAAGGTTGGGGTGCGACAGATTCCAGGTTACACGTTTTAGGTCTAGGATTTCGGATTGGGATTATGAATTTTAGTGATAAAATGGTTAAATTCGCTTGATTCGCGGGTATAAGGAAAAATATTGAGTATTATAGGATATGCATTTGTGACATTACACAGATTTGTGCAAGGTTTCATGATTGATTGAGCCGGAGGGGATGAGACAAAAGAGAGGAAATTTGGAAATAAAGTCGGCCGGTCTAGGAGGGAATGATTAGGGTTTTGTTTATGGGGGGGAGGCTTTGGTTAAAAACGGGAGATGGGATTTGGGTCATTGGATCATTTGATCAATGGTCCTGATAATTCAAGACATAAGAATTTAAAAATATAGTTTTTATGAAAAACGGGGACCGTTGGATTTGCCTGATCCAACTGTGGGGATGTAATATAGCACGGGGTTTAAAATAAAGGGGAAAGAAAGAATAAATGTGGACCATCGATGATTTGGATCGCCCAGATCGAGTGTGTTTGTTTTGTTGGTGAGTAGGGGCGGGTGACGTGGCATGATTTGATTGGTTCTTATGGGTTGGGCGAATTCTCAAGGTGGATAAGAGGGGGCAATTTCGGACCGGGTCATGTGGGGATGGCCCTATGTTTTGAGTTGGAATCGATTTAATAAATAGCCATATTCTATTTAAATTGGCATTTGCAGTTGTAGCCTTTTAGTCTTATAACCCCTTTAAAATTTACTAAATTAATTCTAATTAAATGTGATAAAAATATAATCATCAATTACACTATTGTCACGCCCCAACCTCGTGAGCGCGACCGGCGCTCAACCGAGATACCCCGGTCGAGCAAGCTTGCACAATGCCATCTACCCAGTTCATTCATGAATAAAGAGAAGTTACTTTTCATTTATTAGACAGTAAGAGGTCATGTGAATAACACCAGTTCATTTTCATTAGTTACGTCATTAATAAGTCTCCAAAATAGGACACTATACATTCGTAGTTGAAGTAGAACATGTGATACAATTACAATAATTTTAGATTAACTTTCCCAAATCAAGATACAACACATACTATGTCTATGGAGCCTCTAACACAAATAAAAGAGTGATACGACAGTGTCGGCAACCTTGCCGGCTATACCTAAAAATGGTATGTACAAAGGACAAGAGATACAGGACCCTGAAATGAAGTGGGGCTCACCAAGTCAGCTTAGGAGAGGGTGTGTTGCTACCACCGATCAATACCACCTGCTATGGAACCACCTCCATCCATTAAAGATGTAGCGCCTCCGGCAAAAGAGACGTTAGTACATATGGAATAGTATTAGTATGTAAAACTAAACGCCCTCTTAATATAGTGAGTAACAGTAAACGGAGAAGGAAACATCAAATCAATAAGAGACTCAAACTGTATCAAGGTGTCAAGTTAGGGGAAAGGTAAATTTCAAGTAAGTTTCAATCTTTTTAGTTTGGGATATCTTTAGTACCGATATACGACCATTCTTTTAGCACGGAGTCCGATCTAAGCTCCGATCGGTTAAGCCGTCTCACCCCGAGACATTCACTTATAATACCACTATCTGCGTGGCTTGGCATCCGATCGACTAAACCATCTCACCACAATGCCTTGTGGATCGACATCATATCACATATCGCTAGCAATAATCTCATCTCATTTAAGGGGAAATATCTCAACACATCAATGTCATCCCATATAAGGGGAAACAACCTCATCACATTAACACGTGGATTTACCCCTCAATCACTCCTACACCGATACGTATAGTTTAGGGTTAGGTTATCTTGACCTACCCTTCCTCGGTGGCTAAACGATACTCCCAAAGCATTTATTATTTAAAGGATTTATCACTATTTTCATAATAATTTACATTTAATTTATTTCATTGGAACCAATGGCCATAACGTGGTTTCATTCTTGGCACGTTGGCTGTACTTCATATTTCATACTCTTTTCTTTCACTTTCAAATATCATCATGGGTCTATGAAACGCATACGTATATAGTGTAGATGAACCCTATGGATGGTCTATGAAAGGCATAGGTATATAGTATAGATTAACCTAATGGACGGTCTATGATACGCAAAGGTGTATAATACTGATGAACCCTATGGACGGTCTATAAAACGCATAGGTGTATAATATAGATGAACCCTATTGACGGTCTATAAAACGCATAAGTATATAGTATAGGTGAACCCTATGGACGGTCTATGAAATGCATAGGTGTATAGTAAAGGTGAACCCTATGGACGATCAATGAAACGCACAGGTGTATAATATAGATGAACCCTATGAATGATCTATGAAACACATAGGTGTATAATATAGATGAGACCTATGGACGATATATGAAATGCATAGGTGTATAATATAGATGAACCCAATGTACGATCTATAAAACACATATGTGTATAATATAGATAAACCCTATGGACGGTCTATGAAATGCATATGTGTATAATATAGATGAAACTTATGGACGGTCTATGAAAGACATAGGTAAATAATATAGGTGGACCCTATGGATGGTCTATGAAATGCATAGGTGTATAATATAGTTGAACCTTGTGAACGGTCTATGAAACGCATATGTGTATAGTAAGAAAGGGCTATGGACGGTCTGGTGAGACGCATAGCCAGCACGAACAATAGATGCCACTTTCATTGCCATTGTTTGTACATGTTGTTACATTTACATTATATTTTGTATCCCACACATAGTTAATATGGCTCATTTATTCCCAAAAGAAGTTCAGAATGATGTAAGTATAATAAGACTTGATATGTGATTCTACGGGTCGTTTCATAGTTTCTTGACGTACTTCATTTTCCTCTTATTTGAGTACCATATTTTCATATGTTGTTCTATTTGCCTTGCATACATGTACTATTCTATATGTATTAATATCCCTTTTGCCGGGGGCACTGCATCGGCAATATGTATTCCACCCTGCAGAATTGCACCGGCAGAATTGAAGGAGCTAAAGGAACAATTGGAGGATTTGTTAAAGAAGGGTTTGATCTGGCCGAGTGTGTCGCCTTAGGGCGCACCGATTCTCTTTGTAAGGAAGAAAGATGGGTCACTAAGGATGGGTATCGACTATTGGCAGCTCAACAAGGTCACGATCAAGAATAAGTACCCACTGCCAAGGATAGATGACCTATTTGACCAATTGCAGGGTGCTAAGTACTGCTCCAAAATTGATTTAAGATTCAGGTATCACCAATTGAAGATCAGGGAGCAGGATATTCTGAAAATAGCTTTCAGGACCCGATATGTGCACTTTGAGTTCCAGGTGATGTCTTTCGGGCTAACAAATGCGTCGGCAGCTTTCAAGGATCTTATGCGTTGGCACAACCCATCGCAGATCCAACATAATAAAACTTCGGAAGGAGGTTTTGCGGCTCATTATGCGACTATAGAACTCATCTGCAAACCGCAGATCCATCGCAGACCTTCCCGGTTCTTGGGACCCTTTCTGCGGTCCCCTTTACGGGCCGCATACCTGTTTAATAGTCCAGTCTGCAACCGCAGACCAGGCTTCGTAAAGTTTAAGTTTTGGAAATATTCACCCGATCCCATTTTTATAAATACAACTTGGGGTTTATTTTGGTTGGTTGTAACTGGCATTTAAGAGAGAGAAAAGTGGTCTAGAGTGAGAGGGAGATTCCTATGCTAATTGTTCATCAATATTTGCTCAAGACTTGGAGAATTCACAAGGAAAACTCACAAGATCTTCATCCAAGAGGTAAGGTTCTATACCCTATTCTTACATCTCGGGTTTGGGGTAGAAGATGGGTAATGTGGAGTGTGATTCTTAGGCATGGTAGTGTTATCTATGCATACATGTACTAACAGAGTTTTAGGAAGGTTGTTGAGCTCAAACGGGTAGATATTGGGTTGTGGGATGAAGGAATCCACCACATGAGGACCTTGAAAATATAATTCACACCTGGTGCTTGATAAAATGCTTAAGTGAGCTAAACCTATGAATATCTTCCTAATGGTGGCTCAATTTTATCATGTCTCTAAATTGATCAAAGTTGCTTGGATTTCCAGAACTATGTAGTAATTTAAGGAGATCTCAAAGCGAGGTATGTTGGCTAAACTTATCTTATAGAACCAAATCCATAATGTCGTCATAAGTTGTAATTATGATTGGCTCAATCTCTTATGTCTCATGTTCCGAGTTATTCCATATAAATTTGACTATTCCGAATAAACTTTGTGTCGAAAGATATATGTTCAAAATATTTTCCGAATGCTCTCATCATATTGTGTTATCCTTCGAGATTGTATTCGAATGTGACCACGTGTCGAAGTATTCTGAATTCAATTATGTCTAAATTGCTAGTTATTATGCCAAATTGTGGAAGAAAGCTCAATGTTCCTAAGAGTCTTATTTGCTCATATGTGTATTAAAAGTCGTGATTAGAGATGATTTGTTATTGATAATCCATAATGATGTTTGAAAATGAAAGGGGTGAACATGAAATAGGAAATAAGGCTGACATGCCAAGAATGATATTACATTTGTGGCTACTAGTGCCAATGAAATGAATAGATGAGTAAAAGACTATAAAATGAGCTGAATGTACTTTATATAATAAACATTTGGGAGTATCATTAGCCACCGAGGAAGGGTAGGTTGAAATGACCTAACCCCGAAACTACACGTGGCAGTGTAGGTATGTATTATGATTATTCCCCTTGGTTGGGATGATATTGATGTTATAAGATTATTCCCTTAAATGGGATAAGATGATTACTAGCAAGGGTTATGTCGATCCACACGGCATTGTGGTGAGACGACCTAGCCGGTCGGGTCGAGATCGGACGCCATGCCGCACACATGGTGGTGATTGTGCGTGAGATAATGATTGAGATAATGATTGAGATCTTGATATTGATTGTGATTGTGGTTGGTGTCTTTGGGTGAGACGGCCTAGTCGATCGGGCCGTGATAAGACTCTGTGCCAAAAATCACTGTGGTATATCAGTGCTAAAGATCTCACAACCTAAAATATGGAAAATTTACTTGAAAACTTGTCTTGATCCTAACTTGATGTCTTGGTATTTTTTGAGGCATCCACTGATTCTATAATTGTTCATCCTTGTTTTATTACTTGTTCTATTGAGAGAGTATTTATTCATTCGTACTAGTACTATTCCATATGTACTAATATTCTTTTTGCTGGGGGCGCTACATCTTTAATGGATGGAGGTAGTTCCGCAGTAGGAGGCTTTGATCAGTGATAGCGGTATACCCTCTTCCCAGCTGGCTTGGTGAGCCCCATTTCATTCTGGGGTCGTGTATCTTTTGTTCCTTGTGTATTATGTTTTGAGGTATAGTTGGGGCCTTGTTGCCGGCATTATCATAGTACTCTCTTGTATCTATTAGAGGCTCCGTAGACATATTGTGGTTTGTATGTTTGTGTTGGGAAAGTCAAACTAGAAATGTTGTATTTGTACTAGTTGTTCCACTTCAAACTATGAAAGTGTATGTATTTTGAGAACTTATAAATGATGTATCTAATTGTAATGAATTGGTGATGCTCACATGATCTTCTCCTGGTCTAATTAATGAAATAGATCTTTTCTTTATTCATGGGTGAGTTCGGGTAGAATGTATTGCACAAGCTTGTTCGGCTGGGTTATCTCGATTGAGCACCGGTCGCGCTCCCCGAGGTTAGGGCGTGATAGTGGACTCAATTCATTCTTTTAACTTATACTGGACTCTCTTATAGCTGTATGAATGGAAACATATATGCTGCATGGATAATACTCTAAAATTTTAAGTGTGGTCATGACTTAACTAAATCCGGGTCATATATCAAATAATTCCTTTCATGCCTTCTCAATTGTCTTTAAATACAAGCAATTAGTCTTTCTATTCATTCTGCCACTTGTTGCATGAATACTTGGCTTATCTTAGTGCCCACGAATACTGGAATTCCCTGTAATTCATATGATCTCAAATATCACTTCTTTTTGTTACTTTCCGTTCATTAGTGACGATAGGTGCCACCTTCTTATGGACTATGGAGTGCATACAATGTTGTAGTGAGACTGTTGTTATAAGATCATTTCTTCTTCAGGTTACTATGCTTAGTTTGAAGCCTTCTTCCATATTTCCTTTGCTAGTCTTTAGTTGTAGTATTTAGGGGAGACCCTCTGACTATTGTAAGGCAGCGAGCTTATTACATCATATAGCCGACATATTTTTTTGATGTTCTTACTCACCTATAATTATCCTTAGATACTTACCTCCACGCCATTTTGCTCGTAGGGTTACTTTTGAACTAAAATTTTGATTGTCTCCCCAGTGAAACTCTCTTTTATTTTCGTAACACTTATACGGTACCTTTAACTACCCCAACTCCTATCTTAATGTTTCTCAAGGATTACGATGTCGTATATACGAGACTGAGTTCCCTATGCTGAGTTTCACTATGTTTCCCTTGCACGATCTGTTGATTTTTCTGTATCCTATTGTCTAACCATAGCTAGTCTCTTCCAAGATAAACTACTAACTACCCGTTGGTCCATTCCCATACCTATATTTCGCGTAATCTCTCTTAGGTTATTTCGTATGTCTTAACTTACCTCTCTCTCCGACGTTGTTTTGTATGTCCATTCAAACTTATTTATCACTAACATCCCGTGCGGGAAACCTTACTGCCTCTCCCCGACGTTGTACTTGCATAATGTTCTGGAGTAGTAACATATCTGTAGGATCTGAATAAATGCTATCGCATTCCTTTTGCCTTTTTACCGCATTCTTCATTTACTATACCATAGTTACCTGAACCATTTAACTGCGACTTAATACCATATCACAACATATTCCTCCCTATAGGGGAGTACTGCCATTTAATGATATGAGGATTTACCTATAAATATATATTTCCTCTTCATCTTCAACATCGTTTCACGTCTTCACTAACTCATGCTCGCCTTGCGGTAATGTAAGCCCCATAATGATTTCACCTAGAACCCAAGGTTTTGTGATGCCAAGGTGGACTTTTGTGTTGATGATTATAGAGATTCTTTGCGTCGAGCAAGCTCGCCGCAGTACGGAATTTTTGGGTTGAACAGTTCGTTGGGGAGTTAAAGAAATCTTTGGCAAAGCATGGTATTTTTGCGGTCCACTATGCGATTGTAGAATCACTATGCAGGCCGCAGATCGGCCACAGAGTGCAACAGAAAAATGGCCCAATTTGGAGGGTGATTTTGCTGTCCAATATGCGACTGCAAAATGCTTTCGCGGGCCACACAATCCATTGCAGATTCAGCATGAAGATTTTCGCAGGGTAGTTCAGCAGCGCATTATGCGATCGCAGATCTGGTCTATAGACCGTAAACCCGCCGCAAACCTGACCCGAACAACCCAATTCTTGACATCGCTTCTGCGGCCCATTTTGCGAACCGCATATCCATTCTGCGGTCCACTCTGCGACCGCTGAGCTGTATTCAGATGGTTCATTTTTTGGTTTTTATAACCCGAACCTATTTCGATATATAGACGTTAAGGGCCATTTGTAAAGTAAAAATATGATCTTTTGAGAGTGAGGAAGTGCTCTAGAGTGAGAGGGGGTTCCTAAACTAATTGTTCATCAATTCTTGCTCAAGTTTTGGAGAATTAACAAGGAAAACTCACTAGGTCTTCATCCTAGAGGTAAGAGTCTACTTCCTAGCCCTCAATTTCGGTATTTAACTTAAAATAGGTAATGAGAAAAGCAATTCTTGGGTGTGGGACTTGTTCATTATGCATGCATGTAGTATCAAGGTTTGTGGGAAGATTGTTGAGTGCAATTGGGTAGACTTTTGGTAGTGGGATGAAGGAATCCACCATAGGAGGACCTTGAAATCATAATCCGAATCATTGTAGTAATTTAAGAAAGCTCAAGGCAAGGTATATTGGCTAAACGTATCTCTTACAATTTAATCCCACGATGTTATTGTAAGCCCCGAGTTGATCATTATAAAGTTGACTATTCCGAATGCTTTTATCTTATTGTGTTATCCTTCGGGTATGTGATCTAAGTATGGGTTGTGTGTTAACACGCTATGACTTCAAGATGTGATTCTAATAAAAGCTATCATGTCGAATTGTGTAAGAAATCTCATTGTGCCTAAGACCCGTATTTGCTCACATGTGTCCTTAAAGTCTTGAATAGAAATTCCTTGTTGTTGATAATCCTTGATGGTGTTTGAAAGCAAAAGAAGTGAGCATGAGATATGAAACACGGCCAACGTACCGAGAACAATATTATAATAGAGGCCACTTGTGCCAATGAAATGAAGAGAAGTGTAAACGATTATGAAATGGATTGTAAATCCTTTAAATAATAAATGTCTTGGGAGTATCGTTTAGTCACCGAGGAAGGGTAGGTTGAAATGACCTAATCTCGAAACTACACGTGCCGATGTAGGAGTGAGTGAGGGGTAAAATCCTCGTGTTAGGTGGTGAGAGTTTTCCCCAAATATCGGATGAGATTTATGTGTTGAGATAATTCCCCTTAAATGGGACGCAATGATTGTTAGCATAATATGAGGTGACGTTGACCCACACGACATTGTGGTGATACGACTTAGCCGATCGGGCTGAGATCAGACGTCGTGCCGCGTACATAGTGGTATTGTGAGTGGACGTCTCAGGGTGAGGCGTCTTAGCCGATCGGGCTGAGATCGGACTTCGTGCTAAAAGCACGGTGTTGTATCGGTATTAAAGATCTCCCTACTTAAAATATTGAAACTTGCTTGAAATTTATACTTTCTCCTAACTTGGTACATTAATATTGATGAGGCCCTCATTGATTTCATGTTTCTTTATCATTGTACTGTTACTCGTTCTATTGAGGGGGTGTTTAGATTTCATACTAGTACTATTCTATATGTACTAACGTCCCTTTTGCTGGGGCGTTGCATCTTTAATAGATGCAGGTTGTTCCACAGTAGACGACATTGAGCAGTGATAGTAGTACACCATCTCCTCAGCTGACTTGGTGAGTCCCACTTCATTTCGGGGTCATGTATCTTTTGTCCTTTGTACATAGCATTTTGAGGTATAGCCGGGGCTTTGTCGCCGACACTATCATAAAACTCTTTGGTTTCTTTGATAGGCTTTGTATACATGGTGTGGGTTATATATTGGTGTTGGGAAAGTAAAACTTAAAATGTTGTATTTGTATCACATGTTCCGCTTCAAATTATGAATGTGTAATGTATTTTGAGACTTATAAATGGAGTAACCAATGGTAATGAAATGGTGTTGTTCGCGTGACCTTCTTATTCTCTAATAAATGAGATGTATCTTCTCTTTATTCTTGGGTGAGTAGGGTAGACGGCATTGTGCAGGCTTGCTCGACCGGGGTATCTCAGTTGAGCGTCGGTCGCGCTCCCCAAGGTCGAGGCATAACAGGTAACCCTTTTGTACCAGGGATAACAGGTAACACTTAGTCCCTTAAGCTTAACTCTACTAACAGTGCTTGCTTTAGGGTTTCATTCACATCTACTTTACTTCCCAAGTTAATTACTTATGTTTCTTCCAAGTTGGGCTTCTTCTGGCTCAATCTCTTGCAGGAGGTTCTCAAGAATCATAATCTCGTCGTACTCTTAGAAGTCTGGATTATGTTATTCTAGGGTTTAGTTACATGTCATAATCCTGGAACGCGGGGGGTTTTATCGATTTGATTACTGAAAAAGGAAAACAAAGTATAAATAAAGGCAAAGATGAATTTGCAATGATTTCAGGAAAAATAATTCTTTTATTTCGTCAAAAGGAATATCTCTGCATGCGCTTTCCAAAATTACTACAATTCGACACTACCAAGACTCCCGGGAAACCAGAGATAGACGGGGAGTCCAATTCTTCAAGGTCTCTCCTTGTTCGGCATCCCGAATGGTCAGTGTCTCGATATCAGCTTCACCGTAATACTCCTTGATCATGGTCACGAATAATCTCCCCATCTCATCAACGATGTCATCTTGTAGTGGTGTGCTCTAATCAGGTCCTAGAACACGTCGTGGTACAAAAACCTTCTTTCCAGGGTTAGCGTTATAAGTTCTTCCAATTGTAGGTTGACACCCCAAGCAGGAAGTACCTTTTTGCTATTTCAGTTCAATTGGCTATGGTATCCCATCTGATTAGGTTCCCAGCCCTGTCCCTGGTCAATACCCATACTTCATGATCTCTCTCATTGCCATCTTTGACCTATATGGTGATTGCATGCTGTGGTCCTTCTCATTCTTCTCTATTTTTGTTTCTTGAATGATCTCGACCGCATGAAAGGCGACCCTATCTAATCCTTCTATGAAAAGTACCTCTTGCTCTAAGTAGGCTGACCGGCTCCACTCTTTGTTTATCACAATCTCCTGGAAATACCACTCAAATTTCATGCACTAATAGAGAGTGGAAGGAACTGCCCTTGGCTTTTATATTCAGGGCCTTCCTAGTAACAAACTATATGAAGACGAAATGTCCATAACTTGAAACTTTATTGGGAACTCAACTGGTCGAATCTGTAAGGCTAAGTAGATCTCTTCGATGACATCCTTTAGATACTCATCGAAAGCCCTCACTCTTACATGGCTTTCTTTCACTTTCCTCAAATTAATACCCAATTCCCGCAAGAAGATAATGGGAAAATGGTACTCTGAATTCTCCATCGACGAGCACTCGAGATATAAATTTATCCCCACACTTGACTGTGATGTGCAGAGCTTTGTTATGATCAATTCCCCTCATCTCCGGCGGTGGTGGTGGACCGTTGTTGGTATGTATGAACCATCACAAGAGGTTTCAACTGCACAGTGATCAATGGAGTTACCCGATGTGCTGTTCTTGCAACTTTAGCATTCCCGATAGTGACAATGTTCCCCTTCAAGTCATAGTCCTCATCCAATGCAATCATGTTGGCCCCTTGATTACTATGGTTTGGCAACAGGTTACGATTTACATTTGATGGGGCTGGGGTACATTGGATAACTCCACTCTTAATTAAGAGTTCTATTTCATTCTTCAATCTATAGTAATCCTCAATGTCATGCCCAGGAATACCCGAATGGTAGGCACAACGCTTGGTTGCGTCAAATTATTTGGAGGGTTGGTCGGGAATTTTTCCGTTCCACTAGGTATATCAGTCAGGCTCTCCTCAACCTTTTTAAAAATTGGGCTAAATGTTCAGCGATTGCAGTGAAGTTTCTGGGATTATTTTCTTCAAAATTTAGCATGGCGTATGTGCATAGGTACGTCTATTTTGGTGGGTGCTGGTTTGGACCAGGGCATATAGTCATGGTGGGTTTGGATGTATATTGGTTCAGGGCGGGTTGTAGTGGGAATGAACATTGTAGTATGGTTGGGTGTTATACACTGGGGCATAGGTGGGTTGATGTAGGGGATGAGTGTTTGTGGGGTAAGAGTTGGTTCGACGAGGAGGACTTGACTAATAATAGGGAACGATTGCCGTTACTTCCTCTTTTTTCTTTTCCCATTACCTACGGAACCGGATTGTAGAGCCTTGCTGGTAGCTTGCAGCACCACCATTGACTGTATTTTTCTTGACTTAATACCTTCTTCGAAGAAGTCTCCCATTTTAACCAGCTCGGGAAATGTTTGACCCATCATACCCATCATATTTTCAAAATAAATCCCCTCTTAGGCTCGGATAATATACTTGGTTAGCTCATTATCATACAAGGAGGTTGGGTCCTGGCAGCTTCTTATCTCCAGTGATGAGTGTACTCTTGAAATGATTCAGAGGGTTTCTCCTACAAATTTACCAAAGAAAACCTGTCTAGAGTGATCTCGGTATTAAATCAAAAGAGATTCATAAAATCCTCCGCCATGTCCTGCCATTCTCTCCAATGTGAAGGGTCTTATCGGTTATACCAAGTAAGCACTTCTCCTATCAAACTCCTTCATTCTCAGCTTTTTATTTCTTCCCACTCCGACCAACTTATCACATTAGGCCCTCAAATGAGCGTGGGGAACACCCGTTCCATAAAACAATGTCGAACTTTGGAGGCTTATACCCTACGGGCATATCAACATAGGGATAGATACACATGTCCTCAAAATCCAGTCTCTCGCTCCATACTCTAGAGATTCTTCATCTGTTTTCTAAATACTCGTAGTTTCTTCGACACTAACTCATGTTCCTTGTATTTTGCTTCTTTTTCCATCTCAGCATATTGTTCGATCTCATAGGGCACTCTAACTATGACGAGCGCGGTAAAGATAGTCTCAGAGGTGCCTTATACAAGTGGAACATGCTGCTCATGTGTGGTGGTGTGTGCCGCAGTTATGTGGTGAGTGTGGGTGTTAGAAAAGGTGACGATCTCACGAGGAGGGGTGTGAATTTACTTGGTGGTGGCTGGTGGATTTTGCGATGTTTCGACTTACTTTGTGACATAAGGTGTATGTATAGGGGGTTTGGTGGATTTTTGGGGGTTACCGGTTCTATAACTTGAGTTGTGGAATTTGTAGTGATAGCAGTTGGGGTATTGGTCATTTTTCGGGTTGATGAAGGGAAATGATCAGTGATTAAATTTAAGGAAGGGAACCGAGGTGGTTATGGAAGCATTGTCACGGCTAAGTGTGCCAGCTCCCGTATCTTGTGTACTTCTCTCAGTGATTCCATTTCATGTTCCATTCTGGCTACGTGTCTGTCATTCTGGGTATCGTCCTCCCCCCCCCCCCCCAAATGCCCCTGGGTTGTGAGCTACTATTAGAGTATTTCTGGCCATGTCATTGGTTATAGACATCTTTCCCTTGGATCTCAGATTGTACGGTGGCTCAGCAAGTTTTACGTATCAACATAAACCAACCTCTTCTTTTTTCTGGGATAAAATAAAGCAACAAAGCGAATAAATAAGGAAAAGTAGAAGTTAGTTTCATAGATTGTACAAATATTGGAACATAGAGAAATTAATTCATGTATTCAGATAAGCGTGTTTCCTTAGATATGAAGGACCTCTGTTTGCCAGGAGGTAGGCCTATGTCGTGAGTGTTTGACGAACAAACCGATTTTGGATTATAATAATATGGGAACGATGGTTACAACATTGTGTTCAAAGTTCACAAACGATTACATAGGCTCATAGGTTCGTCCTTAGGAAAATGAAAAATGGCACAAGAAAAAGGGAAATCAACTAACCACTTAATAATCGTCCTCGAAGTCACCTACCGAGCTTTCTTCTTCAGGCTCCTCTTCAACTTCCTCTTTCTCATAGTCATTGTTGTTCTGTGGTTCCTCCTCAGGATCCTCCTCTGGCTGATTTTCTGACTCAATTTGTATACATTCTATCACTTGGTCATCGTCCTCCGGTAGTGGCAATGTCACGACCCAAACCGATTGGCCGCGACGGGCACACTCGGTACCTTACTCAACCGAGTACCAACGTAACGTATCTTTCTTATTACATCATCATAGGTAAGTGGTCCAGAAGTGGCGTCTGAGATAACCAGAGTAAACATGAGGGAATACTTGACATAGAACGACCCAACCTAATATAGAAAATCATACCTGTGACATTAGGGCCTATAAGTCCAATATGATCAATTATATACTTATCATAAAGGTCGGGACAGGGCCCCGCCATACCAAACAATACACGTCTAAATCATACTGACCAAACAAGCAACTCCGGAGCAAATGGAGTGCACCGACATCTTCCGCTGAGCTGATAGCTTACTTGGAGGACTCTCAACCTGTCGATCGGGACCTGCGGGCATAAAACACAATGTCCCCATGCAAAAGGGACTTCATTACAAATAATGTACCGAGTATGTAAGCAATGAACATCAGTAAATAATAGACATGGGAGAAACATGGAGTAAAAGACTCAACATGTAAGTCTGAATAGCTAGTGATTCATTTAATACTTATAATTTCATGCATATGCGTATAAATGTCATACCGTGCATGGGTTTATGCGTTCATAACATCATCAAGCCTCTTAGGGCACCCCATCATATCACCTCGGCCAATGTGGGAAAATCATCAACGTATAACAGGTGATCAGGTGGTGGTGCGTATATAACGCCGTAACCTTTTCCCATATCTCATATACATATAATATACAAGTATATAACGCCATCTGGTCATGGGTCAATGTACATGTATAAATGTATGAAATGCATAATAAATACGTTAATAAGATTTCTTGGAATGTCATAAAATGAATATTCCTTTCGGGTAAACTTTATCAAATACGTATTTTTCTGAGATCCATGAACAAAAGATATGATAATAATTCACATGGGGAATCAATAATATAGACACCCCTAGTAGTTCTATGAATAGAGTCATTTATGAAAATTGTGCGTTTACTCGTTTTGTTTGTTTCATATGGATCATGCCAAAAAGAAAGAACGAATAGCCTTAACATACCTGAGCCGATTCTCTTGACAATCCCTCTAACACACGTCAATTGCAACAACATGTAACGGCGGATCGAAGTAGGAAAAAATTATATGACATTCTTGAGAAAGATTGCACCGTATTCCTTAAAATTGCAAAATCTCACGCTATATTGTGTTATGAAATGTCAAACGAAATATTTTGAGGCTCCATCGTTAGCAAGCTTAGCATAAAGTTGTTGGTAGTCTTGTATGATTTCTTGTATCAAATTCCTTATGATCTTTTTGTGAATTTGATCATAACCTTGTATGATACTTGATGAAGCAATCATGTTGATAGTGTTTTATGGCTTTAGTGCTTTCCATATCTTTGTAAATTAGTCCTAATCTTCAATTTGAGAAGTCATTTCTTTATAACATTCTTTAATCAAATGGGATGAGATGCTCATCTCTTTAAATGTTGCCCCCTTTCCAAGTGATTTAAGAGTCACTTAATGGCTCATATGTGGCTGCCACGTTGGGCTATCAAGCCTTATCCAATAATTCCCCATTTCCATAATTAAATAATTAATCCCTCACTAATCCAATAATTGACCAATTACCAACATAATTAAGAATTATCCCAAATTACTTAGAATACTACTCACTTTTAACACACTTTATGTACCCTACTATCATGGTCATGTGGTACCTTGTATGGAACTAGTCCATAAATACCAGGTATTATAGCTTGGACCATATTTTATCCCCAAATTGTCAAACTCCGACGAAACTCATTTTCTTCGATTCGCTTACCCTCTTATTCACGAGTTTACTAATCACTTATTTGAAATAGCATAATACTTATAATCTCAAGATAATCTCATCCCCGAACTTTCGTCGATTAACTTACAATGAAACTTTAACGTACAATACTACAGGGTGTAACATCGTCGTAATATAATACTGCGGAGCGTAACATCGATGTAATACTGCGGGGCGTAACATCATTCCCCCTTTGGAACATTCATCCTCGAATGTTGACTGATGCACTTATCATTTTCATATCTTATGTCTTTCGAATACTTTAGTACTCTCCTTACCATCTAAGAAACTATTCTGTGAATAAATCCAAAGGCCATGGCATTCCCCCCTCTAGGGCTCTTTCTCACAACATGACTTGTGGTCGGAATCCTTCCAATCTCGTAACTGTTGCTACCTTCTATCATGTAGCCTATACGACTCTGACCTTGTAAGTGCGCCTATGCGACTCTTCTCTCCTTTTTCCTCCGGCTATTGGCCAGTCTCTAGGCCACACTTTGTAAACATATACATAGCTTGATAAGATGTCCCTCTGGGCATCTATGGGTATACTGAAGTTCTTCGCTCGGTACTGCCATAACTGTTACTTTGATTTATCGTTACTGAGGTCTGCTATCAAACTCCATGTTACTCTTATTGCTTATCCCATATGTATGAATCTAGGTCCTTTAATGCTTCCTTATTACTGTTCATCTTGAGAATAATGGTCTATTCTCATCTCATACTTTGTAACTTTTATCCATCCATTGTTGATTAATCTTAATACCAATAACTTGGCCTCTTATGTAACACTGCCGCTAGGGCTCACGTCTCATCGGGGAACATCTGAAATGATTAGACAGATCCACCTGAGGGCGATACCATACTTCCATAACTGTATTTCATAGCATCCCAACGTGATTCATCCTATGGGGGTATGTTAATCCTATATAGTTCATGAAATCATTACTCAATCGAAGGCCCACTTTCTCACTTGCCTTTCCTTATCCTTACTCATGTCTTCCTAGAACCTTGTCGCTTACCATGTTTTAGCTTGTGACCTACACATATCTATTTATACTACTCACAACCTTCCTTCAACTTGCTTGCACCATAGATTTCCTTATGTCATTCTGGAACATCAAGCGAGACATCACATCGTCTCCAACTCTTCTTTTCTCTCTTGACTAGATCTCTTGATACCTAGAAACCATAGGCAGAAAGACATGCTAGTGACGACGCTGCTATTATTCCTGGATATTGAATCTCAGCGCTTCTATCCTTCTATTGGA
Source organism: Nicotiana tomentosiformis (assembly GCF_000390325.3). Lineage (NCBI taxonomy): Eukaryota > Viridiplantae > Streptophyta > Magnoliopsida > Solanales > Solanaceae > Nicotiana > Nicotiana tomentosiformis. The sequence continues at coordinate 32,082,785 of NC_090814.1, forward strand.
AGTATGGACTATTCACAACCTTCTGCATTTGAGTATCTCGTACGTTGTTCGCCTTTACCTTACTTACAGTAAAATCTCACATCACATATTTTTTCTATTTCGTGACCTCCCTTCCACATAGGTATAATTCACATCCACAATTTGAAGCTCTATTATAATACTTACACCTCTGGTGCATACACAATCCGGTGGTAGCTCCATACTGACTTCATATGAGGCTGGTACTCTTCTAACTGGCTTACTTGTAGAGCCTTTATAGAATATGGTTGTTGTACTATCTCTCTTTCACCTCTTATATTAAGAGTGATTCTGCTATGTTCTCAATCATGATTTCTATAATTTTCTAGGTCCAATAATCAGACTCTTGATTTACTTCGTTGATGTAACTCTTTAGTTTCCTCTTCCTTCTGATCATCCTTTATGTATGCTTAAGCTATCTTCCGCTCTGTGGCTCCTGGTATTAGTTTTTTCTTTAGCCTTTTATGGACGCTATGGAATATCCTTGATACAACCTTCTAACAATTCAACCCTTTGTCTATGACCTGGACTGAATCCTTTCTTTTAACTTACACCGGAGTCTTCTATGGCTATATGATTGTCAACATATATGCTGCATGGATAATACCCCAAAATCTTGAGGGCGTTCATAACGTAATTATCTCTGGATCATTGATCGAATAATTCCTTTAGTTCCTTATCAACTTTCTTTGAGCGTAATCTATTACTTTTCCTGGTCTTTCTGCCTCCTTGTTGCGTGCATACTTAGCTTATCTTAGTTCCCACGCATGCTAGAATTTTCGTACAACTCATACGATCTCGAATATTACTTTTGATTTTTACTTCCTATTCATTAGCCACGGTAGGTGCCACGTTCTTATGGAGTGCATACAATGTTGTAGTGAGACTGCTTTTACATGACCATTTCTCCTTCAAGTTACTATGTTTAGGTTGAGGCCTTCTTCCTTATTTACTCAGCTAGTCTTTCATTGTAGTACTTGGGGAGGATCCTCTGACTCTTGTAAAGCTGCGAGCTTATTACATTGTATACTCGACAGAACTTTTGATGTCCTCCCTCGCCTATAATTATCCGTAGATACTTACCTCTATGCCCATGTGCTTGTAGGGTTGTTCCTGAACTAATATTTTGGCTGTCTTCCTAGTGGTATTCTCTTCTATTTACGTAACACTCATACGGTACCTTTAACTACCCCAACTCTTATCTGAATATTTCTTAAGGATCACGATATCATTACCTACGAGGCTGGATTCACTATGTTTATCTTGCACGATCTGTTGATTGTCTGTATCCTCTTGTCTAGCCATAACTAGGCTCTTCCTGAATCAACTACTAACTACTCGTTGGCCCATTCTTATATCAATATTCGGCGTAATCTTTCTTGGGTTATATCCTTTTACATAACTTATGTCTCGCACTGGTTCCTTATCTATCAATAACATCTCGGGCAGGAACCCTTACTTTCTCTCCTTGACGTCGTGTTTGCATAATGTTCTTGAATCATAGCATATCTGTACGATTTGAATAAGTGCAATCTCATTCCTTTCTCATTTTTATCGCATTCTTCCTTTACCATTCCATAGTTAGTAGAACCACTTAATTCTGACTTAATGTCATATCACACCATATTCCCCCCTTTAGGGGAGCACTAAGATTTACTGCTACGATGATCTACGTATAGAGGTTTCACCTTTTCATCTTTGGCGTCTTTTCACATCATCGATGACCCTTACTCGCCTCGCGGTAATCCTTCTGTACCAAGGATAACAAAATTCCTTACTCACGAGGGAGACACCTAGTGTAACTGGCACATACAGCCCCTTAAGCTTCACTTTGCTCACATTGCTTGCTTTAGGGAAGCGTCTTCCTGAATGACCATTCTCTGAATTTCTCGTGAACTTCTTCTGTTGTCCATTCTATTATCGCCGGAACGAATTCTGAAATTCTCATGTCGTCGACCATTATCAAATCACTCAGTCCCTAATCGATGTTTAGTTTATCTTGTTCACCAGCCCATACTATTTCTATTACTCTGGGTCTAACTTTTCCATCTGGTAATCATGTTAGAGTCACGAACTTTCTTCTTGAAATAAGGATATGAATTTATGGCCAATACTCTTTTGTTGTCTCAAGGTCTGTCACCTCTCACCTTTTCTTTCCCTTGACTATACAATCTGTAATACTGTCATTCATTTTTTGTTTTCTACCGTTTTCATCCATGTATCACCTATTACTCATAATTCTTCATTATCTCTCTTCTTATTTCCTTGCTAATATTTCTGTCTATCACTTTATTCTGAAAAGTTTCACAAGACATTCTTTTGCTTTTAGCTCCACTTGCTCCATCCACTGGCTCTTCGGGTTGCCTAACATTCTCTCTCTACTAGGGACGGGAGCTATACTAAGGTAATATTTATCTCTTCCAGGCTTCCAGTGCCTATCTTTGTAGTACTCATATCTAGCTGTACTATTTTAGAGTGCACAATCTGGGTGTCTCACAAAGAGATCTATTAGCATATTTGCAATATCCTTCGAAAATGTCAGCTAACGCTAACAATCCATCCACCATTTTGGGTTACCCTAACCCCAGCTAGATCCTGATATCCTGTCTTCTCTTATACTACTTCTGTTAGCCCCCATAGGGAATAAATGAGATGGGTGTCGCCAATTGTACACACCTCTACTACTGTTGAAGGTAACTCAAAATGCTTATATTTCCCTTCCTGAATGGTAAATAATGATAATCTTTACTAGCTGGGTAGCTCATACCCTTTTTCATCTTGCTTCTTTTACTTGTTGAAGTTTGTATCTACCTTTTGAATCTCTCATTGCTTTATACCATATGGGTGGATAGATATTCATGCCTTAGGGCACCTTTTCTAGAAGCTCACACATTTTAGTACACACATGATCTACTGGAGACCATAAATTTACTCATCATAAACGTGATACAAAATTGAGTTCCTCTGACTCAACTCTTCCATAGCCGTATTCAATCCCCTACCAACCGTATTTCTAGATATATGCATCATCGTATTATTAATAAGATAGAGTTTAGGAAATTGAGTTCTTACAATTGAGCTCTACCACACAATCTAGAGTAAGAAGAAAGAGTGACAGTCCTAAATGCCCTCCTACTTATAAGTGTGTTGCACAACACACCCATAAACAAGACTCTACTAGACACGGCTTGTAGACTCCCTAGGACAGAACTGCTTTGATACCACTTTTACCATGACCCAAACCGATTGGCCGCGACGGGCACCCGTTACCTTACTCAACCGAGTACCAACGTAACATATTTTTCTTATTATATCATCATAGGTAAGTGGGCCAGAAGGGGCGTCATGAGATAACCAGAGTAAACATGAGGGAATACCCGTCATAGAATGACCCAACTTGATATAGAAACTCATACCTGTGACATACGGTCCTATAAGGCCAATGTGATACATTATATACTTAAAATATAGGCCGACAAGGCCATACAAGTATCCGTATACATGACATCTGTCTACAAGCCTCTAAGAGTACATACTTATCATAAAGGTCGGGACAAGGCCTCGCCATACCAAACAATACACGTCTAAATCATACTGACCAAACAAGCAACTCCGAAGCAAATGGAGCGCACCAACATCTTCTGATGAGCTGATAACCTACTTGGAGGACTCTTGACTTGTCTATCGGGACATGGTGGCATGAAACATAGCGTCCCCAGGCAAAAGGGACATCAGTACAAATAATGTACCGATTATGTAAGGAATGAACATCAGTAAATAATAGACATGAGAGAAACATTGAGTAAAAAAACTCAACATGCATATGCGTATAAAGTTTGTACCATGCATGGGTATATGCGTTCATAACATCATCAAGCCTCTAAGCGAACCTCATCATATCATCTCGGCCACTGTGGGCAAATCATCAACGTATACCAGCTGATCAAGTGGTGGTGCGTGTATAACGACGTAACCTTTTTTCATATCCCATATACATATAATATACGTGTATATAATGCCATCTGGTTATGGGTCAATATACATGTATAAATATATGAAATGCATAAGAAATACGTTAATAAGATTTCTTGGAATGTCAAAAAATCAATATGCCTTTCGGATAAACTTTATCAAATACATATTTTTCTGCGACACATGAACAAAAGATATGATAATAATTCACATGGGGAATCAATAATATAGACACGCCTAGTACTTCTATGAATAGAGTCATTTATGAAAATTATGCGTTTACTCATTTCGTTTATATCGTATGGATCATGCCAAAAAGAAAGAAGGAATAGCCGTAACATACCTGAGCCGATTCTCTTGACAATCCCTCTAACACACGTCAATTGCGACAACATGTAATGGCGGATCGCAGTAGGAAAATATTCGTATGATATTCTTGAGAAAGATTGCACCGTATTCCTTAAAATTGCAAAATTTCACACTATATTGTGTTATGAAATTTCAAACGAAATATTTTGAGGCTCCATCATTAGCAAGCTTAGCATAATGTTGCTTGTATTCTTGTATGAATTCTTGTAGCAAATTCCATATGATCTCTTTTTGAATTTGATCATAGCCTTAGATGATACTTGTTGAAGCAATCACGTTGAGAATCTTTTATTGCTTTAGTGAATTCCATAACTTTGTGAATTACTCCTAATCTTGAATTAGAGAAGTCTTTTTTTTATAACATTCTTTAATCAAATGGGATGAGGTGCTCATCTCTTTGAATGTTGTCACCTTGCCAAGTGATTTAAGAGTCACTTAATGGCTCATATGTGGAAGCCACGTTGGGCTATCAAGCCTTATCCAATAATTCTGCCATTTCCATAATTAACTTATTCATCCCTCAGTAAACCAATAATTGACTAATTACCCACATAATTAAGAATTATCCCAAATTACTTAAAATACTACTCACTTTTAACACACTTTATGTCATGGTCATGTGGTACCTTGTATGGCACTAGTCCATAAATATCGGGTATTATATCTTGGACCGTATTTTATCCCCAAATTTTAAAATTCCGACGAAACTTATTTTCTTCGATTCGTTTACCCTCTCATTCACTAATTTACTTATCACTGGTTTGAAATAGCATAATGCTTATAATCTCATCCCCGAACTTACGTCGATTAAATTACTATGAAACTTTAACGTACAATACTACAGCGTGTAACATCGTCGTAATATAATACTGTGGAGCGTAACATCGACGTAATACTGCGGGGCATAACAGGCAACATGTGGTCGACCGACCGTAGAACCACATGTCGATGCATAGCGGTGGTGACAAGATAGTGGGGCAAATTCTTGTAATATATCTACAGAGCTGCTACTAAATACTCTAGTCTGGTCAATCCCTCTCTGCTAGGCCTAGCCAACTCGTCCTCCTCATTGATCCACATGAAGTACTCAGTCATACACCAGGGATTTTTCCACATTAGCATCATGATTATGTCGTTCTATACATCTTCGAGCCTCCTCACCCTCAGGTTTGGAATTTGTCTGTTGTAATCATTTTCATACAAAGTTTTCCTTGGCCAGAGGGGCACGTCTTGAATCAAACCAAATTGCCTTAGAACCCTTAGGAGCTCGTACGTCTGAATTTCTTCCAGTCCCACTAACTCGATAAAGTACTTTCCTTGTCTTCTCAAGATTGCCCTTCCACTTAACGACAAAAGTATGCAGTTTACAAATTATCCACTCAAATATGTCAATTTCTCGCCACTCCTCTTGCCCATGCAGTGTAACCCAGTGTCGCATCCTTTTTTTATGGCTCCTGATCATGTTACTGATGCCAACAAAGTCGATAATTTCCTCCCTCTAAAAGAAATATTATGTGGCCCATATCTAGAGTAGTAAGTTACAGCCTTTAAAAACATTATATCCTTTGGAGCATGCTGACAGTGCTAAGAATGTCTCTGCCAATATCATAGGAACGAGGGTGACTTGCAGATTTACTCGGAAAGTTGCCAAGACAACAGGTAGCAAGTTGATGTTTATTCACCCTTTTCTTTGCGGGAAAACTAGCAATCCCAATAGTGCTTGAGAAAAGGTAAGGGGGCAGAGGCTCTCCTATGCTGCTTGATTGCATTGGAATTCTTCAAGATGTCATTCAGAGCTCTCGGCGTCTGAACTTGTCGAATAGCTGGTCCAAACTCACCCGTCCATCCTTAATGTTTCTTAAGTTTCTGTTGTTTGTCGGCAAAATGACCAAGGTAGTTCTAATCAAGGAAATTGGAGCAACAACAGCAACATTTATGCAAACCGGAGTTCAAACGCCTATGTTCCTCCAAAGGGGCAATATTCTAACTCTCAACATTGGAAGGAGAGTTCTTCAAGCGATTCCAAATTGGAGAACATGCTTGATAGATTATTGCAAAATCAAGAGAGGTCCTACACTTCAATGAAAAATATGACCAAGCTTTTGAGTTGTCACACAGCATCTATTCAATAGTTGGAGATACAAATGAGGTATTTCACAAGAGAACAAAACCCAAAACAAAAAGGCAAACTCCCAAGTGATACAATCGCAAACCCATAGGGTAGTGGGGGTGGCCCAACCGCTCATTGTGTGGCAAGAGTGAACAGGTGGTCGAAGTGGAGAATGTTGAACAAGAAGATGAGGCGCAAGTTAAGGTGCCAAATGCTGTTGAGGTTAAGAGAATTCTGAAGAAGGTGAAGGCTCAAGATGTGAGCCATGAAAAGGTTGAGGAAAAAGTAATAGAGGCACGAAAACCTCTAGCACTTATTCCTATACCTCCTCTTCCATTTCTTCAAAGACTAGCTAGAAGGGTTGATGGGAGAAAATTCGAGAAGTTCTATGACATCTTAAAGCAATTATCAGTGAACATTCCGTTTGTGGAAGCTTTTCAAGAGATGCCAATTTTTGCTAAGTACTTGAAGGATTTGATATCTAAAAGAAGACCATCAAGAATGAAATGGTGAGTGTCACCCACCGGATTAGCTCCATCATTTCAACAATCGTTGTCCAAAAGAAAGCGTATCTGGGGGCTTTCATCATTCCATGCACTATTGGATTGTATGACTTTGCACGAGCTCTTTTTGATAATAGGGCTAGCATAAACTTAATGCCTCTTTCTATCTACAAGCAAGCTGGAAATGGCGAGGCCTACGAGTATGAGGTTGCAAATGGAAAAACGTTCAATAAAGAGACCGGTGGGGATGGTGGATGATGTGCTTGTGAAAGTGGGGAAGTTCCTCCTCCCCGCTGACTTTGTTATTCTTGATTATGCAGTTGATAAAGAGATCCCTATCATCTTAGAGAGACCATTCCTTGCAACCGGGAGAGCACTTATGGACTCGAAAAGAAATGAGATTAAATTCCATATTAATGACGAAGAAATACCTTTCAAGAAATTAAGGTCATTAAATTGCAAAATACATATGAGAGTATCTCGGTACTTGATGTTGTTATGTAGTAGAATATGTCGTTGAGGTAAAAATGGATTGGTCTCTTCCATTTGAACTTATGTGCGACACCAGTGGTGTGGCTATTGGGGTAGTGCTTGGTCAAAGGCACAACAAGATTCTTTACCCTGGCTACTATGCAAGAAAGATACTTAATGGAGTACAAATGAATTACACCGTAACTGAGCAAGAACTGCTCGCCATTGTCTATGATTTTGAAAAATTCCGGGCATATTAGTTGGGTCCTTTTTTTTTACAAGAATTTGACTTTGAAGTCAAAGATAAGAAAGGAACAAAACATCAAGTTGCGACTCACTTATCTAAACTTGAAGAGGCAGGGAGACAAAATGAAGATCTTAAAACCAAAGACGCCTTCCCAGATGAAAAATCTTTAGCAATATCTAGCACTTCAACTCCTTGGTATGCCGATATAGCAAACTTCTTGGTTAGTGGACTTGTACTCAATGAATTGTAAGCTTATCAAAGGAAAATTTTCTTGAGGGATTGTAGGCAATACTATTGGGAGGAACCCTTCTTATTTCACATATGCACCGACAACATCATTCAAAATTATGTTCCGGAAGATTAGGTGATGCCGATTCTCAAAGCCTGTCATGACTCAAATTGGGGGTCACTACGGTGGAAATCGTACGGCGGAGAAAGTGCTTGAATGTGGCTAATATTGGCCATCAATCTATGAAGACGCAATTCTAATGGTCAACGTATGTGATCAATGTCAAAGGCAAGGGTCAATTTCTAGAAGGCATGAGATGCCTATAAATTTTATGATGGAGGTAGAGATCTTTGATGTGTGGGGGATTAATTTAATGGGCCCCTTTGTGAACTCATACGGCATGATGGAAATCTTGGTAGCAGTGGACTATTGTCACGCCCCGAACTTGGGGGGCGAGACCGGCACCCGGTTGCCTCACCTATCCTTGCGTACCAACTTGCAACTAAGGGACTCTGAACATATAATGTCATACTTTGGCCATGGGCCACATTGCAAGACAATTGCGAATGATGACTAAACATCAATATAATGCTGGGCCGACAAGGCCTTCATAACAACTACAACTGGCAAACCAACAAAATATACATAAAAGGCCTACAAGCCCAAAATACTACACTAACTGATAGGATATGTCTACAAGCCTCTACTGACGGATATACTGTGATCGGAACAGGGCCCCGACCTACTCGTATCATATATACATATATACACAAGATGTACATAAAGCTCTAGACCCGGCAACTCCGAAGGGCATGGATCTTACCGATCAAGCTGAACTCGGGCAACGCCTAATGAGGAGGTCTACCCGTCTGTCTGCCTGAACCTGCACGCATGAAATGCAGTACCCCCAGAAAAAAGGGGCGTCAGTACGAAATAATATACCGAGTATGTAAGGCAATATACTGAAAGCTGAAACTGAACTGATAATATAATAACCGAAAGTAACTGGGAGTCGAAGATAATCTGAAGATATACTCACCTGTTGATACTGACTCAACTCTCTCAATATAGTAAGTAAAATAGTTGTTCGGCCTTATAAGGCTAGGTATATATATAACTGCTCTGCCGTAGTATGCTCGCTCAAAGGCGCTCGGCCAACTGTGCTCGGTCATAGGCGCTCGGCTACATCATGCTCGGCATATAACTTACCATTTGATCAGAGGTTGCCCAATTTGGGCCTGCCCATCGATTATAGCTCGATGGTAATGAAAATACCGTAATACTGTATATATATATAGGCTCTCTGCTCTCTTGACTGGAAGAAGATAATACTAAATTAAATATGAAGTCTTGATAAGGAGACTACTGTAATTTATAAGACTAGGATAATGTATATAAATTCGGGAGTATGAACTTCTCTTTATGCCTCGTTATCAAACACATATAATTACGGGATCACGCCAAAATGAAGGAAGGGCTTAGCCTTAACATACCTGAGCCGGTTCTCTGGACAACCCTTCTAGCACACGACAATTGTGACAAAATTCATGACGGCAAGATCGGAGTAGGGAAAAATCCGTATGATATTCTTGAGAAAGATTATATCAGGCTTCTTTAGAATTGTCAAAAAAATGTTACGTTGCTATAAGCTTGAATTCTTGAATTCCTTATTGAATTCTTGTTGAATCAGAAAATGTCACGTTACTAAGCTTCATATGAAATTGTTGAGAATCCAAATCCCATCCGTTACTGAATATCTTAATCCATCTCCTTAAGTGATTTTTGGAGGCATTTTTGTTATAGGGGTGGACCCCACTTTGGCAAGGTGACTAAGCCAGTAGTTCACAGTACTTTGCCACCTTGAAGTGTGGCTTAATAGTCACTAAATTGGGAAAGATGGGCTACCACGTTGGGGCCTCTTTTAGGACTTATCCAAGTCTTAATTTATTAATCACTAATTCCTTAAGTAATTAATTAATCTCCCATTAATCAATAATCAACAAATTACCCACATAATTAAGAATTATCTCAAATTACTTAAAATACTACTCATTTTAATACACTTTATACATCATACTATCGTGGTCATACGGTACATTGTATGGTACTAGTCCATAAATACCGGGTATTTTAGCTCGGGCCGTATTTTATCCCAAAATGTCAAACTTTGATGAAATTTCTTTTTTTCGATTTGCTTACCTCTCACCTTCACGAATTTACTTATCACTTGTTTGAAATAGCATAATGCTTGTAATCTCAAAATAATCTCATTCCCGAACTTTACGTCGATTAACTTACAACGAAACTTTAACATACGAAAATGCGAGATGTAACAACTATGTCTCAAAATGGATCGAAGCAGTTACCTTGCCAAACAACGAGGCAAGTAGTGTAACTACCTTCTTGAAAAAGAACATATTTACTCGATTTGGAACCCCAAGGGCCATCCTTAGTCATGGTGGTTCTCACTTTTGCAACAAATCCTTTGCGAGGTTGCTCGAGAAATATGGAGTTAAGCACAAGGTGGCAGCCCCTTATAATCCTCAATCTAGTAGCCAAGTTGAAGTCCCCAACCAATAAATCAAGAATATTCTAGCAAAAGTTGTTAATGTAAACAAGACTGATTGGTCAAGGAAGCTATATGATGCTCTGTGGGCTTATCGGATTGCATCCAAAACACCCATCGGTACCTTCTCGTACTGGTTGATTTTTGGTAAGGCATGTCACTTGTCAGTGGAGCTAGAACACAAATCCTTGTGGGCGTTCAAAAAGATAAATCTTGACCGGGCCGAAGCAACAAATCTAAGGATGGCACGACTTAATGAGGTGGATGAATTCCATTTCCAAAACTATGAGAATACAACTATGTATAATGAAAAGATGAAGTCTGTTCGTGAAGCATGAATTCAAATTCGGTGACTTGGTCTTACTCTTCAACTCAAGGTTGAAGCTATTCTTGGGCAAACTCAAGTCCAAATAGTATGTCCCGTTAAAAGTTGTTAGTGTGTCTCCCTATGGCGCCTTCAAATTAGAATTCGAGGATGGAACTCGAACCTTCAAAGTTAATGGCCAAAGGGTGAAGCACTACCTCGGAAAAAATGGAGAAAGGAAGCAGGTGGAACAATTAAAACTCAAAGATTGTCCTGTACCAACCTCCACAACTGATAAGCCAAAAAGGGGTAACATCGTCGTGTCGCAACGTTAAATGAAGCGCTTCTTGGGAGGCAACCCATGTGCTGGAAATGTTTTTGGTTAGATTTTTATCTTTGTATGTTTATTAATCTTTGTCGACCATTTTGATTTGTATGTCTTAGAGTGCAGGGTACTCAAAATGCAGAGAAATGGAATGCAAAGACGAAGGGAAAGTGAAGAAAAGTTAACAGAGCATCAAATGTTTTTCTGAGGCCACATATGCCGCCGCATAATTGGTTCGCATACCGCAAACTGGTCGCTGACATCACCAGACCATCCTGAAAATAAGCCTCTCAACATCTGGTGTAAGGCCAACTTTCGTGGACCGCAAAACGTTTTTGCAATCGCATAGGCGACCATATATTGGCCACACACAACCCATGTACTAGTCTTTTGCATAACTCTTCTACGACCGCGGATGCTATTTTGCAATGAGAATCGCACCACAGAACGCACAAGTATTAGAATTCATTCCTTTGTCACTTTCCCATTTCCGACCCCTACTCTAATTCCGCTGAAAAGAAAACAAAAGAAAACAAGAGAAAAGGAAAACAAAAGAAAAGTCTGAACACCACAAATCACTTTTCTTGGAGAATTCGCTTCCATGCTATTTGATCACAAATTTTTCCACTCTCCTCAACTGATCTGGTATGAAATTATTCCCTTCTTATTTCTCCATTGATATCGTATTTACTCGCATCAGTCCCCCTACTCACCCATGATTCCTGTTCTATCCACCCTTTCTCTGTGTCTCATGGCAATTCCTTTTCTCATTGTTGGGATGTATTGGGTGGTAGTTGACGGCAATTTCTAGTCAAGCTCGTGGGGATAGGGCTAGGGGTACGGGGGTGTGTTATTTGTTGTAGTGATTCTTGATGATGTATATTGGGTATTCTAGGATTGAACCTGAAATTGATCAAATGTTGCTTGTTGTATGTACATTTTGTGAAATTCTATACTGTCTATATAGTATAGAAGAAAATTGATTTCCAATGGTAGCATGTGTGTCAAATCTCAGTGGAGAGGATGACTTATGCGGCACCGCATAACTGATTTATGGTCAGCAAAATTATCGCACATCATGTGTGCTTGTATGTTTGTGGGATGTCGACTCTGTGGTTGATTTTGTAGTCGCGAATTTGATATGCAGACCATGAATCTGTCATAGACGTCAACATGTGCAGGAAATTTTTGAAGTTAAAAATGTGTTTAATTTGCGGTTGCACATTAGTTTTGCGACCACTTCTGCAGTCTGCATAAGTTGTTGAACATACCATTGAACATTTTGTGGTGTACTTCGCAGACCGCAAAATGTGTTTTTCCCTTCATTTCTTTGCCATATTATACAAATGTTCTAGCATCTGCTCACTTCACCCTGATTAGCAGGAATGGTACCAAAGAAAATCCAAGCATCCACAACACCTACCACACGAGGAAAGAGACATGCTGGAGCTATAAGTCCAACATCATAATAGCACCAATACAAAAGACTAGGCACATATATCAATTCAGCTGAGTCTGTCTCCCAGTTTGAAGAGGAGGGGGCACAACTTGACCTATTGCCACCAGTTGATCTCTAGGCAGCAGCACGGAGAAAGAGTGTGAGGATACACTAAGGTTTAGTATCACCGGATCTTGGTAGCATTGGAAAAAAGGAAGATCATCGAAGAAAAGCAGCTAAGTGTGAACGAACTTAAATAACACTACCAACATGTGCTAGAAAACATCAAAAAGAGGGGATGGGAGTTCTTTACTGAACCACCGGGGGAATACAACGAGATACTTGTTAGAGAATTCTATGTTGCATATGCTGCTTCAATAACTAAGAAGGAAACGAGGCATCGTACGTACTTGACCTCCATCATAGTCAGAGGAATTGTAGTATCTTGTGGCCCTAAATCGATAAATGGAATTTATTTTGGAACTTAGAAGCTAGGCACGGCAGAATACGATGCAAATATGGCAAATAAGGAAGATAAGTGTGCTTGGGTAGCCTCTGTCATAGCTCAGCGGACACAAGCCTAGATTGAACAGGGCCAGAAGATTCACAAGATGGATCTCACCGAAGAAAGCCGGCATTGACAATGTTTTATCTGCTCTCGCATACAACCAGCGATAAATGAGACCGAGAATAGTCTTGAGAAGGCCATTCTCATTGCATCAATAATGTTGGGTTTCAGGATTGATTTGGTGCAGCTCATATTCCCTGAGATTGTGATTCGGACAAACCCTAAGGAAACTACGCTTCTCTTTCTATGCATCACCAATTCTTTGTGTTAAGACACAGAGGTTCATCCATTTCCAAAATATGACCTCATGGTAGAAGCCGTTCAAGATGTTCATATCACTAGGCACAACACTGCTTCGTAGAATGTTCCCGCAGAGCAACCAGGGCAACCAATCATCCTCCCACTAGCCTCATCCACTTCTGCAGCACATGTCACTTGTTCAGCACTAGCCACCTCTTCAGCACCTACGACCTCCACATCCACTCCCAGGCCAGCTACTACTACACCACCTATATCACTGCCTACCATCTCCAAGCTTAGTCTACTGGCATAGCACGCTAATGCCAAAGTAGACAAGCTTGTAAAAGACCTTCCATTGCTCATCAGGAAAGCGTTGGCACCGCTCCAAGCCTCAAGTCAGGGATACATAAGATGCAGACATTGGAGTTTTACCTTACAACTTTTCTCCCGGTGAAGGGGGAGCATGGCACTAGCACCTCGCAAGTACCAAACCTTGATTTGGACTTAACAAACCTCCTCTCAATAGAGGAGGAACATGGTACTAGCCTCCCATATGCTCCGAGACCTGCTACATACACTAATGACCAGTCAGATGCAGAATCCAAAGTGTTTTGTGAGGAGACAGACGAAAAGCAAGTTGTTGAGGAGGTCGATGATCAGAGGACTAACAAAGGTAAATAGGTTGCTTCTAGAGAAGAATAAGGTGATGATGAAGTAGACTTGCAGACGGCTATCACACATTATCTTGAGGATATGGCTTCCATGGATACCACCACGACCACAAAACCATCATCGGGTGAGGCCAACAGCTCCTAGGTCGAGGACCCCGGTCTGCAACTTGCGTAACCTCCTACTTTGGTCCTGGACACCACTATCCATTTAGAGGTTCTACCCACTACCTCCCATTCTTAGCCCTAGTCCCACGGTGGCATCAGAAAGTCCAACCACTCCAAGCGCTTAGTGCACCCCATGAATCCCCTAAACATTGCTCTTACTTTTTCAATGCATTGGGGACAATGCATGCTTCTATGTTAGGGGTGGGGTAGAAAAAAACTATGCAACTTATATATAAATATTAGTCTTGACAGTGTAGATGTGTGTGTAGTAGTGAATTCCCCTAGGTTTTTCTTTGCCGGGTTCTTTTCCAAGGGTGTAATAGCAGAACCACGGTTGTAGTCATGAAACATTTAGACTTGTTTGGTACTTTTGTTCTAGATTCAAGAATGTGATAAGTTTTTGTGAAATAAATTATACCCTTCAAAGTTTCTGAATAAATAGCCATTTTTTGGAAATCAAGGCTCGTTCTATGACTTTGTGGGTACTTAGAATCTCAACATCATGTGACAAAGCTTTAAATTGCCTTGTATTCTTTTGAGGGATGAAAATATGTTGATTCGAGTATTTCATGCATCATGAGTGGTGAGAATTTGTGAATAATGCATGTGCTTAACTTGTAATGTCTAGAACTTGCCTGGTTGGTTCCTCATTTCAAATATTGGGTTGATGATTTGTTGGTGAATTGATCTTAGGACTTTCTTGTGATTACTAACTAATTTGTTGCCACATTTACCTCCCTTATGCATTTATTATCCTAGTTGTCCCTCGTTGAGCCTTTAACATTTCCTTTAGCTGCCACACTACAAACCTTTATCCCTTTCTAGGGAGTTGGCTTTAAGACTATGTTCATGGGTGTTGGTATCAATTGGGAAATGGTAGAGGAATGTATAGTATATAATGGCTAATCTTTTGAGGTTGTGTCTTGTTAAGCCAGCGGCTAATTTAAGAGCCAACATACTTTAAACCAAAAGCTTCATGGCATTCTAAACCAAGAAATACTCAGTCTTCCAAAGAGAGAGAGAGAGAGAGAGAGAGAGAGAGAGAGAGATGGAGTGTTGAGAAAATATGGTAAGGCAAGCAACTAGGGGGTGGTCATGAACTACAAAGTGGGTTGATAGTAGCAATTAGATATTAACAAGGGCAATATATGCTATTCGAGAACGAATTCGTGTAGTGTTTAAGAAGGGTATAGTCACTAATTTCCCAAATATTCATCCAACTCGTCTCCAAGCCTACACTACAAACCCTGAAAAGTCCTTTTTGATCAACAACCAATTATTCTTAAGCTAGCAACGAGTTAAAATAAGGTCAAGCATATGGACTGATACTTGTAACACTTAGCTTTTTTTCTCAGTGCAAGAGTGTTTAATTGTATCCCTTGTACATATTTATTGAGTTGGGGATTTTCTTTGCTGTGAGGATGCATGAAATGCAAGAGTTAGCAAAAGTTAGGTTTTTTAAAGTGGGATGTATGTGCATATCTAGCTATTAGTAGCACTTTGTCATTGCTTTTCAGGATGGAAACTCACAAACTGATTATTTGAAAAGTTAAATGATTTTTGTCTTTGTTGAAGGGTAAATAAAGTAAGTTACATGCTTGTTAGTTAACAGTTAGCACCATCCATAGTCATTGATGTATTGTGATCAGTCGGAAGTAGATTAGTTTCCTATTAGGGTAACATTTTAGCTTCTTGAGGACAAGCAAGAGTTTAAGTTGAGGTTGTTGATGTGCCGTAGAAATGTCGCACTTTCGATACTAATTTCATAGACTTTAGATTGTCTTTTAAATCATGGTAAGTAATTTCTTATGTAGTTTTGGTGATTTATAGGAAACCGAACTTGAAGAGCCAAGAACGTGAAAAAGATGACAAAAATCATGAAGAAGGCAGATTTGCAACAGATATGCAACCGCGTAAGTGATGTGTGAACCGCATACCTATCGCAAATATAACCAACCCATCTCAGTTTCAAGAGTCAAATCGGTGGTTCAATATGCGTTCGCATAACTTATGTGCACACCGCAGAAGTGTCGCACAAATGCAAAACGAATTCCAGTGAAGACGAATCTACGATCCAATATGCGGTCGCGAAGTCATTATGCGGACCGCATAACCGATATGCGATGGAAATCTTGAAAATCTGGAGATCAAATCTATGGAGTTGATACTGATTTGTGGACCACGGATAAATTTTGCAATCCATTATGCAATTGCAGACTAATCTGAAGGGCTATTTTTATCATATTTTGTCCGCGAATTTTAGGTCATGATAAATAGAATAACTAGGGTTTTGTGGTCATCATGTCTGAAAGGTCATACACATAGAGCATTTAATACACCACTTATTTTGGAGCTTTTTGGGAGATATTCCAAGACTTTATCTTCATTGTAAGATTCTATGACTTTATTTAATGCTTTATTTTTGTATTCTAGTATGAGTAGCTAACTTTAAATACTAAGGTTGTGGACCCTAAGTGGGTGTAATGTTAATAGGTGTTTACCATTGAATTTATATATAATGGGTTGTTGATTTCTATTCATTTCTTATGTTTCATTTATGGTTAATGGTTGCAAACATTAATTATTGCCAATTTACTTTATCTTTCACTTGGAAAAGTGGGTTAGGGTCTGGTAGAATTGAATAAAAAGAATTCAAAGCTTTAAACCTTGTTTAATAGAATCGCTTAGAAATAAGTGAGTTCTACTTGGCATAAATTGGTTGTTCTTAATTGTAACTCTTTTGTATTTAGAAAAATCATAAAGAGGAAATATTACCTAACTATTGGGAAATATTGGGTGGTCATTTAGGAACAATTTGCATATCAAAGGACCTCGAATTAGAAATATCATATTAACACTTATAGCATTACATTCCATAGACGGGGACACAACCTTGGTTTCTTAATCCTTTTAATCAATTCTCTTAGAAAAATAGCTTCCCTTAATACACCACAATTACCAAACTCTTTCCAAACTAACGGAATAGAAGTACGGCTTTAGTTAAGTGACACTATTCAAGTAACCTGTTCACACATATTTCCTATGGGATTCAACCCCAACCTAGTTAGGTTATTATATTTGACATTGACCGCTTTACACCATTTATATAGGTGTAATTTGAGTGTATCACATCGTAAGTGCGGTTAAGTGTCCACAGATGCATAATCACTGGCGGTATTATATTTTGAAGGGTTTGATTTTGTTTCTCATTTTGGTAGTTGTGGAGCTCGACTCATGGCCTTTTTGGAGTGTGTTTCATCACAATTGAAAGGGTAAGTGATATCTACTTAATTTTGGTGTTAGTTATTGATTACCCATTGAATATTACACCTAATTTATAAGAATTTAAGATGGAATTTGGGGGATTTGGACTATGTTATTGGAGAGTGGGATTTGATGATTTGAGGGCCGATTTATTGTTGGAATTAGATGGAACACATATATTTGGGCTCATATCGTAATGGGTGTTCAGAATTTATGAGTTTGGTCGTGTTCCGGGGTGCGAGCCTGTGGTTGACCTTTTAGGTTGACTTTTTCAGTTTTGTTGAAGATCTTAGCTTTATCATTTGGAATCGTTTCCTATGGCTTTTATTGATGATATTAAGTAAATTTGGCTAGATTCGAGCCATCCGTAGGTTGATTCAAGCGGGGTGGTCATCCTAGAGTACTGATTTGGCTTGCTCGAGGTAAATATCTTACCTACACTTGGTTGAGGCACTAGTTGCCTAAGTTATTTGTGATAGCTATCTGCTATGGATGGTGCACATGTGGGGGGTTTAGCCCACGTGCGTGCACCGAGGTATCATCCCTTATTGGGGTAGTGCTTGGGTTATGATATGCCTTTAATTGATTGCTAAGCTTTATGGTGTGATGTTTCTCTTATTTGTACCTATGTTATGAGCTACTTGAGGCATGTTTGAGGTTACATAGAGGTTAAATCTCCTGATTGAAACAAATAGTTGCAATTTTGTGATGCATTTACCTGATTTGAGCTACAATATCACACTTGCACATGCAAAGACCGTAGCATGTCAGTTATACTAGACCAGGAGTATAAACTTTGATATTCATAGTTCATATATATGTATTATTCCATATTTGTGTCTGTGTGATGCGGTTGGGACTAGTAGCTTGTGACTACGCCGGTCGAATTATGGAATTGTGCATATGATCACGCCGGGCGGATTGTGATATTGTGCCTGTGACCACATCGGGCGGATTGTGATATTGTGCATGTGACCACGCCGGGCGGATTGTGATATTTTGCTTGGGACCACGCCAGGTGATTATGATTATTGCATGTGACTGCGTCGTGCAGTGTGTGGTTATGGATCCATCCCCCTAGGGCCACCTTCTCATTTTTCTTCTTGATGTGTACATGCGGATTTTAGAAAAACATATCAGTGGTTTGGTACAGCTATGGAAATTCCAAGGAAAATCTGACTAGTGTTTGTTCGGTTATTACATTTCATATTTACTTGCAATTTTTCTTAGTTGTTTACCTCATGTACTTGCATATCTTCCTTGTATGCTAGAGTGTTGACTTAGCAAGGTATGATAAGTAATTATGCACATAAAAGGTGGTTCTGTTACACCCAATGTTTTCGTGCATAAGAGTACGTCGCAAGTCAAATGATGTAAGCTCAGAAATGAGATCATCTTTGAAAGTACATAAAGTAAGTTAATCATGTTACCTTGGAGGGTAAAAATATTTATGATCAAGAGTTGCAACTACCAAGAGGGTTGGAAGGCTTAGAAGCTAAACGATTTGAAGAAACTAAGTTTTGTCAAAAGTCGACAGGTTGGAAATGTTATAACATGTACTTTTGGGGTGCGACTAGGGTGCTTAACATGATATGGAGTTTATGTTATGAGTTTTTTTAGTCGTATGATAGTCGTGTTTTATGGTTTTAATTCAAGCGAGTTGTGGAACAAAAATTGGCAAAGGTCATCACAAGTTACACTCGTAAATGTGCTGATACTTAGGTCAAATGTATCTGAGATTTCTTCCTAACATACTTAGAATTATGGGATGATCCATGTAACACCCCGGAAAATTTCAAAGTACTTAAGTGTAAGGCCTGGTAAAATTTGCAAAGAAAATAATGTTTCATGGTGCCGGACTATGCTTATGTGTTTGAGGATTATAGAAAAGTGCCGCATAATGGCCAGAAAAGTGCGTTTATGCAGTCCATTATGCGACCGCATAATCACTCTGCAGGCCGCATAATGGCCACAGAAGTGAGCAGGAGAGGGCTATTCTGGAAGCTTCTATGCAGTCGACTATGCGACCGCATCACTGTTATGCGGTGCATTATGCGACCGCATAACAGTTATGCGGACCGCATAGTGACCGCATACACAGGCAGTTCTTTTGGCTATTTTGTAACCAATTATGCGACCGATATGCGGTCCGCATAACCATTATGTGGTCGTATATGCGACCGCAGAACCTGTTCCGGAGCTTTATTTTTGGGGTTTTAAAACCCAACCCTACTTCGTTAAATACACATTTTGGGCCATTTTTGAGAGATACTCTGACATTTTAGAGTGAGAGAGGGTGCCCTAGAGTGAGAAGGTGCTCTTCAATAATTGTTCTTCAATTCTTGCCCAAGTTTTGGAAGATTAAGAATGGAAACTCACTACATCTTCATCCCAGAGGTAAGATTCTACACCCTAACCCTAACTTTCGAATTTTCTATAGAATTGGATAATTTGCAAGATAATTTCTGGGTAGGAAGGTTGTTTATTTACATGCATGTGATATCAAGGGGTGTAGGAAGATTGTTGAACTAGGCATGGTAAATATTGGGTTGTGGGATGATGGAATTCTCCATAAAAGGGCCTTGAAACCTTATGCACACCTTGTGTTTGATAAAATGCTCGAATGAGCTAGAACCATGATCATCTTCCTAATTTTGGTTCAATTTGTTATATTTCTAAAATAGATTGAAGTTGCTAAGAATTCCGGAACATTTAGAGTGTAAGGAAGCTCAAGTGAGGTATGTTGGCTAAACTCTTCTTTAAGAATTGGAATTCCTATTATCCTTGTAAGTTCCGAGATGTTGATTATAAATCGAGTATCCCGATAAGTTCTGTGATGAAGATATATGTTCAATCTATGTTTCAAATGCTCTTATCATATTGCATTATAAATTGAGGATGTGTCCCAAACTATGGATTATGTACCCACATGTTATAATTTCTAGTCATGATTTATGTGAAAGTTATTATGCCAAGTTGTGTAGAGATTGTGATTGTGATACACCTCCACCCGCATACATTGGGGTGAGGCGGCATGACCACTTTGTGTGAGGATTATGGTATAGAGATTGTGATTGTGATATACCTCCACCCGTATATATATTGGGGTGAGACGGCATGACCGCTTTGTGTAGGAATTATGGTATTGTGGGAGTGCACCTCCACCCGCTTACATTGGGGTGAGGCGGTACGAGCGCTTTGTGTATAGTTTTGGTCTTGTTGTGCCACCACCACCCGCATACATTGGGGTGAGGTGGCATAGCCGCTTTGTGTAGGTTCTTGGCACTATGGTTATACATCCACCCGCATACATTGAGGTGAGGCGGCAGGGCCGCTTGATTTGAGTTGTGGTATTGAACGTACACCTCCACCTGCATACATTGAGGTGAGGTGGTGGGGCCGCTTTGTGTTAAGATGGTTATAGAGGATCTCATCTTAAATCCTATAAATGTTGTTGATAGCTTTTAATAAGCTTGCTATGGTTGAGACAGTTATCTATATTATACTATTGCCGCACCGGTCCATCATATTCATCTTGTATTTATGAATTCTTAAATTGGTGTTTAGTTTTCATACTAGTACTATTCGACGGTACTAACATCCCTTTTGCCGGGGCCGCTGCATCTTTAAATGGATGCAGGTGGTTCCACAACAGGAGACATTGATCAGTGATAGCAGTACACCTTCTTCTCACCTGACTTGATGAGCCCCTCTTCATCCTGGGGTCATGTATCTTTTGTTCTTTGTGTATTCTGTTTGAGGTATAGCCGGGGCCTTGTTGCCAGCATTATCATTGTACTCATCTTTATCTATAGAGGCTCCGTAGACATAGTGTGGGTTGTGTATGGGTGTTGGGGAAAGACAAACTATGTTATGTTGTGGTTGTAATACTTGTCCATTTGAGACTTTAAAAATGATGAAACTATTGGTAAGAAATTGGTAATTGCAGACATGACCACTTTATTGTTTAATTAAGGAAAACATATATTCTCTTTATTCATGAATGAGTTTGGGTAGAAGGAATCTAACAGGCTTGCTCGGTCGGGTTCACTCGATTGAGCGCCGGTCGCGCTCCCCGGTTTTGGGGCGTGACTAACTTGGTATCAGAGCCTAAGGTTTTAAAGTGTCCTAGGATGTCTCGGAGCCGTGTCTAGTAGAGTCCTTATTATCGGTGTGTTGTCGACCACATCTATAATTAGGATGCTACATGAGCATTTAGGAATAATACCCTTATTTCATGTTCTTGATCGTGCGATAAAGCTGATTGTAAGATTGTTCCTCCTTTAACTCATGCGTTGCTCTAATTTTCAGTACATGACACCTAAGAAGAAGGCAAGAACTAGCCAAAGAGCCAATGTCAGCCCAGGAGTGAAAGTTGACCCTATAATTGATGATGCGGGTGAGCACCCGAGGAGTGAGAATATTCCTCCAGTTACTTCACTGCCTGACTCTACTACAACTGATCAGACCACACCTATCCCTATACCTACTGAAGGTGAAACAGTTCCTCCAACTGATATAGCAGTTCTACCTCCAGCTCCAGCTTCCGATTCTAGTGTGTCTGATATTGATATTAGGGGAGCCATACAAATGTTGACATACTTAGTGGCTTCTCAGGCCCAGAGATCGAGTGTTGGGCCTACTTCTTCTAGTCATCCAATGGAATCTGCTAGTTCCACAGTGAACAAGTTTCTTCAGTTAGATCCTCCAGTGTTTACGGGTGCTGATCCCGAGGAGGACCCCCAGGACTTCATTGATGAGATGCACAAAACTCTTCGGGTTATGCATGCTACAGAGACAGAGGGAGTAGAATTGGCCTCCTACCGCCTAAAATGGGTGGCCTACTCTTGGTTTAAGTTGTGGGAGGAATCCTGTGAGGAGGGAAGCCCTCCGGCAAGGTGGGGTGAGTTCACAGATGCCTTTATGGATCATTTCTTGCTTGCCAAAACTAAGGCAGCTTGTGCTGCGGAGTTTGAAAGCCTGAAGCAGGGTAGTATGAATGTGTCGGAGTACCATATGGAGTTTGCGCGCCTATCCAGTTTTGTTATTCAAATGTTGCCCTCTATGGAGGCTAAAGTGCGCCGGTTTGTATAGGGCCTTAGCCCCTTGGTTATCAATGAGGCCTCTATAGCTGCGTTGAATTCCGATATGAACTATGGTAAGATGGTGGCATTTGCTCAAGCCACAGAGACTCGAAAATTGAAGAATAGAATGGAGCGTCAGAGTAGCAGCAAGGCCCGGTCCGCGGGAAACTTTGGTGGTTCTTCCGGTGGTGGTGGTGGTAGGTCAGTATTTAGGGGAGCGTCATCAGGACCATCCCAATCATTTGCCTAGTATTCGATGGGTGCACAGTCATCTGGACCCAGTAAGGGCAACAGGGGACCCCACCAACAAGGTCGGCCCGACAGAAGGTTTCAGCAGCGGAGGCTTCCATGCCCTAAGTGTAGGAGGATGCACTTTGGGTCCTGCTTCATGGACCTACCAGTATGCTATGGGTGTGGTGTGAGGGGTTACATTCAGAGAGATTGCCGCTCAACCCGCCAAAATATGGGCATAGGTGCGGCACAACCAGCTAATTCTGCAGCTACTACATCCACAGCACCTCCAGCTCGAGGCACCCCAGTACTCGTAGGGCGTGGTGCAGCTAGGGGTGGTGCACATAATTTGGGAGGACACAACAGATTTTATGCTATGCGGAGACGTCAGGAATCAGAGGCTTCTCCAAATGTTGTCACAGGTATATTGACTGTCCAATCTCATGATGTATATGCTCTTATTGATCCCTGTTCCACTTTTTCATATGTCACACCTTATATTGCTATGGAATTTGGGATAGAACCAGAATATCTTCATGAGCCGTTCTCGGTATCTACTCTGGTTGGTGAGTCTATTTTGGCCGCGCCAATTTATATTGATTGTGTTTTCACATTGCGTGGTCGAGACACCGTGGCCAATCTTATTGAATCGAGAATGGTCGATTTTGATGTGATAATGGGGATGGATTGGCTTTACTCTTGTTTTGCCAAGCTTGATTGCCGAACCAGAACTATTAGGTTTGAATTTACAAATGAGCCAGTTATTGAGTGGAAGGGTGATGATGTAGTGCCGAAGGGTAGGTTTATTTCTTACCTTAAGGCCACGAAAATGATCAACAAGGGATGTATTTACCACTTGGTCCGGGTTACGGACACCGATACTGAGGCACCTATACTTGAGTCTGTGCCTGAAGTGAATGAATTTCCGGGAGTATTTCCGGATGAACTCCCTGGGGTCCCACCAGACAGGGAGATTGATTTTGGGATTGATGTGATGCCAGACACATATCCTATATTTATTCCACCCTACAGAATGGCACCGACAGAATTGAAAGAGCTAAAGGAGCAATTGAGAGATTTGTTAGAAAAGGGTTTTATCCGGCCAAGTGTCTCGCCTTGGGCGCACTGGTCCTTTTTGTAAGAAAGAAAGATGGGTCGCTGAGAATGTGTATTGACTATCGGCAGCTTAATAAGGTCACAATCAAGAATAAGTACCCGCTGACAGGATAGATGACTTGTTTGATCAATTGCAAGGTGCCAGGTACTTCTCCAAATTTGATTTAAGATCCGGGTATAACCAATTAAAGATCAGGGAATAGGATATTCCGAAAATAGCTTTTAGGACCCGGTATGGGCATTTTGAATTTCTGGTGATGTCTTTTGGGCTAACAAATGCCCCAGCAGCCTTCATGGATCTTATGAATCTAGTTTTTAAGCCATTCCTTGACTCTTTTTTGATAGTGTTTATTGACGATATACTTGTATATTCACAAAGTCGAGAAGACCATGCCGATCATCTCAGGGTAGTTCTGCAAACCCTGCATCAGCACCAGTTATATGCAAAGTTTCCAAAGTGTGAATTTTGGCTTGAATCAGTCATATCCTTGGGTCATGTAGTTTCTAGTGAGGGAATTAATGTTGATCCTCAGAAAATTTCAGTTGTGAAGAATTGGCCGAGGCCTACAACTCCAACAGAGATTCGCAGTTTCTTAGGCTTAGCTGGGTATTACAGAAATTTTGTGGAGGGGTTTTCTACTCTTGCCTCTCCATTGACTAAATTGACGCAGAAGGCAATTAAGTTCCAATGGTCAGATGCTTGTGAAAGGAGTTTCCAGGAATTGAAAGAAAGATTGACTACGGCGCCAGTGTTGACTCTACCAGAAGGTATAGAGGGATTTGTGGTATATTGTGATGCTTCAAGAATTGGGCTTGGGTGTGTATTAATGCAACATGGGAAGGTGATAGCTTATGCTTCTAGGCAACTAAAGAATCATGAAAAGAACTATCCAACACATGATTTAGAACTTGCGGCGATGGTATTTGTATTGAAAATTTGGCATCATTATTTATATGGGGTCCATGTGGATATATTCACGGACCATAAGAGCCTTCAATATATTTTCAAACAGAAGGAATTGAATCTGAGGGAGAGAAGATGGCTTGAATTACTCAAGGATTATGACATTGATATTTTATACCATCCATGGAGGGCTAATGTTGTGGTGGATGCTCTCAGCCAAAAATCTATGGGTAGCTTAGCACACTTGGAGGCATATTAAAGGCCATTGGCCAAAGAAGTTCACCGATTGGCTAGTTTGGTAGTTCGTCTTGCAGACTCTAGTGAAGGAGGGATAATTATGCAAAATAGGGCCAAATCATCACTAGTTGTGGAAGTCAAAGAGAAGCAATACAACGATCCATTGTTGGTGCAATTAAAAGAGGAGATTCATAAACATAAGACCATGGCCTTTTCTCTTGGCATGGATGATGGTACACTAAGGTACCAAGGGCGACTATGTCTTCCAAATGTGGATGGTCTCCGTGAAAGAATTTTGACTGAAGCTCACACTTCTAGGTATTCTGTGCACCCAGGTTCTACGTAAATGTATCATGATCTTAAGGAAGTCTATTGGTGGAATGATATGAAGAGGAATGTGGCATACTTTATGGCAAGATGTCTGAATTGTCATCAAGTGAAGGCCGAACACGAAAGGCCCGGTGGGTTGGCACAGAACATAGAAATTCCAATGTGGAAATGGGAAATGATTAATATGGGCTTTGTGGTAGGATTATCGCGCACTCCGCGCAAGTTTGACTCAATTTGGGTGATTGTGGATCGACTTACAAAGTCAGCACACTTTTTTCCGGTTAAGTCTACCAACACAGCAGAGCAGTATGCTCAGTTGTATATTAAAGAAATAGTCAGATGGCACCCCAGTTTCCATCATTTCTGATCGGGGAGCACAATTCACTGCTAATTTTTGGAAGAAATTTCAGCAGGGTTTGGGTACTCAGGTAAATCTCAGTATAGCCTTTCATCCGCAAACTAACGGGCAGGCAGAGTGGACTATTCAAACGCTTGAGGATATGTTGCGTGCTTGTGTGCTAGACTTCAAAGGTAGCTGGGATGATTATTTACCACTTATAGAATTTGCGTACAACAATAGCTATCATGCTAGCATTCAGATGGCACCGTTCAAGGCTTTATATGGTAGGAGATGTAGATCTCCCATTGGGTGGTTCAAAATTGGGGAAGCAGATTTGATAGGGCCAGACCTTGTGCATCAGGCTATGGAAAAAGTTAAAATCATTAATGAGCGGTTGAAGACTGCACAGATTTGTTAGAAATCCTATTCGGATGTTCATCGTAGGGATTTGGAGTTCAAAGAAGATGATTGGATATTCTTGAAAGTTTCCCCCATGAAGGGTGTAATGCGATTTGGTAAGAAAGGGAAATTGGGTCCGAGGTATTTCGGACCGTACAAAATCATTCAGAGGATCGGTGAGGTGGCGTACAAGCTTGAGCTACCACCTGAGGTGTCACTAGTACACCTGGTGTTTCATCTATCTATGTTAAGGAAAGTAGTTGGAGACCCGACAGTCATTGTTCCGATTGAGACTATAGAGGTTAATGAAGAATTGAATTATGAAGAGATTCTGTTATCTATTATTGTTCGCCACGTCCGAAAATTGAGAAATAAAGAAATTACATCCGTAAAAGTGCTATGGCAAAACCAACAGGTTGAAGAGGCTACTTGGGAGGCTTAGGAAGAAATGAAGAAAAAGTATCCTTATTTGTTTGAATGACCATGTATTTATAAAGTTGTGATCTAGGAAAATTATAAGACTTACTTTTTATGAATTTTGTAGCGTTTGAACAATTGGCATTAAGGGTGTTCCTTTCTGAAAATATATTGCTTATGTGGCCACAGTTGGTGTTGTTTTGTATTATGTTACGTCTTTGGAATGTGTATATGTTGTTCGGATGTATTTTTGGGGCTCTCTGACAGGTGGATAGAACTAATTACAAAGGAAACTCTAGCAAAATTTTTGGAAATTTAGGGAGTTAGTCAAATTTGGGGTTGCTGGTGCGTGGTATGAAAGACTGAGTTGCATAAGATGCTAATAACAGAATTTGACCCTCATTCAAGGACGAATGATCCTAAGCGGGGGAAAATGTAACACCCCGAAAAATTTCAAAGTACTTAAGTGTAAGGCCTGGTAAAATTTGCAAAGAAAATAATATTTCATGGTGCCGGACTATGCTTACGTGTTTTAGAATTATAGAAAAGTGCCGCATAATGGCCGAAAAAGTGTATTTATGCTGTCCATTATGCGACCGCATAATCACTCTGCGGGCCGCATAATGGCCGTAGAAGTGAGCAGGAGAGGGCTATTCTAGAAGCAGCTACGCGGTCGACTATGCGACCACATAACTGTTATGCGGTGCATTATGCGACCGCATAACAGTTATGCGGACAGCATAGTGACCGCATACACAGGCAGTTCTTTTGGCTATTTTGTAACCAATTATGCGACCGATATGTGGTCCACATAACCATTATGTGGTCGCATATGCGACCGCAGAACCTGTTCCAGAGCTTTATTTTTGGGTTTTTAAAACCCGACCATACTCCGTTAAATACACGTTTTGGGCCATTTTTGAGAGATAATCTGACAGTTTAGAGTGAGAGAGGGTGCCCTAGAGTGAGAAGGTGTTCTCCAATAATTGTTCTTCAATTCTTGCCCAAGTTTTGGAAGATTGAGAAGGGAAACTCACTAGGTCTTCATCCTAGAGGAAAGATTCTACACCCTAACCCTCAATTTTGAACTTTGTGTAGAAATGAATAATAAGCAAGACAATTTCTGGGCAAGAGGGTTGGTTATTTTACATGCATGTATTATCAAAGGCTATAGAAAGATTGTTGAGCTAAAAATGGTAAAGATTGGGTTGTGGGATGATGGAATCCTTCATAAAAAAAGACCTTGAAACCTTGTGCACACCTAGTGTTTGATAAAATGCTCAAATGAGCTAGAACCATGATAGTCTTCCTAACTTTGGTTTAATTGTTATATTTCTAAAATAGATTAAAGTTGCTAAGAATTCCAGAACATTTAGAGTGTAAGGAAGATCAAGTGAGGTATGTTGGCTAAACTCTTCTTTGAGAATTGGTATTCCCATTATCCTTGTAAGTTCTGAGATGTTGATTATAAATCGAGTATACCGATAAGTTCTATGATGAAGATATATGTTCAATCTGTGTTTCAAATGCTCTTATCATATTGCATTATAAATTGAGGATCTGTCCCAAACTATGGATTATGTATCCACATGTTATAATTTTTAGTCGTGATTTATGTGAAAGTTATTATGCCAAGTTGTGTAGAGATTGTGATTGTGATACACCTCCACCCGCATACATTGGGGTGAGGCAGCATGACCGCTTTTTGTGGGGATTATGGTATAGAGATTGTGATTGTGATACACCTCCACCCGTATATATATTGGGGTGAGGCGGCATGACCGCTTTGTGTAGGAATTATGGTATTGTGGGACTGCACCTCCACCCACATACATTGGGGTGAGGCGGTACGACCGCTTTGTGTATAGTTTTGGTATTGTTATGGCACCACCACCCGCATACATTGGGGTGAGGCGGCATAGTCGCTTTGTGTAGGTTCTTGGTACTATGGTTATACATTCACCCGCATACATTGAGGTGAGGCGAGGTGAGGGGGCGGGGCAGCTTTGTGTGAAGATGGATATAGAGGATCTCATCTTAAATCCTATAAATGTTGTTGATAGCTTTTAATAAGATTGCTATGGTTGAGGCAATTATCTATATTATACCATTGCCGCACTGGTCCATCATATTCATCTTGTATTTATGAATTCTTAAATTGGTGTTTAATTTTCATACTAGTACTATTCGATGGTACTAACGTCCCTTTTGCCGGGGGCACTGCATCTTTAAATGGATGCAGGTGGTTCCACAGCAGGAGACATTGATCAGTGATAGCAGTATACCTTTTTCCAAGCTGACTTGGTGAGCCCCTCTTCATCCCGGGGTCATGTATCTTTTGTTCTTTGTGTATTCTGTTTGAGGTATAGTTGGGGCCTTATTGCCGGCATTATCATTGTACTGATCTTTATCTATAGAGGCTCCATAGATATAGTGTGGGTTGTGTATTGGTGTTGGGGAAAGATAAACTATGTTATGTTGTGGTTGTATTACTTGTCCATTTGAGACTTTAAAAATGATAAAACTATTGGTAAGAAATTGGTAATTGCACACATGACCACTTTATTGTTTAATTAAGGAAAACATATATTTTCTTTATTCATGAATGAGTTTGGGTAGAAGGAATCTAACAGGCTTGCTCGGTTGGGTTCACTCGGTTGAGCGCCGGTCGTGCTCTCCGATTTTGGGGCGTGACAATCCACCTACCAAAATGTATATCTACGAGTCTTGTTTCTAACGCATTAAACCGTTCGTCGATATGACATTGGAGTTGAAAATCCCGAAGTGCTCATTTGGGTTCATGTTTAAAGATCGGGGCTAGGCTCTAAACTAAGGCGGTGGATGAGTCTCCAACCTTTAATGATCGGGGCAAGGCTCATTTGGGTTTATGTTTTCAACCCAACCATACCTTATACTCTCCCAAAAGACTCTCAAACCAGTCTCCATGATTCTAGAGTGAAAACAAAATGATAAAAACATGAATCAGGCGCTAGAAATCTCGTCATGCTAGTGAGTTTCTTTTTCCTCTTGTGGTTGCTGATTTTGGTGTGGTTCCAGCTCATGTGGGGGGCTGTTTTAAGTGGTATATGTTCTGAAAAATACTCTCCTGAGGGTTTCATGTCATCCCTAAGTGATTTCATGTATTTCAAAGCGATTCTAGTGCCGAGAATCCCGAAGTGCTTGCTAGTTTCTCTTCCTTGTTCTTGTGACTGCTTTGGAGGTATACTTTGTGGTGAAGTAATCTCAAATTGAAGTTGTTCGATTTGTTTGAAGGCAAGGAACCTCTTACTCTACATGTATTTGAGTTAATCCAAGTTACAGCTAAGTCGTTGAAGCTAAAATTTGTGAGAAATCGATCGAATGGCCTGTTAATAATATTGTTTATTGTTGGACTATTTGGGAGGTGTTCTTGCAGCGTTCTTGTTACACCCCATGTATTCGTACGTTAAAGTTTTGTCGTAAGTTAATCGATGTAAGTTCGGGAATGAGATTATTTTTGGATTATAAATATTATGCTATCTCAAACTAATGATGAGTGAATTCATGAAGGTGAGAGGGTAAGTAAATCGAAGAAAATGAATTTCGTCGAAGTTTGTCATTTTGGGATAAAATACAGCCCGAGTTAAAATACCCGATACTTATGGACTAGTACCATACAAGGTACCACATAACCGATAGTATGGTACATAAAGTGTGTTAAAAGTAAATAGTATTTTAAGTAATTGGAGATAATTCTTAATTATGTGGAAAATTGGATAATTATTAATTTTTAGTGGGAGATTAAGAAATTAATTAAGATATTTGGATAAGTTTGATGAACGTAAAACGTGGCAGCCACGGCCTTAGCTAAAGGTGACTATTTGGTCTATAAGATAGGTGGCTTATTTAGAGGATTTGTTGGCCAAATCATCTTATAGAGTGGGGCCCCCATAATTGATAAAAAAACATCCTAATTTATTAAAGGGCAAAGGTCCAAATATGCCTTTATACTTTACGAAATTGAGCACATTTGCCCTTCGTTAATACTTTAGCTCAAATATACCCTTACCGTCACATAGTTAGTCCATATATGCCCTTAGACTTATAAAGTTGGCCCATATATGCAATTTTCGAAACGGAATTCACTCAAACTAATTAGCTCTTTCGTTAATTGTATTAAAGTGTATTACAAATACTATTTCCTTTTTATTAGTACTTTTTTTCTTTACCTTTTTCTTTTCTTTCTTCTTTTTTCTTTTCTTCTCTTTTTTTTCCTTTTTCTTTCTCCCTTATTCGTTTCCTCCATTACTAATGTCTTCTCCATTTTTGTCACCAATTTCACTTGACAAAACTCATGAATTCCAATTACTAAGAAAATTCGCCCATAAGGTAATCAAGTTCCAATTTCACTGGCCCTCTAAATAAATAAAATTAAATTGTCCAAAAATTATGGTTTAAACTTTAAAATAATAAAAATATCTCAACCTTTAACAATACTCAAAAGACCAAAATATTTAAATTATTTTCACAAAGATAATTTAATGATTAAAAGCCTAGAGTTCAAGTTGTAGTGTTATAAATTTGAGTTGTTAGTCTTTTTTCATCTTTTTTCAGCTGGACAATTTCTATTTTTTTTATTAACTATGTAAATTAGGGGTGTACATGGAACGGGTTGGTTCGATTTTTATCAAAACCAAACCAAACCAATTATATCGGTTCGGATTGTTTGGTTTTGTTGGATTTTTTGGGTTTTTTGTTACATAAATATTATTTCAATCTTACTTTGTTAAATTTTTTAGAACTAAATATATGTTCAGTAAAAATTAAAAAATTGACAAACATATGATTTATAAAAATATTATTATGGAAGAATTTTTTTAGTAATTGGAATTCATGAGTTTTGTCAAGTGAAATTGGTGACGAAAATGGAGAAGACATTAGTAAAGGAGGAAACGGATAAGGGAGAAAGAAAAAGGAAACAAAAAGAGAAGAAAAGAAAAAAGAATAAAGAAAAGAAAAAGGTAAAGAAAAAAAGTACTAATAAAAAGGAAATAGTGTTTGTAATACACTTTAATACAATTAACGAAAAGAGCTAATTAGTTTGGGTGAATTCCACTTCGAAAAGGGCATATATGGGCCAACTGTGTAACTCTAAGGGCATATATGGACCAACTATGTAACGGTAAGGGCATATTTGAGCTAAAGTATTAACGAAGGGCAAATGTGCTCAATTTCGTATAGTACAAGGGCATATTTGGACATTTTCCGTTTATTAAAAGGAGATGTATATCTCTACAAGGTGAGAGAGTAAGTAAATCGAAGAGAATGAATTTCGTCGAAGTTTGTCATTTTGGGATAAAACACGGCCCTAGTTAAAATACCCGGTACTTATGGACTAGTACCATACAAGGTACCACATAACCATGATAGTAGGGTACATAAAGTGTGTTAAAAGTAAGTAGTAATTTAAGTAATTGGAGATAATTCTTAATTATGTGGAAAATTAGGTAATTATTAATTTTTAGTGGGAGATTAAGCAATTAATTAAGATATTTGGATAAGTTTGATGAACCTAAAACGTGGCAGCCAAGGCCTTAGCTAAAGGTGACTATTTGGTTTATAAGATAGGTGGCTTATTTAGAGGATTTGTTGGCCAAATCATCTTATAGAGTGGGCCCCCCATAATTGATAAAAAAACATCCTAATTTATGAAAGGGCAAAGGTCCAAATATACCCTTATACTTTATGAAATTGAGCACATTTTCCATTCGTTAATACTTTAGCTCAAATATGCCCTTACCGTCACATAGTTAGTCCATATATGCCCTTAGAGTTACACAGTTGTCCCATATATGCCCTTTTCGAAGTGAAATTCACCCAAACTAATTAGCTCTTTTCGTTAATTGTATTAAAGTGTATTACAAACACTATTTTCTTTTTATTAGTACTTTTTTTCTTTACCTTTTTCTTTTCTTTATTCTTTTTACTTTTCTTCTCTTTTTGTTTCCTTTTTCTTTCTCCCTTATCCGTTTCCTCCTTTACTAATGTCTTCTCCATTTTCGTCACCAATTTCACTTGACAAAACTCATGAATTCCAATTACTAAGAAAATTCTCCCATAAGGTAATCAAGTTCCAATTTCACTAGCCCTCTAAATAAACGAAATTAAATTGTCCAAAAATTAGGTTTAAACTTTAAAATAATAAAAACATCTCAACCTTTAACAATACTCAAAAGACCAAAATATTTAAATTATTTCCACAAATATAATTTAATGATTAAAATCCTAGAGTTTAAGTTGTAGTATTATAAATTTGAGTTGTTAGTTTTTTTTCATCTTTTTTCAGCTGGACAATTTCTATTTTTTTTATTAACTATGTAAATTAGGGGTGTACATGGAACGGGTTGGTTCGATTTTTATTAAAACCAAACCAAACCAATTATATCGGTTCGGATTGTTTGGTTTTGTTGGATTTTTCGGGTTTTTTGTTACATAAATATTATTTCAATCTTACTTTGTTAAATTTTTTAGAACTAAATATATGTTCAGTAAAAATTAAAAATTTGACAAACATATAATCTATAAAAATATTATTATGGGAGAATTTTCTTAGTAATTGGAATTCATGAGTTTTGTCAAGTGAAATTGGTGACGAAAATGGAGAGAACATCAGTAATGGAGGAAATCAGATAAGGGAGAAAGAAAAAGGAAAAAAAAGAGAAGAAAAGAAAAAAGAAGAAAGAAAAGAGAAAGGTAAAGAAAAAGAAGTACGAATAAAAAGGAAATAGTGTTTGTAATACACTTTAATACAATTAACGAAAGAGCTATTTAGTTTAGGTGGATTCCGTTTCGAATAGGGCATATATGGGCCAACTGTGTAACTCTAAGGGCATATATGGACCAACTATGTGACTGTAAGGGCATATTTGAGCTAAAGTATTAACGAAGGGCAAATGTGCTCAATTTCGTATAGTACAAGGGCATATTTGGATATTTTTCGTTTATTAAAAGGAGATGTATATCTCTATAAGGTGAGAGAGTAAGTAAATCGAAGAGAATGAATTTCGTCGAAGTTTGTCATTTTGGGATAAAACACGGCCCTAGTTAAAATACCCGGTACTTATGGACTAGTACCATACAAGGTACCACATAACCATGATAGTAGGGTACATAAAGTGTGTTAAAAGTAAGTAGTAATTTAAGTAATTGGAGATAATTCTTAATTATGTGGAAAATTGGGTAATTATTAATTTTTAGTGGGAGATTAAGCAATTAATTAAGATATTTGGATAAGTTTGATGAACCTAAAACGTGGCAGCCAAGGCCTTAGCTAAAGGTGACTATTTGGTTTATAAGATAGGTGGCTTATTTAGAGGATTTGTTGGCCAAATCATCTTATAGAGTGGGCCCCCCATAATTGATAAAAAAAATCCTAATTTATGAAAGGGCAAAGGTCCAAATATACCCTTATACTTTATGAAATTGAGCACATTTTCCATTCGTTAATACTTTAGCTCAAATATGCCCTTACCGTCACATAGTTAGTCCATATATGCCCTTAGAGTTACACAGTTGTCCCATATATGCCCTTTTCGAAGTGAAATTCACCCAAACTAATTAGCTCTTTTCGTTAATTGTATTAAAGTGTATTACAAACACTATTTCCTTTTTATTAGTACTTTTTTCCTTTACTTTTTCTTTTCTATCTTCTTTTTTCTTTTCTTCTCTTTTTTTTTCCTTTTTCTTTCTCCCTTATCCGTTTCCTCCATTACTAATGTCTTCTCCATTTTCGTCACCTATTTTACTTGACAAAACTCATGAATTCCAATTACTAAGAAAATTCTCCCATAAGGTAATCAAGTTCAAATTTCACTGGCCCTGTAAATAAACGAAATTAAATTGTCCAAAAATTAGGTTTAAACTTTAAAATAATAAAAACATCTCAACCTTTAACAATACTCAAAAGACCAAAATATTTAAATTATTTCCACAAATATAATTTAATGATTAAAAGCCTAGAGTTCAAGTTGTAGTGTTATAAATTTGAGTTGTTAGTCTTTTTTCATCTTTTTTCAGCTGGACAATTTCTATTTTTTTTATTAACTATGTAAATTAGGGGTGTACATGGAACGAGTTGGTTCGATTTTTATCAAAACCAAACCAAACCAATTATATCGGTTCGCATTGTTTGGTTTTGTTGGATTTTTTGGGTTTTTTGTTACATAAATATTATTTCAATCTTACTTTGTTAAATCTTTTAGAACTAAATATATGTTCAGTAAAAATTAAAAATTTGACAAACATATGATCTATAAAAATATTATTATGGGAGAATTTTCTTAGTAATTGGAATTCATGAGTTTTGTCAAGTGAAATTGGTGACGAAAATGGAGAGAACATCAGTAATGGAGGAAAACGGATAAGGGAGAAAGAAAAAGGAAAAAAAAAAGAGAAGAAAAGAAAAAAGAAGAAAGAAAAAAGAAAGGTAAAGAAAAAGAAGTACGAATTAAAAGGAAATAGTGTTTGTAATACACTTTAATATAATTAACGAAAGAGCAAATTAGTTTAGGTGGATTCCATTTCGAAAAGGGCATATATGGGCCAACTGTGTAACTCTATGGGCATATATGGATCAACTATGTGACTGTAAGGGCATATTTGAGCTAAAGTATTAACGAAGGGCAAATGTGCTCAATTTCATATAGTACAAGGGCATATTTGGACATTTTCCGTTTATTAAAAGGAGATGTATATCTCTACAAGGTGAGAGGGTAAGTAAATCGAAGAGAATGAATTTCGTCGAAGTTTGTCATTTTGGGATAAAACACGGCCCGAGTTAAAATACCCGGTACTTATAGACTAGTAGCATACAAGGTACCACATAACCATGATAGTAGAGTACATAAAGTGTGTTAAAGGTAAGTAGTGTTTTAAGTAATTGGAGATAATTCTTAATTATGTGGACAATTGGGTAATTATTAATTTTTAGTGGGAGGTTAAGCAATTAATTAAGATATTTGGATAAGTTTGATGAACCTAAAACGTGGCAGCCAAGGCCTTAGCTAAAGGTGACTATTTGGTCTATAAGATAGGTGGCTTATTTAGAGGATTTGTTGGCCAAATCATCTTATAGAGTGGGGTCCCCATAATTGATAAAAAAACCATCCTAATTTATTAAAAGGAGATGTACCAAACAATATGGGATTAGACTAACATTGTCATTATGGTTTAGAATAGTGAAAGTTTTATACTAAGTAAGCATGGTTCGGTTATAAGTGAAGTGGATTAGTGTATCATGATGAAATTTAGCCATACCTAATTCAACAGATGGTACCCAACCATAACAGGTGCAACTTCAATTAGGTTTCTAGGCATGGCTTAAGCTAAGTAGATTGCAACAGACAAAAACTTTAATGCAAAGATTCATTAGAACTTAATCTAGTTACTTTAAGGCATTAACTCATACAATGAGACTTAAAGATGTGATCAAACAATTATGGGAGCTGACAGAAGATTTTTACACTGATCTCTCTAGAGTTACAGAATCACAGAAGAATATATTAGGGAAGAAAATGACTCGAGCATTATAAACTGCTAATACTTAAATTAAAGTGATAGCTCTATACTTAACCATACATAACCCATGGTGATTTTGGGCTTAGGCGTATGTCCTTATTTGTATTTGGATGTTCTTGGGATGATTTGGCTTTTTTGCTAAAAGTTGGCAATTTGAATGTTTAGAAATTTTATCAGTTTAACTATGGGTTAACTTTGAGTCTATCGGGTTCAGATTGTTGTTCCGAAACTTGGAATAGGTTTGTTTTGTCATTTTAAACTTGTGTGCACAGTTTGGTCTCATTCCAAGTTGGTTTGGTAGGAATCAGATGCTTGGTTGAGAATATTGAAGTTCTTGAATTTTATGGTTTGCATGATGCATATTGGTGTTTGATTTGTGGTTTTCAATACTATTTTTATGTTTTGAGCTTGCGAGCGAGTTTGTATGAGGTTTATATACTTGTACGGATGCTTGGTATAGGGCCCGAGGGGCTCGGGTGAGTTCGGGATGAGTTTGGCTCAGAAGGCCAGCTTTACATTTGCGAAGCTAGTGTCACATTTGCCAAGGGGACATCGCATTTGCGATACTTGGTCGCATTTGCGAGCTCCCTATTCGCATTTTGGGACTTAGACCCATATTCTCATATTTTGAACCCTAGATTTGGAGAGGTGCATGTTTTGAAGAGGTGTTTCACACAAGCCATATTCATAGGTGATTTTTACTTGATTTAGAAATTTTATCTTGATTACCCATGGACTTTTACACTTAAATCATGAAATTTGGAACAAAATTTTTGGGATTGTTTAACTATATTTTCAAAAATAAAAACTGAGGATTTGAGAGCCGATTTGGAGTCTGTTTTAGAATCCAATCATAAATTTGAATTCGTAGAGTTATGGGTAGTCGAGATCTACCCCTTGACTCAGGTTTTGATCGTGTAGGATTTGGGTTGACTTTTGGGGAATTGGGTAAAGATTGGGACTTTATTGTTTGGAATTGTTTCCTATAGCATTGATTGATGTTATTGAGTTATTTTTGGCTAGATTTGAGTCGGGCGGAGGTTATTTGTAAAAGGCTAATTTGGAGGATTGATTTGGGCTTATTGAGCTATGTAGCTTACCTAACCTTATTTGGGGGAATATCCCTTAGGATTTGGCCATATTTGCCTAATTATGTTATGTGAAAAGCAATGGCTATGCGAGGTTACGAGCGTGTACACGAGTGTTATATGTAGTATGTGACCGGATCAGACCTTAGGCTTTAAATATGACTTGTTTTGATGATGTGCCTTATATGAAATATGTTTATTCACTTGTGACAACATAAAGTTGATTTCTACAATTAATTTAGCCATAATCATGCTATATATATTGAACACCCGTCCCATTTTTATTATTGTAATGTCTTTATGCACCTTGTTGATAATTTGTGAGCTTATATCTTTTGACGGTAATTTGGCATATTGCGTTGTGATGATTATGGCACATGTGTGCATGTTTGATGGATTGATTGGGTGTAGGCACGATGTCTTTGCCGTGCGATTGTAATTATTTTTGTGCACATGTGGCTAAATAAGGGTGGCGTTCTTGGGCTTGCACATGTGGTGTAATAAGGGTGGTGATCTTGATTATGCACATGTGACGAAATAAGGATGACATTTCTTTATTATTGCACATATGGCAAAATAAGGGTGTCATTCTTGATAATGTTTATATGGTGGTTCGAGGGGATATTCCTGATCATGTACATACATTCTTTAAGGTTCGTCATGCTTTTTAGCAAGTTTTAAGTCGTTTTTAACATGTTATCGTATGCCTCTGTTTCTACTTGACGACTTGTTGTTACCTGTTTTAATGAGAAAATTAGTATTGTAACTTGTTATATATTCTTGTTGGCATATACTAATATATTGCACGTTCTTTGAATAGAAAGTATCACATTACTTGAACCTCGTGAGTACTTCACCGAGGTTACTTACTATGTACCGATTATGGTGTACTCATACTATACTTCTGCATATTTTGTGCAGATTCCGGTGTTGGAGGTAGCGGACTTCGAGAGTGAGTGCATACACTGTTCGTGAGGACTCGAGGTAGTGTTGCATGATCATCGCATTAGAGCTCATGACTCTATTCTACCTGCTTTTGGGGAAGATGTAGTGTGCATTGCAATGTTTGGCTTATTGTTATCACTATTTTCGATGTTATATTAAATTCAGTCTTATTATATCATGTTTTATGATTCAATAATTTTGATATGATTGGCTTACCTAGTCTTGAAGGTTAGGTGTCATCACGACTAATTTGGTAGGACATAGGGTCATGATAGATACTCACTTTACATAACTTGTATAGCTCAATAACATATACGTGCACCCTGCAACAGTATCAAAATCTAAGTATGAAATACAGGTACGACCAATCAATGCCCATGGAGAAGAAGTGCACAAGTCTTATAATAGTTCAACATATAGAGGAGATACGCATTGATATGAGATAATACATCAACAATTGAATATTGGGAAGATATGAATAGGCACTGTACAAATTTAACAACTCAGCATATAGAGAAGATATGCACCTGACATCCTTAAATAATAAAAGTTTGCATAAAGAGAAGCTATGCATGAAATATTAAGTAATCTGTTTACCGTGTGTAATGACCCGAACGATTTTTTTGAGCTTTAGCATTTTGATCAGCTGTTTGATTGCGTGAATAGCTTCTTATAATGTATTATCACTTGTGTATATGGTTGGGTTTAATGCAAATGGTTCAGGATTGATTTGATAGAATGATTCTCAATTTGAAAACTGTAAGTTGAAAGAGTTAACAAAGATTTGACTTTTGGATAAACAACCTCTAAATCAAGATTTGATGGTTTCAATAGGTTCTCGTGGTGATTTTGGACTTGAGTGTGTGTTCGGATTTCAATTTGGATATTTCTAGAAGGTTTTGGTTCTATTTGTTGAAAGTTGGAAATTTGAAGAATTTGAAAGTTCATAAGTTTGAACTGAAGTTGACTTTGGTACTATCACACTCGGATTGTGGTTTGGAGACCTTATTTAGGTTCATTTAGTTGATTGGTATTTTTGTGAAAAGTTTTGTTGTGATCTGGAATGTCCAAGTGCGATTAGGACGAGTTTGGCAAAGTTGGACTGTTTGAAAGTTAAGAGAATGATCTTGACCTTCAATTCTTGGTTTTGATGTTATTTGTAGTATTTTGAGCCTTTGGATAAGTTTGGTTACTGTATTTTAGACTTGTTGGTATGATTGGACAAGATCTTGGGAGGATTGGGTGTGTTTCAGAAGGATTCCGGAACATCTTGAGGTCTTAGAGGAGTTTTGGCTTTGGTGTCTCGCACCTGCGCAAGGTTAGATCGCAGGTGTGAACCCGCTTATGAAAGGTTGGTGTCGCTTCTATGAGCTTTGAGTGTTTTTGGGATTTGTCGCTTCTG
Source organism: Nicotiana tomentosiformis (assembly GCF_000390325.3). Lineage (NCBI taxonomy): Eukaryota > Viridiplantae > Streptophyta > Magnoliopsida > Solanales > Solanaceae > Nicotiana > Nicotiana tomentosiformis. The sequence continues at coordinate 32,122,293 of NC_090814.1, forward strand.
CGTTAGAGGGAGCACAGGTGCGTGGTCGCACCTACGGATTTTATGGTCACAGAAGTGAGGAGCCGACTGAAGTTTGAAGTCTGCATGTGAGGAGCTTACTGTGAGAGGGCGCACATGCGAAGATCAAGCACACCTGTAAGGCCGTAGATGCAGGTGTTTTGTTGCAGACGCAACATGTGGCTTGTTGGGGGGATTTTCACAGATTTAAGGCTTTTACGACGGTGTAGCGGATGCCACATTTTTTGCTGCGATGCAATATCACAAGCAGAATGATATATTAGAGGGTTAGCTTCATTTTATCATATTTTGAGATTGAGAGTTTAGGTTGGAGCTATGTTTGAAGCGATATTCACCTACGTGTATCGGATAAGTGTTAATAACTTGGATTTGATTATTATTCATGATTCTAACGTCGATTTTGGCATTTGATTGATGAATCTAAGGAAGAAATTTGGGGGTTTTGCATACACTTTGATAGAGTGTATTTTGGAGATTTGAGTACCGATTTTGACTCAAATTTTGAACTAATTATATATTTGGACTCGGAAGGTTATGCGTAATTGTATTTCTGCATTAGTTTCGAATTTTAGGCATGTGGGCCAGGGTTGACTTTTGTTAAATTTTGGGAATTCATTAAATATCGAAGCTTTATGGTTTTGATGCTTCCTATAGCATTATTTGAATACCTTGGATGAAATTTTTCTTGGATTTGCATGATTGGAGGGCTAGACTTGACGCGGTTTAAGGTTGAAGCTAGCCTGGAAATAGGTAAGTTTCTTGGCTAACTTTGTTAAGAGGGAACCCTTAGGATTTTACTTGATTTCTATGCGTTAATGGTATTGGGGGTGGTGTATATACGGGGCAACGCGCATATATGCACTTACAAAATTTATATCATGTTTGGGGTAGAATATAGATATTTTATGCGTTGTTTGATTATGTGCTCATTTGATTCATGATTTGTTTGGCTTATTTGACTACTTTCGCTCTCTTATTCATGTTAAAGATCATGCCTAGGTTTATGATTATTTGTGAAAGCATGTGAACTTGCTCTTGATATGTTGAATTTCTTGAATCATCCGTAGTCATATAGAAATTACATGAGCACATATCCGCATTATTATTATTAAGTCCTTGTGCATCCTTTATCTATTTATTCTTGGGAACATGCACATGTAATATATTTAGATACCTCAATTGGACTGAGATTCTGGCATGAAAGGCAAGGTTGTTAGGTTGAAATACAGTTATGGCACAAGACATGTTGAGCGGATATTTGATTATAAGTGAGCTATCAAGCTCCTTTTTGTGCTTTGATTTGGTACCGTCCCTCTGGAGTCAGGTGATTACCCATGTTACTTTGGGCCTTGTAAGCATGGTCGATACATGGATTGTGTATTGGGTCGATACCTGGATTTTGTATCGGGTTACTGTAAGACATGGATTTTGTATCGAGATACATGAATTGTGTATCAGGGTATATGGATCTTATACCGATCATGACAGTAGATAAAGTCTTGAGCATACATAGACATCCTTGCATCATTTGGAAGTATTCAATTAAAAGCTAATTGTTGCATACCATATGTTTATGCTAGTTGGGAGCCTCGACTTCGTTGATTGAAGCATGCTATCTTAAATACCATATCTGAGAAACGTTATGATTATCTCTTGAACTGGAAAAAGCATGATTTTGTATCTTTTGATTGTCTTATATCTTTGATAACTTTTGTTTTATGAGGATATTTATTGTTTCAACTCTAGGATTGTTATTTATATATGTGTTGTAAGTATCATGATGCATATAGCCTCGCCACTTCATCTTTAAGGTTAGACCTTATACTTACTAGGTAGCGACTGTGGTGTACTCATACTATGCTTCTGCATATTTTTGTGTTGGTTCTGAGATTTGTATTGGCGGTTCCATTGAGTTAATTAAGAGAACTATATTGGAGACTTTATGGTGAGCTGCTATACTTGATTCGATCTGCAACACATGAAGTCCCTCTTCCCTACTTACCTATTTCTATCTTTATATTCTTTCCGGATAGATGTTTGTTCAGTTGATATTAGTTGCTCTTTTTAGATGCTCGTGATGTAGTGACATCGAGTTTTGGGGTTTTATAGGTAGTTGTGGTCGAGTTTAGACCCTGCCTCAGGTGGTTTTATCTTTGTTATCAGTTTTAGATTATTCCTGTTTCATATCACATTCATAAATTTGTTAAGATTTTGTTAATATTCTTTATAATTATAATTGTTATTGTGTTATCTTCCCTAGCGAGCGAGTTAGGTGCCATCATGACCTTTGGTGAAATTTTAGGCCGTGACAAGTTAGTATCAGAGCATTAGGTTCTACGGGTCTCACAAGTCACGAGCAGGTCTAGTAGAGTCTTGTGGATCGGTACGGAGACACCTGTATTTATCTACGAGAGGCTACATGATATTAGGAAATTTTTCTTTCTTGATCCCAATTGTGCGACTTTATCTCTGTCACACCCCAACCCTGGGAGGTGCGACCGGCACATGATGCCCGAAGGCCCGTGCGTACCGACGTCTATTCTTACACCCTTTTACACATAAAACGAGGACACTGAGGCATCCAAGTACTACTGCCAAAGCCCAAATAAAAAAAATGTACAACTGGCTTGCAAAAGGGACGTTGACACTTTATGCATTTTCATAACAATTCCTTCCAAGGTTACAACCCACTTATTTACATCCAGCCAAACTCTAGTCTGCAAGCCTCTAAGAGTACCAAAAAATGAATACACATACACCACTAGGTCGGGACAGGGCTTCACTGTACCCAAAATGACTAGAATATGTGCCTCGGTACCTAACAACTTCTGAATAGCTGCTCCGAAGTAGTAGAGCGCAACGACCATTCAATTGGAGCAACCACCTTACTGGGGAGGGACGTCACCGAGTAATGTTTGTACTCGTGGGCATGAACACAGTGCCCAGAAGAAAGTGGCGTCAGTACAGATGAGAGATGAGAGTACAGTGATTCCAACCTGAACACCGAGGACAATCGACCGGGGACATGAACAAAACTGTGGAAACTATAAACGATGAATCATAACTGTATGCAAAGTTTTGTGAAACCAAGCAATTCATTGGGTCCATGCACTAATTGATACTGTATATATCTTCCGCCACTCTTAGGGGCACACTTCATCACTCCATACCCGGCCTCATAGAGGACTCGGTCGTACTCGGCCACAGGAGGGATCGGTAACCTCACTTCACACATCATCGTACCCATCCACATAAGAGTTCGGTCGTACATGGCCACAAAAGGGCTCGGTAACCTCTCATATCTTGCTTCATCGTACACAACTAATTTGTAATTGCACAATAGGTGCCATACCTGGCCAACTATAGTGACTCGGTAAAGTAAACTGGATACATATATATAAGTGCAATGAAATGTCAATTTCAAGGGATGTTAACTTTAAACTCGGAAAGAATCAAGCACCCCGACTTCAGGATACCGGCTGGAATATTTTAGGCTTCATAAGAAATGCTACCAGCAAGAATGTACAAGGATAGAACAACATCATTGAAAGGGGCTTAGAACTACCAACCTTACAGTGCATGATTCATTTAGAAGGAGCAAAAGTCTTATACTAACTGTTGCCAAGGACGAAGATTGCCCTACATACATTATTTAAGATCTAACTACACTTCTATGATGGCTAGGTTTAAATTTAATGAATATTCAGAATCAATGCCACCAGCCGATAGATGTTACAACAACGATTCCAAGTTTCTCCAAGCTAAATCCTAATAGAAGCATCTTCTGATTCAGTTCAGGCTATTGTGAAACTTCAAAGAAGATGTGTGAGTGTTTTTGGTGAGTTATGGTGAGTGGTACTCCTGGAATGGAAAGAATGAGCCTTACTGCCTTTGTATATGTATACTAAGCATTGGAAATTCTGCCGCTCCACATGAAAAATGGGTCGCCCCACCCTAGTTGCAGCGCCGAGTGAGACATTTGTCTCAAGTCCACAGAAACGTGTAACCACCTTCTAGCCTCAAACATGTCGCCAACTAATTGGCCGTGCTAGAAGCCACACTTACCAAACTTTACTTTAGGTGTGGGGTTAACATCATCTCCCCCCGCAACATTCATCATCGAATGTTAAATCGTGGCCCCTCATGGTGACCTCCTTTGGTGTGGAATAGATGGGGGTACCTAAACTTTATGTCTTCCTCAGCTTCCCAGGTCATTTTCCCTTACTATTGCTCCTCAAAAGTACTTTAGCTAAAGCTACTTATTTAGTTTGTACCTAAAGGACTTGACGATCTAAGATGGCCACCGGAATTTCTTCGTAAGATAGGTCTTCTGTAACTTGGATATCCTCAATAGGGGTAACACGGGATGGATCACTCATTCACTTCAAAAGCATAAACACCTGGAATACTGGTTGCACTGCTTCAAGTTTCACGGGAAACATAAGCTTATAAGCCACTCGACAGAACTTCTGTATGATTTGATATGGTCCGATATATTGGGGGCTGAGTTTGCCTCTTTTATCAAATTTCATCATGCCCTTCATAGGTGACATCTTCAAGAGCACCCAGTCACCTACAACGAACTCCAAATCTTGCCGCCAGTTATCCGAGTTGGATTTCTGCCTACTTTGGGCGGCCAACAACCGGCTTCGAATTAGCTTCACCTTTTCCACAGCCATGTGCACCAACTCTGGCCCAAATAACTTTTTTCTCCCCACATTGAACAAGTCGATAAGAGATCTACATATTCGTCCATATTGGACCTCATATGGTGCCATTTGAATGTTGACATGGTAGCTATTATTGTACGTGAATTTGATGAGTTTTCGGTGGTCCTCCCAACTTTTTTTGAAATCCAGAACATAGGCTCGTAACATGTTCTCAAGCGTTTGAATGGTTTGTTTGGTCTGGCCATCGATTTGTGGATGGGAAACTGTACTAAGGTTGATCCTTGTACCCAACCCTTTTTGTAATGATTTCCAAAAGTTAGCCATAAAATGGGCACCTTGGTCTGATATGATGGAGATCGAAACCCCATAGAGTCAAAACTATCTCCTTAATGTATAGCTTGGCATAATCTTTAGTTGAGAAAGTAGTGTTAACTGGTAGAAAATGAGCCGACTTGGTGAGTCGATCCACGATGAACCATATGGAATCAAATCTCCTACGTGATTGTGGTAATCCGAATACAAAAGTCATGTTGATCACTTCCTATTTACAGGTCAGAATTTCCATATTTTGCAACAATCCCGATTTCTGATGTTTGATCTTAACTTGTTGGCAATGTTTACATCAAGCGACGTGTTCAACAACGTTCCTCTTCATAGCATTCTAGCAGTCTAGCTGTTAAAGATCGTGGTACATCTTTGTTTTCCCGGGATGAACAGAATATTGTTACCTATGAATATATGTCGTGATCTTCTCTCAGAGTCCTCTAACATATGACACACACTGGTCCTTGTATATACGGACTCCGTCATTGGATAGCTCGTACACTTGCTTTTTTGAAAGGGAACGTTTTCTCTTATTTTTACCAAAGTTGGATTATCAAATTGTTGTGTTGTCACTTCGATTACTAGCTAGGATTCAACAACAATTCGAACTATGGCTCCTCCGCTACCGGTATCTCGCAATCGTACACTTAAGTTAGCCAATCGGTACAAGTCTTTAGTCATCTCAAACTTATGCTCAACTGCATGCCGTAAGATGCCCATAGATTTCCGACTTAATGCATCAGCCACAACGTTTGCCTTTCCGGAGTGGTACAGGATGTCCACATCATAATCCTTTAACAATTCAAGCCATAACCGTTGGCTCTAATTTAATTATTTTTCCTTGAATATGTACCGAAAGTTATTGTAATCAATTAATATGTCCACCTGAACTCCAAGTCATGAGTGGGGTCATTCTGCTGGTACTTCCTTAGTGTAACGACTCGGTTGGTCGTTTTGAGTATTATAGCCATGTTTCCCTATTTATTGCTTATTATATGTTCGTTTGTTGTTATGTGACTTTCCGGGGTTGTTTGTTTGGTTCCGGGATGTTTCTGAATGAACTGGGACACTTAGTCCCAAGGCTAGAAGCCTATGTTACAAGAGTTGATCGGATGTTGATTTATGTGTAAATGACTCCGCGATGGAGTTTTGATGGTTCTGATAGCTTTATATGGTGATTTTGTTGTTAGGAGTGTGTTCGCATATTGATTTGGAGGTCTGTAGGTAATTTTGGCTGGAATTAGTGATTTTGGCTTGAATTGGTGATTTTGGCCTGAATTGGCAAAAGTTGGAAAATTTGAAGTTTGGAGAGTTGAGATATTTTACCGAGAGTTGACATTGTGGTTACCGGGCACGGATTTTTGTTTCGGAAGTTGGAATAGGTCCTTTGTGTCATTTATGACTTGTGTGCAAAATTTGAGGTCAATCGGAGTTGGTTTGATAGGTTTCGGCATCGATTGTAGGAGATGGAAATCCGTTATTTTTATTTGGCTTGAATTGGGGTGCAATTCATGTTTTGATGTTGATTGATGTGATTTGAGGGCTCGAGTAAGTTCATATGATGTTTAAGGATGTGTTGGTATGTTTGGAATGGGTCCCAAGTGTCTCAGGTGAGATTCGAATTGATTATATATGGAATTTGGCCTTGTTGAACTGCAAAAATTCCGATGTCGGGGTTCCTTTTCCACGTTCGCAAGAGAGGTCTCGCATTCACCAAGGGTATCTGGGAGGCAGGTGAATTTTGTTCTTCGCGTTCGCGAATAAGGTCACGCGTTCACGAAGGTATAAGGAGTTTGTTCATTGCGATCGCGAGGGGGTGATCGCGTTCGCGTAGAAGGATGAGGCAGGTGGAGCACCAGGATTGTAAGCCTCCGTGCTAGCGGGAGAGGGGTCGTGTTCGCATATCCCTTGGTATAGTGTTCATTGCATTCGCGAGAGGGCTCTCGTGTTTGCATAAAAGGAATTTTGGCAGCTGAGTTTTTTGTGCTTCGCTAACGCGAGGCACTTTCTGCATTCGCGAAAAAAGGGCATTTGGGCAACAAATATTTAATTTCAAAATCGAGGGTTTGGACCCATTTTTCATATTTTGAGCAACAGACCTCGGTTATGGGCGATTCTTGAGGGGACTTTCAAGGTGTTATTGGGGTAAGTGATTCTAACTCGGATTTGGTTAAATTACTTGATTCTATCATTGTTTTACCATTTAATTAGTGTTTTGTGTTGGAAAAATTGGGAAAAATTGTAGAAACTTCATAAGCTATATTTTTAGGATTTGTAAGGCGATTTGAGGCCTGAATTGGATGATTTTGGTATGGTTGGACTCGTTATTGATTGGGTGTTCGGATTTTGTAAATTTTATCGAATTCCAAGATGTGGGCCTGTGATTGACTTTTTGGGTTGACTTTTTGACTTTGGTTATAGAACTTAGCTTTATCGTATGGAATCAATTCCTATAGCTTGGATTGATTTTATTAAGTTGTTTGTGGCTAGATTCAAGTCATTCGGAGGCTGATTCACGTGGAAAGCGCTTGTTGGAGTAGGGACTTGCACGGTTTGAAGTAAGTAACACTTCTAAACTTGGTTCTCGGGGTAAGAATCCCTGAAATACATGTTATGTGGTTGGTATTGAGGTGACACACATGCTAGGTGACGGGTGTGTGGGCATGCACCGTGATAATAGTGACTCGGTTATTTCTGTGGCACCACGTAGTTGTCAAACCTTATTGTTATTCAGGTAATCCCTACGTGTTAGAGTAATTGAGCTACAATCCATGTTAGAAATTATGTTTAGGCTATATGCTTATTCTCGTTGGGACCCGCTGAGGTCATTTATGTTGTTGAATTATTTGCTTAAGATGGAATGTTATACTCAATCACATTCATCATTTTCATATCATATCTCAGTCTTTGTTGTCATTTATTGTTACATTATGTAATCATTGTTTGGGCTGATTGGCATGAGATTTGTGAGCCCGAGAAACTGGAGAGATTGATGACTGAGTTGGGGCCTGGGAGCTGAATTGTGAGTGATATTGATGGGATCGGGTTCAGTGCCGCAAAAGGTATTATTGATTCATGATGGGATCTGGCTGCACGCTGCAGTAGGTTTTATTACCGCATGGGCAAGATCCTCCCCTCCTAAGTCTGACATACCATCAGTGAGTGCAGGTACCGTACAGTGCTGAGTGATTGAGTATGATGAGTGAGAGTTGTCACAGTCAAATTGAGTACTCTGAGAGTCTGAGTACATGAGTTATCACTATGATGCATTACGTGTGACATGCACATTTGACATGTAGATATAGAGAAGTAACATTCCTCATATAAGTCATTTTTGGCATATTTTATCAGTGTTGAGCTTAAAATATTAAACTTGAAAGCATTTCTACATTTTTCTACATTGTACAGATTGATTTTGAGGTTTCTCTAAGTTATTTCTGTCATTTTCCGATAATATTTGTACTGTTATTATCTGGATTTGGACTGAATCTTTCTGAGCTTATCATTGCTTTAAGCCCAAGGTTAGTACTATTACTTATTGAGTACATTGGGTCGGTTTTACTCATACAACACTCTACACTTCGTGTGCAGAACCATGTAGCTCTGGATCCGGTGGTTGCTAGACTTGGAGCATTACCTGCTTGGAGACTTTTGGTGCAGCTGCTTTGGTGTCCTCAAACGTCGACTCTCCTTCTTTTAAGTTTATTTAGCACTATTCTATCTTTCCATACTGTTGTATTAGAAGTTTTGACTATGTCATTTAGTGGCTCATGTACTTGGTGACACCCGGATCTTTGGGGATTTTGTATTTGAATCGCATTTATTCCTTTTGCTTTTTTATGTGGTTTTTACTGTTAAACTCAATATATCATGTTTTTAATAAAAAATGTGTAGTTATTTTGTGATTGTCGGCTTGCCTAGTACAATGATAGGCAACAACACGACATTTTGAGATTTGGGTCGTGACCAATTGATATCACAGCCTAGGTTACGTAGGTCTCACGAGTCGTGAGAAGGTTTAGTAGAGTCTTGCGGATCGGTACGAAGACGTCTATACTTATCTTCGAGAGGGCATCAAACCATTAGGAAAACTTCACTTTCTTGTATTCTTGTCATGCAAATTTGTTGATTCCAAAAACTAAACTTCTATTATTCTCTTCTCTCATAGATGGTGAGGACACGTACTACCGGGTCGGGCAGACGGCCACCGGTACCACCAGCTAGGGCCGCGAGAGGCCAGGGCTGTGGTAGAGGTTCAGGTGCAGCTCATACAGTAGCTAGAGCAACACCTATGGAGCCACCTATTGCTCTAGATCAGGAGCAGATTCCAAATGTGGTTGAGCCGGTGGGACCAGCTTAGCATCAGTTGTCCCCATTGTGATTCTAGGCCTTCAGGAGGCTTTGGCCCACATATTGACTAAATGCACTAGCCTTGCTCAGGCAGTTTCAGTTCTGGCCGCACCAGCCACTTCTCAAGCCGGGGAAGGTGCTCAGACTCCCACTGCACGTACTCCAGAGAAGGTGGTTCAGGGACTTCAGATACTGGAGGTTGTACTAGCTCAGCCGATTGCAGTGGCTCAGGCCTAGGTGCGTCCACCTATGAGTGACGAGAAGCAGAAGAAGCTAGAGCAGTTTGGGAGGCTTAGGCCTCCAGTATTCAGTGCGGCTGAGTCAGAGGATGCTCATGAGTTCTTAGATAGGTGTCAGTGGATACTTCGCACGTTAGGTATTCTGGAGACTAGTGTAGTCTCATATACTATTTTTCAGCTCTCGGGGGCGGGCTTCAGAAGGTGGGAGGCTAATAAGTTTAGCAGGACAGCCAGCGCTGCACCACTTACGTGGCATGAGTTCTCGGTTCTCTTCTTGGAGATGTTTGTTCCATAGACCCGTAGGGAGGAGTTGCATAGGCAGTTTGAGTTGCTACGCTACGAGGGTATGTCTGTGACCCAGTATGAGATGAGATTTTCCGTGTTGGCTTGTCACACAGTTTGGTTGGTTACCCACAGAGAGGGAGAGGATTAGGAGGTTCATTGATGGCCTCAACTATGGATTGCGCTTCGTCATGACTCAGGAGATTGCATCAAGTGCTAGGTTTGACAAGGTAGTTGATATTGCTAGGCGACTAGAATAGGTTCGTAGTCAGGAACATGAAGAGAGGGAGGCCAAGAGGCCTCTTGGTTTGCGTGGTTTTAGTGGTGTTTATTTTGGAGGGCAGTCCCACCACAATAGGGGTCGTCCTTATAGGCCTGCTCAGGTGGCTCGTCCGGTTCATCATGTTGCATCAGCTAGCCATGGTTTATACAGTGCTCCTCCTGGTTAGTCATCTCTCAATTCCCTTCCATCTTAGTGTTCATCTTGTGCTCCATCAGTTCAGGGTTCATCTGCGCCAGATCCTACTAGTAGTCATTCTTGTTCTAGGGGTCCGATTCAGTACTTGCCGTCATTCTCTGAGCGGGGTTGCTTTGAGTGTGGAGAGTTTTTTCTTGTGAAGAGGTATTGTCCCCGTCTTTTCGGAGGTCCATTTCCGTAGAGGAGTCAGGCTATGACTTCTGCACCAGTTACTTCACCACCCACTTAGCCAACTCAGGTTGAGGCTCAGGAAGCTAGAGGCCGCCATATAGGGGGAGGCCGATCAGGTGGCGGTCAGGCTCGATGCTATGATTTCCCTGCCAGGCAAGAGGTCGTTGCTTCAGACGCAGTGATCACCGGTATTTTCTCAGTAAGCCACATGGATGCTTCCATATTTTTTGACCTCGGTTCCACTTATTCATATGTATCATCATATTTTGCTAGTTATTTGGATATGCCCCGTGAGACCTTAGTTTCGCTTATTCATGTATCTACGACAGTGGGCGATTCTATTGTTATGGACCATGTATATCGGTCGTGTGTGCTGACCATTGGGGGATTAAAGACTAGAGTTGATCTCTAATTGCTTAGCATGGTTTATTTTGATGTGATTCTGGGCATGGATTGGTTGTCCCCATGTCATGCTATTCTGGATTGTCATGCTAAGGCCATGACATTGGCGATTCCGGGGATACCTAGAATCTAGTGGAGAGGTTCTCCGCCCAATAGGGTGATTTCACATTTGAAGGCCCAACGGATGGTTGGGAAGGGGTGTTTGTCATATATGGCCTTTGTGAGGGATGTTGGTGCTAGTACTCCTACCATTGATTTTTTCCCGGTATTGCGAGACTTTTCGGATGTGTTTCCGGCAAACCCGACGGGGACATTATTTTTGGAATTGAATTGGTGCTGGGAATTCAACCCATTTATATTTCTCCATATTGTATGGCACCAAAAGAGTTGAAGGAATTGAAAGGGTAGCTTCAAGAGCTTCTTGATAAGTGGTTCATTAGGCCTAGTGTGTCGCCTTGTGGTGCACCAGTTTTGTTTATGAAGGAGAAGGATGGTACTATACGTATATGCATCGACTATAGGCAATTGAATAGTGTTAAAATTAAGAACAAGTATCCATTGTCGCACATTGATGACTTATTTGACCAGGTTCAGGGAGCTAGAGTGTTCTCTAAGATTGATTTGAGGTCTGGGTATCACAAGTTGATGATGACATTGAGGACCGGCTATGGTCACTACAAGTTCTTTGTGATGTCTTTTGGGCTGACCAATGTCCTAGTAGCATTCATATATATGATGAACAGTGTATTCTAGCCATATCTTGATCCGTTTGTCATGGTATTTATTGATGATATTCTTGTGTACTCACGTAGCCAGGAGGAGCATGCACAACATTTGAGGATTATACTACAGATGTTGAGGGAGGAGAAGCTTTATGATAAATTCTCCAAGTGTGAGTTTTGGCTCAGTTTTTTGGCTTTCTTGGGGCACGTGTTGTCCAGTCAGGGGATCAAGGTTGATCTGAAGAAGATTGAGGTGGTTCAGAGTTGGCCCACACAGTCCTTAGCTACTGAGATTCAGAGTTTTCTTGGTTTGGCCGGATATTATCGTCGCTTCGTGGAGGTTTCCCATCCATGGCAGTCGTTCATGCATTGAAGATTGGGAGGCATTATCTCAACGGCATGTTTTCTGAGGTATTTACAGATCATCAGAGTCTTCAGCAATTGTTCAAGCAAAAAGATCTAAATTTGAGCCAGCGGAGATGGTTGTAGCTGTTAAAAAACTATGATATTACCATTTTGTATCATCCCAAAAAGGCCAATGTGGTGGCCGATGCCTTGAGTAAAAAGGTGGTGAGTATGGGTAGCCTTGCAGATATTTCTGTTGGTGAGAGACCACTTGCATCAGCTATTCAGGCCTTGGCCAATCTGTTCGTGAGGTTAGATGTTCCGGAGCCTAGTTGTAAGGCACCGTAAAATATTTCCTAAAAACCCGGATTCCGTGATACCGAAGTAGGCATAGAGGGTAATAATAGTAGAAATTCTTGGCGGCGAGCTTGCGAGCCGCGGTTCAGACATTTTGGATTGAACAATGTGCTGGGGAGTTGAAGGAAAATGTTGGGCAAAAGTAGGCATTTCTGCGGCCCGTTCTGTGACCGCAGAGCCACCCCGCGCACCGCAGAATGGTCGCAGAGTGAGGCAGCTTTCTGGGGTGTTTTTTATGTCAATTGCGCGGCCAATTATGTGACCGCATAACCATTTCGCAGGCCGCACTCTTGTCGTATATCCCGCCTTGGGATTGTTCGGAGGGAGGTTCTGCGGTGCCCTATGCGATCGCAGAACCGTTCTATGGTGTATTATGCGACCACAAAATAGGTCTGCGAGCTGCATAGTGACCGCATACCTAGTCAGTTCCTCTCCAGTTTTGGCACCCCAATTTCGCGGTCATTTCGCGGACCGCATAACCATTATGTGCTCGCATGTGCGACCGAAAATCTATTCCGGAGCTTCATTTTTGGTGTTTTTAAACCCGACCCTATTCCGTTAAAACACCTACCTTGGACTATTTTGAGCTTATTTTCTGAAATTTTTAGAGTGAGAGAGAGGGTCCTAGAGGTAGAAAGTGATTTTCACCAAATTGCTCTTCAATTCTCACTTAAAACCATGAAGATTATCAAGAGAGGCACCTATGCCTTCTTCCGAAGAGGTAAATTCTATCACCCAAACTCTTAATTTCAAAATGTTACTAGAATGGGCCATTAGTAAGGTAATTCATGGGGATAGGGGGTGCTTACTTTGCATGCATGTGTTCCTAAGGTATGTGGGGAGGTTGTGAGTTAAAGATAGAAAAGAATGGGGTGTGGGATGGTGAAGTCTTTCATGAAAGGGCCATGGAACCTTAATGCACACACGGTGTTTGATAGAATGCTCAAGTGAGCTAGAATTATGATCTTTTTCCTATTTTTGGATTCAATTTTGCTATTTTGCTAAAATAGATTGAAGTTGCTAATATTCCGGAACATCTTAGGGTTTTAAGAGGCTCAATTGAGGTATGTTGGCTAAACCCCCTCTTCTTAGGATTGAATCCCACGGTATTCATGCAATCGACGTAAGTCCCAAATTGAACGTCCTAGAAATTGCTATCCTAAATGTGCTTGCTTTGCAAATGTATGTGTAATATATATTCCCATGCCTTCATCATATTAGCTCGTCATCTGAGGAAATGTTCAAGACTTAGAATATGTGCTAATATGCCTAGACTTCATGTCAAATTTGATTAAAGACTGTTATGCCTAATTGTGTGAAAAGCCTCTATGTGCCTTGAAATCTAAATTGTTCATATGTGAACTCAAGAGTCTTGAATGAATATTGGGTTGTTATTGATGATAATAATAATGTTGAATTGTGGAAAAGAACTTGAATTATGAAATAAGGACAAGTGCCAAGAACGACTTTATAATTAAAGCCATTCTTGCCAATATGTTGAAAAGATGGGAAAGGAATACGAAGTAAGATGATCGATTGAAATGGTTGATGTCTCAAATGAGATGGCTTAGCCGATCGGGCCGAGATCGGACTCTGTGTAATAACACAGTGGTATTGTGAATGAAATAGTGAATATGGTTGATGTCTCAAATGAGATGGCTTAGCCGATCGGGCTGAGATCGGACTCCGTGCAAGAACACGGTGATATTGTGGACTGTGGTATATTGGCATAAAAATAAAACCATCCAACCAAATAACGTGGCAATTGACTTGGAAATCTAAGTGATCTTTAACTTGATGTTTTAGTGTTATTTGAAGCTCATATTACATTCTTGACTGTCTCCCCCTGCATTATTGTTCATTCTATTGCGATGGTGTTTAATTATACATACTAGTACTATTCGACTGTACTAACATCCCCTTTGTTGGGGGCGTTGCATCTTTAAATAGATGCAGGTTGTTACATAGCAGACAGTGTTGATCACAGATAGGTGCTGCATCCTCATCTCAGCGGACTCGGTGAGCCCCATTTCATTCCGGGGTCATGTAATACATCTTTTGTTTATATTGTTGTACCTTTTGAGGTATAGCCGGAGCCTTGTTGTCGGCACCTTTTTTACACTCTTTTTTATCTTTAGAGGCTCCGTAGACACTATGTGGGTTGTATATGGGTGTTGGGAATGTTCAACAAGTTATGTTGTGTTTGATCACTTGTTCCACTCAGACTATAAGAATATTTGTATTTTGAGACTAAAAGGCGAAGTAGCTAATGAAACAATTTAGTATTGCATGAATGATATTCCTACTGTATAATTAATGAAATCACGTCTTTTCTGGATCATGGGTGAGTTGGGTAGAAAGTGCCTAACAGGCTTGCTTGGCCGGGTTCACTCGATTGAGCGCCAGTCATGCTTTCCAAGGTTTGGGCATGACACTAGTCGGGTTCTATCTTTTGTGGTTTCTCTATCTTCCTTATATGATCGCATCAGAGAGCGTCAATATCAAAATCCCCATTTACTTGTCCTTAAGGACACGATTCAGCATGCTGATGCCAAAGAGGTTTCTATTGGAGATTATGGGGTGTTGCGGATGCAGGGTCAGATTTTTGTGCCCAATGTGGATAGGCTATGTGAGTTGATTCTTGACGAGGCCCACAGTTTGCGATATTCCATTCATCCGATTTCCGCGAAGATGTATCAGGACTTGAGGAAGCACTATTAGTGGAAGAGAATGAAGAAAGATATAGTGGAGTTTGTAGCTTGATGCTTGAATTGTTAGCAGGTGAAGTACGAGCATCAGAGGTTGGGCGGTTTGCATCAGAGGCTTGAGATTCCCAAGTAGAAATTGGACCATATCACCATGGACTTCGTAGTTGGGCTCCCACGAATATTGAAGAAATTTGATGTTGTTTGGGTGATTGTGGACCGACTGACTAAGTCCTCACATTTCATTCCGGTTAGGACTACATATTATTTGGAGCGGTTGGCTAAGATCTATATCTGTGAGATTATTCGCCTTCACGGTGTGCCGGTGTCCATTATTTCAAATTAGGGCACGCAGTTCACATCGTAGTTTTGTACAGCAATGCAGCGAGAGTTAGGCACACGGGTTGAGTTGAGTACAAAATTCCTCCCTCAAACAGACGGACAGTTTGAGAGCACCATTCAGATATTGGAGGATATGTTACGTGCGTGTGTCATGGATTTCGGGGGTTCTTGGGATCAGTTTCTGCCACTTGCAGAGTTTGCCTACAACAACTACCAATCAATTATTCGGATGGCTCCGTATGAGTCCTTGTATGGCAGGCGGTGTCGGTCTCCGGTTGTTTGGTTTGAGTTGGGTGAGTCTAGGCTTTTGGGTACAGAATTGGTTCAGGATACTTTGGAAAAGGATAAGTTGATTCAGGTCCGGCTTCACATGGCACAGTCTTGATAGAAGAGTTACGCTGATCGGAAGGTTTGTGATATTGCCTACATGGTGGGAGAGAAGGTATTACTCAGATTTTCACCCATGAAGGGTGCTATGAGGTTCGGTAACAGGGGAAAGTTGAGCCCTCGGTATATTAGCCCTTTTGAGGTGCTTGAGAGGATTGGAGAGGTGGTTTACAAGCTTGTATTGCCACCTATTCTATCAAGTGTTCATCCAGTGTTTCATGTTTTCATGCTTCGAAAATACTTCAGTGATCCGTCTCAAGTTTTGGACTTCGGCACGGTTCAATTAGATTGGGATTTGACTTATGATGTGGAGCCGGTGGCCATTTTGGATCAGCAGGTTCGAAAGTTTAGGTCAAAGAATATAGCTTCAGTGAAGGTGCAGCGAAGAGGTTAGATTGTCGAGAAGGCTACTTGGGAGACCGAGCATGAGATGCAGAGTAACTATCCACATCTATTTGAGACTCCAGGTATGATTCTAGACTTGTTCGAGGACGAACGTTTGTTTAAGAGGGTGAGAATGTAATGACCCAGCTGGTTGTTTTGAGTATTGTAGCCCTATTTTCCAATTGATTGCTTATTCTGTGTTCTATTGTTGTTATGTGACTTGCCGGGGTGGTTGGTTGAGTCCCAAGGCTGGAAGCCTAAGTTGAAAGAGTTGACCGGATGTTTTTATGGAATGACTTCGGAATGGAGTTTTTATGGTTCTGATAGCTTCGTATGGTGATTTTGGACTTAAGAGTGTGTCCGGATATTGATTTGGAGGTTCGTAGTTGATTTTGGCTTGAATTAGCGAATGTGGGAATAGTTGAAGTTTGACTGATAGTTGAATTTGTGGCTGTCGGGCTCGGATTTTGGTTCCGGAAGTTGGAATAGGTCCGTTGTGTCATTTATGACTTGTGTGCAGAATTTTAGGTCAATCGGAGTTGGTTTGATAGGTTTCGACATCGATTGTAGAAGTTGGAAATCTATTAGTTTCATTAGGCTTGAATTGGGGTGTTATTCGTGTTTTGATGTTGATTTATGTGATTTGAGGCCTCAACTAAGTTTGTATGATGTTTTAGGATGTGTTGGTATGTTTGGATGGGGTCTCGAGTATCACGCCCCAAACCTGGGGAGGCGTGGCTGGCACCCGGTGCCGTGCTGGCCCGAGCGAACCACTCTGTAACTCATGATTGTTTGACCAAAACTAGAACATATATAGGTCGAGTTAGCTGAACTCATTCCTTTTTATTTATCATGGGCCCACATGGCCACAACTCATAATGTACAACTGTAAAAGGGAAAACACTGTATCAATGAACCATTTTTCTTAAAACATGAATACATATGGGCCGTCAAGGCCTATGCCATACTGTACAAAATGAACCTCTGTCTACAAAACCTCTAGGATTATTCGACATCAAATGGGACAGGGCCCCTGCCTAACAAAAAGTTTGTAGCAAAACCCTGACATAATGACTTATAGACTCGGCTGCACTCTGAATGAAGTGGAGTCTTACCGATCCTTCGCTGAATGCTAACCTCGTCTACTATGAGGGCTCGTCAAACTTATTACCTATACCTGCAGGCACGAATGCAGCGTCCACAATAAAAAGGATGTTAGTACGAATAATGTACCGAGTATGTAAGGCGGAACCAAAACAAAACAATAAGTCAACATTAATTAAATACATATAAGAATCAACCTGAATCTCTGTATATGCATAATTATTATACTTATATATATATAATGTTTATCTTTGAGACTACTATCCATATTGTATAATGCATGACTGCCCAACTAATCAGTGGTAACTGCCCGACAGGCCGTAGCGCGGTGGTAAATGAATGACTGCCCGACCGGCTGTAGCTCGGTGGTAAATATGTATATGCCCCACCTGCCGTAGCGCGGTGGTAAATGAATGACTGCCCGACCGGCTGTAGCTCAGTGGTAAATGTGTATATGCCCCACCTGCCGTAGCTCGGTGGTAAATGCACGACTGCCCTACAGGCCGTAGCTCAATGGTAAATGTGTAACTGCCCAACCGGCCGTAGCTCGGTGGTAAATGCATGATGCATATAATACCATTATGAACATTAACATCTTTATCATATGCCTCAATAGGGAACTAGAAACATACTTAGACATGCTTGAATATCATTTTACATGAATGAATAACGTAGACATCCTTAACTACTAAGAGTAGAACAACTTAAAGAACAACATTACGTTTACGTTTCGTTACTTGGATCATGCCAAAAGAAAGAAGGATTAGCCTTAACATACCTGAGTCGATTCTCTTAACAATCCCTCTAACACACGACAATTGCGACAAAATACGTGACGGCAAGATCGAAGTACGGAAAAATTCGTATGATATTCTTGAGAAAGATTGCACCGTACTCCCTTAAAATTGCAAAATCTCACGTTGCTAAGATACTAAGAAATCTCGTATGAATTTTTGTTTCAAGAATATCACGTTACTACCATATGAATTCTCATATGAATTGGCCAAAGCCTTCATTCCTCATATTGTAGAGATATCAAATCTCCTGATGTGATTTAGAGAGTTTTCTAGACCTTTGTGGGTGTAGGCCCCACATATTAGATGATTAACCCACTTAATTGTCTAAATGTGCCACCTATATATGAACTTAAGAGTCAACATTTTTGGCTTTCTTGGCTACCATGTTGATGATCTTATGTCACCACCAAACTTATCCACATTTCCCAATTAATTAGTTAATCTCCCACTCAAATCAATAATTACCCAATTATCCACATAATTAAGAATTATCCCAAATTACATAAAATACTACTCACTTTTATCATACTTTATACACCTTACTATCATGGTCATGTGGTACCTTGTATAGCACTAGTCCATAAATACCAGGTATTATAGCTTAGACCGTATTTTATTCCAAAATGACAAACTTCGACGAAACTCATTTTCTTCTATTCGCTTAACCTTTCACCTTCACGAATTTACTTATCACATGTTATCAATAGCATAAATACATATAACCTCAAAAATAATCTCATTCCCGAGTCTACGTCGATTAACTTACGATGAAACTTTAACGTACGAAAACGTGAAATGTAATACATAATACTTATAATCTAAAAATAATCTTATCCGTGAACTGATGTCATTTATTTTACGACAAATTCAATGTACAATACTATGGGGTGTAACATCGAGGGCCTCAGGTGAGATTCAGATTTATTACTGATTGAATTTGGCCTTATTGAACTGTAGAAATTATGATGTTTGGTTTCCTTGTTCGCATTCGCGAGAGAGGTCTCGCGTTCGTGAAGGGTATCTGGGAGGCAGGCGAATTTTATTCTTTATAGTTGGGAAGAAGGCCACGCATTCGCGAAGGTATAGGGAGTTTGTTCATCACGATCACGAGGGGGTGATCGCATTTGCGTAGAAGGATGAGGCAGGTAGGGCACCAGGGTTGTGAGCCGTAACGTTCGCGGGAGAGGGGTTGCGTTCATGTAGGCATTGGTGTAGTGTTTATCGGGTTTGCAAGGGGGCTCTCACGGTCGCGTAAGAGGAATTTTGGCAGCTGAGTATTTTGTGCTTCGTGAACGCGACACACTTTCTGCGTTAGCGAATAATGGCATCTGGGAAGTATATATTTAATTTCAAAATAGAGGGTTTGGACCCATTTTTCATATTACGAGTTAGAGACCTCAGTTTTGGGCGATTCTTGAAGGGATTTTCAAGGAGTTGATTGGAGTATGTTATTCTATCTCGGATTTGGTTAAATTACATCAATCTATCATTGTTTTTACCAATTAGTTAGTGTTTTGGGTTGGAAGAATTGGGGAAAATTTTAGAAATTTCATAAACTATATTTTTAGGATTTGGATGGCGATTTGAGGACTGAATTAGATGATTTTAGTATGGTTGGCACATTGGCCGTACTTCATTATTCAAGCTCACTATTCCATTTTCAATCATTATCATGGATAATCAACAACAAGGCCTTTCAAATTAAGTATTTAAACACATAACTTGAGCAAATTAGGGTCTTAGGCACATATGATCTCTTATACAATTTGATGTGATCACTTTCGTTTGGAATTGACTTGAAGTCACAACATTTTAATACATACTCATACTTCAAATACTCTCCCGAAGAATAGCACAATATAATAAGAACATTCCGGAACACAATTGAACATATATATATATATATATATATACACACACACACATCATCCGACGTCAAACTTATTCAGAAAAGTCAATTCATAATGGACAACTCGGGATTTACAAGATCATCATGGGAATTCAATTCTAAGAGAGAAGTTTAGCAAACATACTTTTCCTCGAGCCCTTGCAATTTACTAAAATATTCCGTAGATACTAGCCACTTTGATCTATTTAGAGATATTGCAAAATGTAACAAAAATTAGGAAGGAGTTCATAATTCTAGCTCACTTGAGAATTTTATCAAACACTAGGTGTGTATTAAGGTTCCAAGGTCCTCCTATGGTCGATTCTATCATCCCACTACCCAAAGATTACCCAAAAGAGCTCAACAATCTTCCCACTACACTAGATGGAGCATGCATGTAGAATAAACAACTCCCACACCCCAGAATTTACTTGGCTTATTACCTATTTTCAGTTAAAATCACGAAATTGAGGGCTATTGTAGCACAAAAAAAATTTCGAAGTACTTGAGCGTTATTAAGAAAGTTGATGTGTACTAATTATATTATTTTGTGTGCAAACGAGGACTATTAATATGATGGGTATCAACTGAGTAAACCCGACCGAGCAAGCCTATTAGATTCCTTCTACCCAAACTCATTCATGAATAAAGAGAATACATGTTTTCCTTGATTAAACAATAAAGTGGTCATGTCTGCAATTACCAATTTCTTACCAATAGTTTCATCATTTTTAAAGTCTCAAATGGACAAGTAATACAACCACAACATAACATAGTTTATCTTTCCCCAACACCAATACACAACCCACACTATGTCTACGGAGCCTCTATAGATAAAGTTGAGTACAACGATAATGTCGGCAACAAGGCCCCGGCTATATCTCAAACGGAATACACAAAGAACAAAAGATACATGACCCTGGGATGAAGTGGGGCTCACCAAGTCAGCTGGGAAGAAGGTGCACTGCTATCACTGATCAATATCTCCTGTCGTGGAACCACCTGCATCCATTTAAAGATGCAGCGCCCCCGGCAAAAGGGATATTAGTACCGTCGAATAGTACTAGTATGAAAACTAAACACCAATTTAAGAATTTAGAAATACAAGATAATTATCATGAACCAGTGCGGCAATATAATAATATAGATAATTGTCTCAACCATAGCAAGCTTATTAAAAGCTATCAACAACATTTATAGGATTTAAGATGAGATCCTTTGTAACCATCTTCACACAAAGCGGCCCCGCCGCCTCACCCGACGTATGCAGGTGGAGGTGTACGTACCATACCACAACTCTAATCAAGTGGCCCTGCCACCTCACCCCAATGTATGCGGGTGGATATATAACCACAGTATTAAGAACTTACACAAAGCGGCTATGCCACCTCACCCCAATGTATACGGGTGGTGGTGCTACAACAATACCAAAACTATACACAAAGCGGTCGTGCCTCCTCATCCCAATGTAAGCGGGTGGAGGTGCAGTCCCACAATATCATAATTCCTACACAAAACGGTCATGCCGCCTCACCCAAATATATATGCGGGTGGAGGTGTATCACAATCACAATCTCTCTACCATAATCCCCACACAAAGCGGTCATGCCGCCTCACCCCAATGTATGCGGGTGGAGGTGTATCACAATCACAATCTCTACACAACTTGGCATAATACCTTTCACATAAATCATGACTAGAAATTATAACATGTGGATACGTAATCAATAGTTTGGGACACATCCTCAACTTATAATGCAATATGATAAGAGCATTTGAAATACGAATTGAACATATATCTTCATCACAAAACTGATTGGAATACTCGATTTATAATCAACATCTCGTAACTCATAAGGATAATGAGAATTCCAACTCTTAAAGAAGAGTTTAGCCAACATACCTCACTTGAGCTTCCTTACACTCTAAATGTTCCGGAATTCTTAGCAACTTCAATCTATTTTAGAAATATAACAAATTGAAACAAAATTAGGAAGATGATTATGGTTCTAGCTCATTTGAGCATTTTATCAAACACTAGGTGTGCATTAAGGTTCAAGGTCTTTTTATGGAGGATTCCATCATCCCACAACCCAACCTTTACCATTTTTAGCTCAACAATCTTTCTACACCCCTTGATAACACATGCATGTACAATAACCAACCCTCTTGCCCAGAAATTATCTTGCTTATTAACCATTTCTACACAAAATTCAAAATTGAGGGTTAGGGTGTAGAATCTTACCTTTAGGATGAATACCTAGTGAATTTCCCTTCTCAATCTTCCAAAACTTGGGCAAGAATTGAAGAACAATTATTGGAGAATACCTTCTCACTCTAGGGCACCCTCTCTCACTCTAAAATGTCAGATTATAGCTCAAAAATGACCCAAAGAGTATATTTAATGTAATAGGGTCGGGTTTTAAAAACCCAAAAATGGAGCTCCGGAACAGTTCTGCGGTCGCATATGCGACTGCATAATGGATATGTGGACCGCATATCGATCGCATAATTGCTGATGAAATGATCAAAAATCTTGTCTGTGTATGCGGTCACTATGCGGTCAGCATAACTATTATACGATCGCATAATGCACTACATAACATTTATACGGTCGCATAGTCGACCGCATAATTGCTTCCAACTTACCCAATTAACTGTCTCACTCTGCGGCCATTATGCGGTCCGCAGAGTGATTCTGCGGTCGCATAATGGACAGCAGAAATGCACTATTCTGCCAAATATTTTCTTTTACTTTCCTGTGCATTGTTCAACCCAAAAAGTCCGAGCCACGGCGAGCTTGTCCGCACCATAAAATACATAATCCTAGTCCGGCACCATGAAACATTATTTTCTTTGCAAATTTTACCAGGCCTTACACTTAAGTACTTTGAAATTTTTTTTTTCTTTTTTTTTCCGGGGTGTTACAATCCCCCCCCCCCCCCCCCGCTTAGGATCATTCGTCCTCGAATGGGGGTAAAATTCTTTTATTAACATATTATGCAACTTAGTCTTTCATACCACACACCAACAACCCAAAATTTGACTAACTCCCTAAATTTCCAAAACTTTCGCCAGAGTTTCCTTTGTAATTAGGCCTGTTCACCTGTTAGAGAGCCCCAGAAACACATCATAACAGCATATACATAATCCAACAACGTAACATAATACAAAACAACATCAACTGTGGCCTCACAAGCAATTATATTACCAGAACGGAACGCCCTTAACACCAAATGTACAAGTCATACATATTTCATAGGAATATCCCATAGCACTTTCTTAAGGCATAACACATAATTACATGGTTATTCAAATAAATAAGGATACTTTTTCTTCATTTCTTCTTCGGCCTCCCAAGTAGCCTCTTCAACCTGTTGGTTTTGCCATAGCACTTTCACGGATGCAATTTCTTTGCTTCTCAACTTTCGGACTTGCCTATCAATAATAGAAACTGGAATCTCTTCATAAGTCAATTCTTCATTTACCTCAATAGTCTCAACCGGAACAATGGCTGTCGGGTCTCCAACTACTTTTCTTAACATAGACACATGAAACACCGGATGTACTAATGACATCTCATGTGGTAGCTCAAGCTTGTATGCTACCTCACCGATCCTCTGAATGATTTTGTACGGTCTGACATACCTCGGACTCAATCTCCCTTTCTTGCCAAATAGCATTACCCCTTTCATGGGGGAAACTTTTAACAATACCCAATCATCTTCTTTGAACTCCAAATCCCTACGATGAACATCCGAATAGGATTTCTGACGACTCTGAGAAGTCTTCAACCACTCCTTAATGATTTTAACTTCTTCCATAGCCTGATGCACGAGGTCTGGCCCTATCAACTCTGCTTCTTCAATTTTGAACCACCCAATGGGAGACCTACATCTCCTACCATATAAAGCCTCAAACGGTGCCATTTGAATGCTAGCATGATAACTATTGTTGTATGCAAATTCTATGAGTGGTAAATAATCATCCCAGCTACCTTTGAAGTCCAGAACACAAGCGTGCAACATATCCTCAAGCGTTTGAATAGTCCGCTCTGCCTGCCCGTCAGTTTGCGGGTGAAAGGCTGTACTGAGATTCACCTGAGTACCCAAACCTTGCTAAAATATCTTCCAAAAATTAGCAGTGAATTGTGCTCCCCGATCAGAAATGATGGAAACTGGGGTGCCATGCAACCTGACTATTTCTTTGATATACAACTAAGCATACTGCTCCGCTGTGTTGGTGGACTTAACCGGCAAAAAGTGTGCTGACTTCATGAGTCGATCCACAATCACCCAAATTGAGTCACACTTGTGCGGAGTGCGCGGTAACCCTACCACAAAGTCCATATTAATCATTTCCCATTTCCATATTGGAATTTCTATGTTCTGTGCCAACCCACCGGGCCTTTGGTGATCGGCCTTCACTTACTGACAATTCGGACATCTTGCCACAAAGTCTTCCACATTCCTCTTCATATCATTCCACCAATAGACTTCCTTAAGATCATGATACATTTTTGTAGAACTTGGGTGCACAGAATACCTAGTAGTGTGAGCATCAGTCAAAATTCTTTCACGGAGACCATCCACATTTGGAACACATAGTCGCCTTGGTACCTTAGTGTACCATAATCCATGCCAAGAGAAAAGGCCATGGTCTTATGTTTATGAATCCCCTCTTTCAATTGCACCAACAATGGATTGTTGTATTGTTTTTCTTTGACTTCCACTACAAGTGATGATTCAGCCCTATTTTGCACAATTACCCTTCCTTCGCTAGAGTCCGCAAGACGAACTCCCAAACTAGCCAATCGGTGAACTTCATTGGCCAATGGCCTTTTATATGACTCCAAGTGTGCTAAGCTGCCGATAGATTTCCGGCTAAGAGCATCCGCCACAACATTAGCCTTCTCCGGATGGTATAAAATATCAATGTCATAATCCTTGAGTAATTCAAGCCATTTTCTCTGCCTCAGATTCAATTCCTTTTGTTTGAAAATATATTGAAGGCTCTTATGATCCGTGAATATATCCACATGGACCCCATATAAATAATGACGCCAAATTTTCAATGCAAACACCACCGCCGCAAGTTCTAAATCATGTGTTGGATAGTTCTTTTCATGATTCTTTAGTTGCCTAGAAGCATAAGCTATCACCTTCCCATGTTGCATTACTACACACCCAAGCCCGATTCTTGAAGCATCACAATACACCACAAATCCATCTATACCCTCTAGTAGTGTCAACACCGGCGCCGTAGTCAATCTTGCTTTCAATTCCTGGAAACTCCTTTCACAAGCATCTGACCATTGGAACTTGATTGCCTTCTGCGTCAATTTAGTCAATGGAGAGGCAAGAGTAGAAAACCCCTCCACAAACTTTCTGTAATATCCAGCTAAGCCTAGGAAACTGCGAATCTCTGTTGGAATTGTAGGCCTCGGCCAATTTTTCATAGCTAAAATTTTCTGAGGATCAACCTTAATTCCCTCACTAGAGACTACATGACCCAAGAATATGACTGATTCAAGCCAAAATTCACACTTTGAAAACTTTGCACATAACCGGTGCTGATGCAGGGTTTGCAGAACTACCCTGAGATGACCGGCATGGTCCTCCGGACTTCGTGAATATACAAGAATATCGTCAATGAACACTATCATAAAGGAGTCGAGGAATGGTTTAAAAACTCAATTCATAAGATCCATGAAGGCTGCTGGGGCATTTGTTAGCCCAAACGACATCACCAGAAATTCAAAATGCCCATACCGGGTCCTAAAAGCTGTTTTCGAAATATCCCGCTCCCTAATCTTCAATTGGTGATACCCGGATCTTAAATCAATTTTGGAGAAGTACCTGACACCTTGCAATTGATCAAACAAGTCATCTATCTTTGGCAGTGGGTACTTATTCTTGATTGTGACCTTATTAATCTGCCGATAGTCAATACACATTCTCAGCGACCCATCTTTCTTTCTTACAAAAAGGACCGGTGCGCCCCAAGGCGACACACTTGGTCGGATAAAATCCTTTTCTAACAAATCTCTCAATTGCTCCTTTAGCTCTTTCAATTCTGCCGGTGCCATTCTATAGGGTGGAATAGATATAGGATGTGTGTCTGGCATTACATCAATCTCCCTATCTGGTGGGATCCCAGGGAGTTCATCGGGAAATACTCCCGGAAATTCATTCACAACAGGCACGGACTCAAGTGTAGGTGCCTCAGCATCGGTGTCCGTAACCCGGACCAAATGGTAAATACATCCTTTGTTGATCATTTTTGTGGCCTTAAGGTAAGAAATAAACTTACCCTTCGGCACTACATCATCACCCTTCCACTCAATAACTGGCTCATTTGGAAATTCGAACCTAACAGTTCTGGTTCGGCAATCAAGCTTGGCAAAACAAGAGTAAAGCCAATCCATCCCCATTATCACATAAAAATCGACCATTCTCAATTAAATAAGATCGGCCCCGACCATGCAACGTGACAACACAATCCCTATAAACCCACGCGGCCAAAATAGACTCACCAACCAGAGTAGATACAGAGAACGACTCATGAAGCTGTTCTGGTTCTATCCCAAATTCCATAGCAACATAAGGAGTAACATATGAGTGGAACCGGGATCAATAAGAGCATATACATTATGAGATTGGACAGTCAATATACCTGTGAAATCATATGGAGAAGCCTCTGATTCCCGACATCTCCGCATAACATAAAATCTGCTGGGTCCTCCCGAATTCTGTGTGCCACCCCTAGCTGCGCCACGCCCCGCGGACGCTGGGGTACCTCGAGCTGGAGGTGTTATGGATGTAGTAGCTGCAGAACTGGATAGTTGTGCCATGCCCCTGCCCGCACCCTGGCGGGACGAACGACAATCCCTCTGAATGTGACCCCTCAATCCGCATTCGTAGCATACTGGTAGGTCCATGAAGCAGGACCCAAAGTGAATCCTCCCACACTTAGGGCATGGAAGCCTCCGCTGCTGAAACCTTCTGTCGGGCCGACCTTGTGGGTGGGGTCCCCTGTTGCCCTGACTGGGTCCAGATGACTGTGCACCCATCGAAGACTGGGCAAATGATTGGGATGGTCCTAATGACGCTCCCCTGAATGCCGACCTACTACCACCACCACCGGAAGAACCACCAAAGTTGCCCGCCGACCGGCCCTTGCTGCTACTCTGATGCTCCATTCTATTCTTCAATTTGCGGCTCTCTGTGGCTTGAGGAAATGCCACCATCTTACCATAGTTCATATCGGAATTCAAGGCAGTTGTAGAAGCCTCATTGATAACCAAGGGGCTAAGGCCCTGTACAAACCGACGCACTCTAGCCTCCATAGTGGGCAACATGTGAATACCATACTTGGACAGGCGCGGAAACTCCATATGGTACTCCCACACATTCATACTACCCTGCTTCAGGGTTTCAAACTCAGCGGCACGAGCTGCCTTAGTTTTGGCAGGCAAGAAATGATCCATAAAGGCATCTGTGAACTCACCCCACCTTGCCTGAGGGCTTCCCTCCTCACAGGATTCCTCCCACAACTCAAACCAAGAGTAGGCCACCCCTTTCAAGCAGTAGGATGCCAATTCTACTCCCTCCATCTCTGTAGCATGCATAACCCGGAGAGTTTTGTGCATCTCATCAATGAAGTCCTGGGGGTCCTCTTTGGGATCAGCACCTGTAAACACTGGAGGATCTAACTGAAGAAACTTGTTCACCCTGGAACTAGCAGATTCCCCTGGATGACTAGAAGAAGTAGGCCCAACACTCGATCTCTAGGCCTGAGAAGCCACTAACTGTGTCAACTTTGGTATGGCTCCCCTAATATCAATATCAGACACACTAGAATCGGAAGCTGGAGCTGGAGGTGGAACTGGTATATCAGTTGGAGGAACTGTTGCACCTTCAGTAGGTATAGGGATAGGTGCGGTCTGATCAGTTGTAGTAGAGTCAGGCAGTGTAGTAACTGGAGGAATATTCTCACTCCTCGGGTGCTCACCCACATCATCAATTATAGGGTCAACTGTCACTCCTGGGGTGACATTGGATCATTGGGTAGTTCTTGCCTTCTTCTTAGGTGCCATGTACTGAAAATTGGAGAAACGCAGGAGTTAAAGGAGGAATAATCTTACAACAAGCTTTATCGCATGATCAAGAACATGAAAGAAGGGTATTATTCCTAAAAGCCGATGTAGCATCCTAATTATAGATGTGGCCGACAACACACCAATAATAAGCACTCTACTAAACACGACTCCGAGACATCCTAGGATACTTTAAAACCTTAGGCTCTGATACCAAGTTTGTCACGCCCCAAAAACCGAGGAGCGCGACCGGCGCTCAACCGAGTGAACCCGACTGAGCAAGCCTATCAGATTCCTTCTACCCAAACTCATTCATGAATAAAGAGAATACATGTTTTCCTTAATTAAACAATAAAGTGGTCATGTCTGTAATTACCAATTTCTTACCAATAGTTTCATCATTTTTAAAGTCTCAAATGGACAAGTAATACAACCACAACATAACATAGTTTGTCTTTCCCCAACATCAATACACAACCCACACTATGTCTACGGAGCCTCGATAGATAAAGATGAGTACAATGATAATGCCGGCAACAAGGCCCCGGCTATACCTCAAACGGAATACACAAAGAACAAAAGATACATGACCCTGGGATAAAGTGGGGCTCACCAAGTCAGCTGGGAAGAAGGTGCACTGCTATCACTGATCAATATCTCCTGTCATGGAACCACCTGCATCCATTTAAAGATGTAGCGCCCCCGGCAAAAGAGACGTTAGTACCGTCGAATAGTACTAGTATGAAAACTAAACACCAATTTAAGAATTTATAAATACAAGATAATTATGATGAACCAGTGCGGCAATAGAATAATATAGATAACGGTCCCAACCATAGCAAGCTTATTAAAAGCTATCAAAAACATTTATAGGATTTAAGATGAGATCCTACGTAACCATCTTCACACACAGAGGCCCCGCCGCCTCACCCGATGTATGCAGGTGGAGGTGTACGTACAATACCACAACTCTAATCAAGCGGCCCTGCCGCCTCACCCCAATGTATGCGGGTGGATATATAACCACAGTACTATGAACTTACACAAAGTGGCTATGCCGCCTCACACCAATGTATGCGGGTGGTGGTGCTACTACAATACCAAAACTATACACAAAGCGGTGGTACCGCTTCACCCCTATGTAAGCGGGTGGAGGTGCAGTCCCACAATATCATAATTCCTACACAAAGCGGTCATGCCGCCTCACCCCAATATATATGCGGGTGGAGGTGTATTACAATCACGATCTCTCTACCATAATCCCCACACAAAGCGGTCATGCCGCCTCACCCCAATGTATGCGGGTGGAGGTGTATCACAATCACAATCTCTACACAACTTGGCATAATACCTTTCACATAAATCATGACTAGAAATTATAACATGTGGATACGTAATCAATAGTTTGGGACACATCCTCAACTTATAATGCAATTATGATAAGAGCATTTGAAATACGAATTGAACATATATCTTCATCACAAAACTGATTGGAATACTCGATTTATAATCAACATCTCGTAACTCACAAGGATAATGAGAATTCCAACTCTTAAAGAAGAGTTTAGCCAACATACCTCACTTGAGCTTCCTTACACTCTAAATGTTCCGGAATTCTTAGCAACTTCAATCTATTTTAGAAATATAACAAATTGAACCAAAATTAGGAAGATGATTATTGTTCTAGCTCATTTGAGCATTTTATCAAACACTAGGTGTGCATTAAGGTTCAAGGTCCTTTTATGGAGGATTCCATCATCCCACAACCCAACCTTTATCATTTTTAGCTCAACAATCTTTCTACACCCCTTGATAACACATGCATGTACAATAACCAACCTTCTTGCCTAGAAATTATCTTGCTTGTTATACATTTCTACACAAAATTCAAAATTGAGGGTTAGGGTGTAGAATCTTACCTCTAGGATGAAGACCTAGTGGGTTTCCCTTCTCAATCTTCCAAAACATGGGCAAGAATTGAAGAACAATTATTGGAGAACACCTGCTCACTCTAGGGCACCCTCTCTCACTCTAAAATATCAAATTATAGCTCAAAAATGACCCAAAGAGTGTATTTAATGAAATAGGGCCGAGTTTTAAAAACCCAAAAATGGAGCTCCGAAACAGTTCTGCGGTCGCATATCGGTCGCATAATTGCTGATAAAATGATCAAAAAAGTTGTCTGTGTATGCGGTCACTATGCGGTCCGCATAACTGTTATGCGATCGCATAATGCACCGCATAACATTTATGCGGTCGCATCGTTGACCGCATAATTTCTTCCAACTGACCCCAATTAACTATCTCACTCTGCGGCCATTATGCAGTCCGTAGAGTGATTCTGCGGTCGCATAATGGACCGCAGAAATGCACTACTCCACCAAAACTTTTCTTTTACTTTCCTGTGCATTGTTCAACCCAAAAAGTCCAAGCCGCGGTGAGCCTAGTCCGGCACCATAAAACATTGTTTTCTTTGCAAATTTTACCAGGCCTTACACTTAAGTACTTTGAATTTTTTTTTTCTGGGGTGTTACAAAGTGTACGGGGAATATTATAAGTGATGTGGGGTCTAAGGATATGCCTAAGTCTAAGTGAAGTTGGAAAATTATATGATGGACTAAAGTTCCAAATGAGTATGTACAAGACAACCTTTCAAATGAAAGATCTTCGAGTCTAGTTTCTAACGCTTCAAACCGTTCTTCGTTTGCACACTCCTACAAGAAGTTATGACCAAATTACCAAAGGCTGGTAAAAGGTGACACAACCGCCGCCCCATGCGGCGCGCCTGTGTGGATTTCCAAAACACTTCGCAAAATCAATTCTGGGCACATTTTTCACTACCGCGCCCACCCCGCGCCGCGACTGTGCAATTTTTGGGTTTTTTATAACCCGACTCCCATTTCATTTATCTATCCTAAGGGTTCATTTTTGGGGGATTTTCTGGTGTTTTAGAGAGTGGGAAGGGCGATTCTAGAGAGAGAAAATGGACGACTAAGGATTTCACTACCTTACCTTGAATCAAACCTTAAAATTTCATCAAAGGGTTGCTAGGGCTTTAAAGAGGTAAGAATTTCTTTCCCCAATCCTTCAATTTCGAAATTTACCTAGAAATGGGTAATTAGTAAGATAATTCTTGGGTATGTAAGTTGGCTATTTTGCGTGCATTTGTTATGGTAAAGAATGGGTCGTGGGATGATGGATTCCTCCATGAAAGGACCTTTAAACCATAATGTACACCTAGTGTTTGATAAAATGCTCAAATGAGCTAGAACCATGATCATCTTCTTAATATTGGTTCAATTTGTTACATTTCTAAAATAGATCGAAGTTTCTAAGATTTTCGGAACATTTTTAGAGTTTAAGGAAGATCAAGTGAGCTATGTTGGCTAAACTCTTCTCTTAGAATTGAATCCCACGGTGTTCGTGTAATTTGTGTAAGTCCCGAATTGATCATTATAAAATTGGCTATTCTGAATATACTTGTGTTGAAAGATATGTGTTCAATATGAATTCCAAATGCTTTTGTCATGTTATATTATCATTTGAAGATGTGTTAAAAGTATGGGATGTGTGTTGAAAATGTTAAGACTTCAAGTCAAGTTCAAATGAAGGTTGTTATGCCAAATTGTGTGAAAGGTGTCTATGTGCCTAAGATTCTTAATTGCTCACATGTGTATTTAAATTCTTGAATTTGAAAGCCTTATTGTTGTTGATGACAATTATGACGTTTGAAAGTGGAAAAAGGATTTGAATTATGAAATA
This sequence comes from Nicotiana tomentosiformis, assembly GCF_000390325.3. Taxonomy (NCBI): domain Eukaryota; kingdom Viridiplantae; phylum Streptophyta; class Magnoliopsida; order Solanales; family Solanaceae; genus Nicotiana; species Nicotiana tomentosiformis. Next base: position 32,154,118 of record NC_090814.1, read on the forward strand.
CGGCCAAGTGCCAAGAATGACTTTATAATTATGGCCACTAGTGCCAATGTAATGAAAAGATGTGAAAGAAGTATGAAATGAGATGATTGATATAAAAAGGTTGATGTCTCGAATGAGATGGCCTAGCTGATCGGGTCGTGATCGAACACCATGCCGCACATATAGTGGTGATTATGCTAGAAATTATGATTGTGGTTGATGTTTCTAATGAGATGGCCAAGACGGTCCGGTCGTGACCGGACTCCGTGCTAAAAGTATGATAGTATTGGTATTGTGAATATTGGTATCGTGAACGGTGTCATATTGATACTAAAGACCTCTCAACTTAACATATGGAAACTTATTTGAACACTATCTTGATCCTAATTGAGGTTTGATATTTTTTTAGGCTTCCACTGATATTATGATTATACTTGCTCGTATTATTTATCATTCTATTGAGAGGGTGTTTTGTCATTCATACTAGTACTATTCCATATGTACTAATGTCTCTTTTAACCGGGGGCACTGCATCTTCAATGGATACAGGTGGTTCCACAAAAGGAGACACTGATCAGTGATAGTGGTACACCCTCTTCCCAGCAGACTTGGGTGAGCCCACTTCATTTCGGGGTCATGTATCTTTTGTTCCTTGTGTATTATGTTTGAGGTATAGCCGGGGCCTTGTTGCAGGCATTATCATAATACTCTTCTATATCTATTAGAGACTCCGTAGGCATAGTGTGGGTTGTATATTGGTGTTGGGAAAGTCAAACAATGTTATGTTGTGTTTGAATTACTTGTTCCACTTTAGACCATTAAATGTGTGTGAAATTTGAGACTCTAAAATGATGTAACTAATGGTAAAAAATGGGTATTGCAGCATGATCACCTTATTGTCTAATTAACGAAAATAAGTATTCTCTTTATTCATGGATGAGTTTGGACAGATGGAAATCTAATAGGCTTGCTCGGCCGGGTTCACTCGGTTGAGCGCTGGTCGCGCTCCCCGAGTTAGGGGCACGACAGGTATGGAGTAAAAACTTACCTCTAGGATGAAGACCTAGTGAATTCTTCTTACAATTTCTTCAACTTTGAGCAAGAACTGATGGATAATGCACTTAGGAACTCCCCCTCTCACTCTTTGGCACTCCCTTGCTCTAGAATATATGTTTTTGCTTCAAAAGTGGTCCATTAATCTAATACATCGAAATAGGATCGGGTAAAAAAAGTAGAAAAAAGGAGCCTTGTCACAGATCTGCGGTCGCATATGCGACCGTATAATACTTCTGCGGTCCGCAAAATGGTCCTCCAGAACTGAGCAACTCAGCCCCACTCTGCGGCCATTATGCGGTCTGCAGACCTATTCTGCGGTCGCATAATATGCCGCAGAACCTCCCTCAGGAAAATGTTCATGTTACTTCCTCGGTCTGCTTCCTCGGTCGATGTGCGACCCGCAAAATGGTTTTGCGATTGCATAGTGACCGCACAATAGCACCCAAACTTTGCCCAGTTTTCTGCTTCATTCTGCGGCCCGCAGAGTGATTCTGCGACCGCATAGTGGGCCGCAAAAATGTCTTTTTCTTCCAAAATATTTCCTTTAATACCCAGCGCACTGTCCAACCCAAAAAGTTCGTACCAGGGCAAGCTTGCTCCCCGTGAAGAATCTCCAGATTCGTCAACACATAGTCTATTTCGGCACCACAAAATCTCGGGTTTTAGGTAAACTATTTACGGGGTCTCACATCCTCCCCTACTTAAGATCATTCATCCTCGAATGAGGGTCAGAATCCTTCATTAGCATCCAATGTGGCTCATTTGTGACTTCATACACCAGCAGTTCCAAATTTTGGCTAACTTCATAAATTTCCAAAATGCTTGCCAGAGTCTCCCCTGTAACTGGGCCTAACCACCTGTCAGAGAATCCCAGAAACCACTCCTTACAACATATACATAATCCGATGACGCAATATAACATAAAGCAACACCAATCGTGGCCTAATAAGCACTATATTACCAGAAAAGGAACACCCTTAATATCAACGGTACAAATGATACATAATTAATTGAAGCTAACTCTTAGCATTTTCATAGAACACAACTTTATAAATACATGGCTATTCAAACAAATAAGGATACTTCTTCTTCATTTCTGCCTTGGCTTCCCAGGTGGCCTCTTCAACCTGTTAGTTCTGCCATAGTACTTTCATGGAGGCAATCTCTTTGTTTCTCAACTTTCAGACTTGCCTATCAAGGATGGAAACTGGAATTTGTTCATAAGTCAATTCTTCATTAACCTCAATGGTCTCAATCGGAGAAATAAGCGACGGATCTCCAACCACCTGCTTCAACATGGACACGTGGAACACCGGGTGCACCAAAGACATCTCTGGAGGTAGTTCTAGCCTATAAGCCATCTGACCAATCCTTTGAATGATTATGTACTATCCGACATACCTCAAACTCAATTTCCCTTTCTTGCCAAATTGCATCACACCATTCATAGGGGAAACCTTCAGGAATACCCAATCATCTTCTTTGAATTCCAAATCCCTGCGACGCAAATCTGAATAAGACTTTTGATGACTCTGAGCAGTTTTCAACCACTCCTTAATGATCTTAACTTTTTCCATAGCCTGATACACAGGGTGTTGCCCTATCAATTCCGCTTCCCTAATCTCGAATCTCCCAATGGGAGATCTACATCTCCTACCTTATAAAGCCTTGAAGGGCGCCATCTGAATGCTACCATGATAGCTATTGTTGTAGCCAAATTCTATGAGCGGCAAATTATCATCCTAGCTACCTTTGAAGTTAAGAACACAAGCGCATAACATATTCTCAAGCGTCTGAATAGTTCGCTCTGCCTGCCCGTCGGTATGTGGATGGAAGGATGTACTAAGATTCACCTGAGTACCCAAACCTTGCTGAAATTTCTTCCAAAAATTATCCGAGAACTGTGCCCCTCGATCCGAGATAATAAAAACTGGAGTGCCATGCAACCTGACTATTTCGTTGATGTACATTGGGCATATTGTTCTGGTGTGTTGGTAGCCTTAATCGACAAGAAGTGTGCTGATTTTGTGAGTCGATCCACAATCACCCAAATCGAGTCGAATTTATGAGGAGTGTGAGGTAGCCCTACAACAAAGTCCATGTTAATCATTTCCCTCTTTCACATTGGAATTTCTATGTTCTGTGCCAACCCACCGGGCCTTTGGTGTTCAGCCTTCACTTGCTGACAATTTGGACATCTCACCACATAGTCCTACATTCCTCTTCATATCGTTCCACCAATAGACTTCCCTAAGATCATGATAAATCTTTGCAGAGCCCGGGTCCAACCGATGAACTTCCTTGGCCAACGGCTTTTGATATGCCTCAAGTGAGCCAAACTACCCATAAATTTCCGGCTAAGAGTATTCGCTACAACATTAGCCTTCCCAGGATGATATAGGATGTCGATGTCATAATCCTTGAGTAACTCAAGCCATCTTCTCTGTCTCAGATTCAATTCCTTCTGGTTGAAAATATATTGAAAGCTCTTATGGTCCGTGAATATATCCACATGGACCCCATACAAATAATGACACCAAATCTTCAATGCAAATACCATCGCCGCAAGCTCTAAGTCGTGTGTTGGATAGTTCTTTTCATGATTCTTGAGTTGCGTAGGAGCATACACTATCACCTTTCCATGTTACATTAATATGCACCCAAGTCCGATCCTTAAGCATCGCAATATACCACAAATCCATCTGTACCCTCTGGTAGAGTCAACACCGCTACCATAGTTAATCTTGATTTCAACTCTTGGAAGCTCCTTTAACAAGCACCTGACCATTGGAATTTAACCGCCTTATGCGTCAATTTAGTGAACAGAGAGGCAAGAGTAGAGAACCCCTGCACAAACTATCTGTAATATCCAGCTAAGCCCAAGAAACTGCGAATCTCTGTTGTAATGGTAGATCTAGGCCAATTCTTCACGACTGAAATTTTCTGGGGTCTACCTCAATTCCTTCTCTAGAGACAATATAACCCAAGAAAGTAACAGATTCAAGCCAAAATTCACATTTCAAAAACTTTGCATTTAACTGATGCTGATACAAAGTCTGCAAAACTGTCCTGAGATGATCAGTATGGTCCTCTCGACTTCATAAATAAACAAAAATATCATCAATAAACACAATCACGAAGGAGTCGAGGAAAGTTTTGAAGACCCAATTCATAAGAGCCATGAAAGCTGCGGGGGCATTTGTTATCCCGAAAGACATTACCAAAAATTCAAAGTGCCCATACCAGATCCTAAAATCTATTTTTGGAATATCCTACTCCTTGATCTTCAATTGGTGTGTTATACCCTGTGCGTCCCAAGGTGACGTATAATGAGTATGAGACTTGTTAATCATGATTTAAATGAGTATAAAATTATAATATGACTATATATGATGATTGGATAGAAAATATAAAGTTTGGAAAAAATTGGATTTAAGTTGCGGAAAATAACGACTAAGGATTTGCTTTGTAACGGAGATTTTTGAGAAATAAATTTCGTGTACTAGGTGAGGTCTTTCTAGGACATAATATATACCAAATTGAAGGTCTTTGAATTTAGTTTCCAATGCACTTGACCATTCGTTCAAACAACATCCGGATAAAATGATATAAGCGTCGGAAGATGGGCTAATGCGAGGGTGCCAAGCTAGAACCTCTTTGATTTCAAAAGTTGATTTATAGGTTTTAACTCATCGCTGTCATCATTTTTACATAGAACCCGACCAGAGAACACCATATAAACTATCCTTGAGCTCTCTAATAGGGTTTCAAAGAATTCTAACATCCCGGGTATGAAATCAAGATGCGATAACATGAGAACGATCCCTACGACGTAAGTATCATTATACCGCCTCTCGTTTTTCTTTGTAGTTCAAGTTTTGGAAGGTACTTCATAGGTAAGAAACGTTTAATTTCTGTATTTAAGTGTTTAAATATCAAGGAAGGTTGATCATTTCGAGAAATGAGTTGGTGCGTCCAATGTGATTACAAAGACAAAACAATTTAGACCCCCAGAGTAATACAAATTAGCATGGGCTAGTGAACAAAATAAATTGAACATCAATTAGGGATCAAATGAGGTAATGATAGTTGACATCAAGAGAATTTCAAATATCGCATTCCAGCAATAATACAATCGACAACAGAAGAATAACCTTCAAAGGTCACTCAAGAAGACGCTTCCCTAAAGCAAGAACTTTGAGCAAAGTTAGTCTTAAGGGACTAAGTGTTCCAATTACACTAGGTATCAGATACCGTCGTGTGTAAGATATTCAATTATCCTTGATACATAAGGGTTACTGCAAGGCAAGTAAGAGTCAATAAAGACGTGAAAAGACGTCGAAGATGAAGAGGTAAAATATTTATAAGTAAGTCTTCATAGCATTACATGTTAATACTCCCCTAAAGGGGAAAAGATGGTATAATATGGTATTAAGTCAGAGTTAAGTGGTTCAGGTAACTATGGAATAGTAAAGGAAGAATGCAGTAAATGGTAAAAGGAATGATATTGCATTTATTCAGACCCTACAGACATGATACGAGTCCAGAACATTATGCAAGCACGACACCGAGGGGAGGCAGTAAGGGTTCCCACACTAGATGTTATTGATAAATAAGAGCGAATGAACACTTGATGCATTAGGAGCCAGTGCAAAAGTTAAGTTAAGGTAGAAGACATAACCCAAGAGTGGTTACCCAGAAGGTAAATATGAGCATGGACTGACGAGTAGTTAGTAGTTCATTCAGGAATTCAGGAAGAGCCTAGTCATGGCTAGACAAGAGGTTCAGATAAATCAGTAGATTATGCAAGATAAAGGAAGTGAAACCCAGCATAGGAAATTCGATGTCGTATCTATAAAGCCAGATTAAAAAAAAGTACCAGTCTCATAAGGAGTAAGTATGAAGCTCCCACCAGATTGTGTACGCACTAGAGCTGCAAGTTTATAGTAGAGCTTCAAGTTGTGGATGTGAATTCTACCTATGTGGAAGAGAGGTTATGAAAGAGACAGAAGATACAATGCGAGATTAAAAGCTAAGTAAGTTAAAGGTTAAGACGGTACGAGATGCACAAGTGTAGGAGGTTATGAATAGTCCATACATCAGATAGAGGGCTAAAAGCACCGTGATTCAGTATCCACAAATGATAGTGGTGTTGTCAGTGGAATATCTTCTAGCCTATAGTTTCCAAGTACCGAGAGGCCTGGTTAAGAGATTAAAGAAGAGTTAGAGACGGTTTGATGTCTCGCTTGAAGTTCCAAAATAACATAATGAAATGTATGGTGCTAGAAAGTTAAAGAAAGGTTGTGAGTACTATAAATAAATATGTATAGGTCGCAAGATAAAGTATGGTAGAGCAACAGGGTTTTAGGCGGACATGAGTAAGGATAAGCAGAGGTGATTGAGAAGCTGACGAGAATAGGTAAGGCCTCGGAATTAAGCCCATCAAAATAAGAGAGCTGATGGTTTCCGTAAGTTATAAAAAAAAAACTCAATATAGCCTGAATGAACTTAGAGGAGTCTAAGACTATGAGCAATTTGAAGAGATGAATTGCTGCCCTGGTAGTAGAATAAGGGTGTAATTATGATAGATAAGAGGATGACGTTAAGGCCATTGATTGGTTAATGATTCAAAAAGAAGGGATTTCATGAATTGCATGAGATTAGAATACCCCTCATAAGATGAATCACGTTGGGATGCGATGAAATACGGTTATTGAAGTATAGTATCGCCCCTAGGTGGATCGAGCAAATAACTTCAGATGTTCTCTGATGAGACGTGATCCCTAAGGACAATGTATTACCTAAGAGGTTTCAATTTATCAGTGGTAGATTATAGATCAACATTAAGATGAATCAACAATAGGCAGATAAAAGTTCCAAAGTATGAGATGATATTAGGCCGTCATTCTTAAGATGAATAGTAATGAGGAAGAACTAAAGGACTTAGATTTATACATATAGGATAAGCAGCGAGAGGGTAACCTGGAGTTGGGTAGCAAACCTCGACAATAATAAAATGAAGTAAGTGTGATGGTGTAGTATAACCTACCTAGATGTAGTAAAGCCATAAGGATATATTTATAAGGCTACGAAACAAGATATCGCAACAGTCGTAAGTTTGACAAAGTACCAAGCAAAGAACTTAACTACACCTATATATACCGGGAGGAACAACTTGTCATAGTTCTATATATGTTCCCAAAGTGAGGCCTAGATATTGGCTAAAAGCTGGAGGAAAAGGAACAGAAGAGTTGCATAGGCGCACATACAAGGACAAAGTCGTACAGGCTGCATGACAGAATGTCGCAATAATTACAAGGTTGGAAGGATTCAGACCAAAAGTCGTGGTGTCAGAAAGAGGCCTAAAGTGGGGAATGCCCTGGCCTATGGATTTATTCATAGAATAGTTGCCTAGATGGAAAGGCCAGCAATAAATTATTTATAAGAGATATAGGTTATGAGACTGATATGTGCAGCAGTCAACATTCGAGGACGAATGTTCCAAAGGGGGAAATGATGTTACAACCCATGTTTTCGTACGTACGAGTACGTCGTAAGTCAATTGATGTAAGCTCAGAAATGAAATCATATTTGAAAAGTTTACAAAGTAAGATAATAATGTTACCTCTGAGGTTACAAATATTTAAGATCATGAACAACAAGTACAAAGAGGGTTGGACGGTTCAGAAGCTAAAGCAATTGAAGAAAATAATGTTTCGTCGAAAGTCGACAAGTTGGGAATGTTATAACATGTACCTTTGGGGTGAGACTAGGGTGCTTAATATGATAAGGAGATTATGTTATGATTTATATTAGTCGTATGACATCCGTGTATTATGTTTTGAAGTCAAGCGAGTTGTGGAACAAAAGTCGATGAAAGTCATCACAAGTTACATTCATAAGTTTTACTGAAACTTTGGGTCCAATGTAACTTCAATTTTCTCCCAATATACTTAGAGTTATGGGGTTTTCTACCCATCAAATTAAAGATCTATGAGTCTATTTTCCAGTGCATTAAACCGTTTGTCAATACAACATTGGAGTAGAGAGATATGGTCATTGTTGCGATACTGCGCAAGCTGCTAGGTGACAAGTAGGTGTGTCACCTACTTGCTTAAATGAGAGCCCAAAAATGGGCCATTTCGGGTCGTCCAAAGAGGCCTTTTAAAGGCCTATTTTCTTCATATATTAGACTTAAAATAGATAATAATAACCAGACATAAGCTCTGCAAAATTCCTCCCAAAACTTTCCCACAAACCCTAATTGATTTTCTCTCCATTTCAAGTTCTAATTGGAGGTAAAGCCTAGAGTTTGAAGAACCAAGATAGGAGCTGAGTTATCCAACAAATAAGGTAAGTTTACTGCTCTCTTTCATCCATTTTTTCTTCTGTATATGCATAGTTAGTCGTTCTATATTTGTAAGAACTCACGGGACGGTGATCGGAAGCTGTGAGTTTGAGTTATTCACTTGTAGCGGACTGTTTTGTGGACTGTTTTATGGACTGTTTTGTGGTGCTGCTGGGCAGCGTGTTTTACTAATGTTTTGTGGAGTTTTGGAGGAGGATGGGTGTGGATAAACACCACATAAATGCAGGATGTTGGGCTGGTTGTTCATCGTAACAATTTCGGGTTGTTGACACTACTACGGTGGTCGTTTTGTGTATGAAGAGATTGGGGTGTGTTGGGCTGTTTTGTAGTATTGTGTGGTGTGCATAAGGTTGGAAACTAATGTATATATGTTTTTATTGTTGTTTTTGGTGTTGTGGTGTTATCTTGAATTTGGAGGAAGTAAGGATTATAGGGGAGATGCTGTCCGTTTTAATATAAAATAAGCTTGTCGTTCGTTGTGCGATAGTTGTACCTTTCGTAACTTAACGATAGCATTATTATCATTCTTGTAGATTAAGGTGCAAAGAGGTGAGTTCAACTTGGTGATTGGAAATATTGTGATAAGGTATGTTAAGGCTAAGCCCTTCCTTCATTTTGGCATGATCTCATAGCTACATGTGTTAATAATGAGACATAAAGAGAAGTTCGTATTCATGAATTTATTCACATTATTCTAGTGTCATAAGTTACAATATTATTCCTTATCGGGACTTCATATTCAGTTTAGTTTTGTCTTTATTCAGTCAAGAGAGCAGAGGGTCTATATATATATACAGTATTACACTATTTTCACCACCATCGAGCTATAATCGGTGGGCAGGCCCCAATTGGGCAACCTCTGATCAGATGGTAAGTTATATACCGAGCCTACTATGGCCGAGCGCCTATGAGCGAGCCCAGAATGGCTGAGATACAGAGCCTAGTATGGCCGAGCGCCTATGAACGAGCCTACTACGGCAGGGCAGTTACACATACCGAGCCTTATAGGGCCGGACAACTATTTTACATACTATATGGAGAGAGTTGAGTCTGTATCAGCAGGTAAGCATATCTTCAGATTATTTGTGACTCCCAGTTACATTCCGTTATTATATCATCAATTCAGTTTCAGCTTTCAGTTATTTGTACTGACGTCCCTTTGCTGGGGACACTGCATTTCATGCTTGCAGGTCCTGATAGACAGCTGGATAGACCTTCCCAGTAGACAGAGCCAAATATCTGCTTGGTTGGTAAGCTCCACTTCCCCGGAGTTACCAGGTCTAGACCTTGGAGTCTGTTTTATATATATACAGGTTTGATGGGTAGGTCGAGGCCCTGTCCCGACCATGATACAGTTCAACTATCTCTAGAGGCTTGTAGACAAGTCCTGTATAGTTTGTATAACACTATATGAGTTTTTGGGTATGTTTACCCCTTAGATGAGAAAAATGATATTTCCAGACGATTCAGAATATGGCCTCATCGGCCTAGGTTGAGGGTTATTCCTCTAGAGTTCACATTTACAGAGTGGTACGCTATGGCCGAGTATGGTACCGGGTGCCGGCCACGCCCCTTCAGGTTTGGGGCGTGACACCTGCGAACTCACTCCATCTCGCCGGAGGGCTCCCCTCCTCACAGGAATCTTCCCACATCTCAAACCAGGAATATGACACCCCTTTCAGACGATAGGAGGCCAACTCTACTTCCTCTGTCTCAGTAGCACGCATAACTCGGAGAGTCTTATGCATCTCATCAATGAAATCCTGAGGGTCTGCCTCGGGATCAGTACCTGTGAAAACTGGATGGTCTAATTGAAGGAATTTGTTTACCCTGGAACCAGAAGAATCCCCTTGCAAGCTAATTGAGGTGGGTGCAACATTTGACCTCTGAACCTGGGAAGCCACTAGCTGAGTCAACATCTGAATAGCTCATCTAAGATCCACATCAGAAATACCGGGACCTGGAGCTGGGGCTGGAGGTGGAACAGGTATATCGGCGGGAGGGATTGTGGCACTCTCTTCGGGTGTAGGAACTGGGGTAGTCTGTTCTGGAGTAGACAAATCAGGCAGTGTGATAGTAGGGGGATTATCCTCACCCGCATTATCAAGTAGGGGATCAACAACCACTTCTGGGGTGGCATTGGCTTCTTGGCCAATTCTCGCTCTCTTCTTAGGTGTCATTTACTGAAAGTTAGAACAATGCACCAGTTAGAGAAGAACAACCTCATATTCTGCTCTATCGCCCGATATTGAACAACAATGAAGGGTATTATTCCTAAATGCCCAAGTAGTCCCCTAATTATAGATGTGGTCGACAACACACCGATAAGAAGGGCTCTACTAGACACGGCTTCGAGACATCCTAGGATACTTTAAAACCTTAGGCTCTGATACCAATTTTGTCATGCCCCAACCTCGGGGAGCGCGACCGGCGCTCAACCGAGTGAACCCGGTCGAGCAAGCCTATTAGACCTTCCCTACCCGACTCATTCATGATCCGAAAAGAGGACGCGTTATCATCTGCTAAATAGGGGAGAGATTAGATATACATGCATAAACATTGCTAGTCCATTTTGCATTATATACATTATGCCATAGTTAAGTTTTCAAAATACAACTTAGTCCAATGACCACTTCGATACCCATACACGACCCACATAAACGTCTACGGAGCCTCTAATGATACAAAAGACAATCATGACAATGATGGCAACAAGGCCCCGGCTATACCTCAAAATGTGGTAACTTATATAAAATAAGGAACTACATGACCCCAGGAAGAAATGGGGCTCACCAAGACTGTTGTGATCAGTGTGAGGGAGAGCACCACTATCTGCGATTAGCGCTATCTACTATGGAACCACCTACATCCATTCAAAGATGTAGCGCCCCCAGCAAAAGGGATGTTAGTACTGTCGAATAGTACTAGTAAGGCAAACACAAATCTTAGCAGAATGAACAGTGAAACAAAGTGAAGGCCGTCATAATAATCAATAAGTGCTTCACAGAAATACAAAGAAACACCAAGTAAGGATCACATAGTTTCCAATTCAACCTTTCCATCTTTTTAGGTTAATAATCACTAGTGCCAAATGCCACAACTCACAATGCCACCGTGTTTTTACACGGAGTCTGGTCTCGGGTCGACCGGCTAAGCCATCTCAAGTGAGACATATCCATATCCACATTGTAAATCAATAATTCCAACACAAATGCCACCATGTGTACAGCATGGCATCCGATCTCAGCCCGATCGGCTAAGCCATCTCACTTGAGACATAACCTCTTTCAATTGTTCACTCAATACACATTTCTTTCCCATCTTTCATTACATGGCACAACAATCTCATTTATTAAGTAGTCCTTGGCACTTGGGGACATTTTACAATCCAAGTCATTCCCTTTTTATTCATTCAAATAGCATCATCATTCATGTCGATAAGTACCATCACATAAGGCATTGCACACATAAGGGAAGGAGCTTGGAAAATTATAATTTCGTTCTCAAATAGCATGATGGCATGGTAAACATCTAGAACAATTAGGGAGCATGAATCTTTCAACCCAACACACTAAGGCAAACAATTCTAGTATGATCAAGTCGGAACTTACACCAATTATTCGGACACCAAGAGTTCGATTCGAAGAAGAAGAGAGTTAGCCATACATACCTCAATTGCGCTTCTTTAGACTCTACAATCTATTTTAACAATATAACAAATTGAACCTAGAATTAGGAAGATGTTCACTTTGTTTTTTCCTCACACTCTTTATCACATGCATGCAAGATGAACCACCATCATACGCATGAAGTATCACACTAGTACCCCATTTTCAGTATAAGTTTCAAAATTTAGGGCTAGGGTATAGACTCTTACCTCTAGGATGGAGGCCTAGGATGTTTTCCTTGATAATCTTAAAGTTTCAAGCAAGAATTGAAGACTAATTGATGAGGATCACTTTCTCACTCTAAGACTCCCTCTCTCACTCTATAGTATCAGAAAATGAGCTCAAAATAGACTATGGCATATGATATATCGACACAGGGTCAGGTAAAAAAAATTAGAAATTAGGAGCCCCGACACAGATTTGCGGTCGCATATGCGACCGCATAATGGTTATGCGGTCCGCAAAGTGACCGCAGAAATGGCCCTAGGGGCCTGAACTTTCGGCCCAGGTATGCGACCAGTATGCGGTCCGCATACTTGTTCTATGATCGCATAATGCACCGCAGAACTCCCTCCGCAGAATCCCAAGAGCAATTATGCGACCAATATGCGATCCGCATAGTGATTATGCATTAGCATAATCGACCTCAAAACTAACCTCAAACTGGCCAAACTTTTTGCTTCACTCTGCGGCCATTATGCGGTCCGCAGAGTGATTATGTGGCCGCATAATGGGCCGCAGAAATGCGCTCTTCTACGAAACATTTTCCTCTAAGTCTGTAGGGTATTGTTCAATCCAAAAAGTCTGAAAATAACGCAGGAATCTAACTTGGTACCACGAAACCCCCAGTTTTTGGTTAAAATTTTTACGGGTCCTTGCGTGCAACCCGATCCAAACAACATGCTCGTGGCGGCGTGCCACCCGATCTACACATATCAATAAATAAGGAAATACCCATCAAGCCATAATGCTCATACCTACAAAATATCTGAATATTTACCACAAGCACGCGAAGTGCATAAATACAACCCTGGGGAGACGGATAGTACCATGCGCTACAAAACCTCTAGCACGACTAAGGTGCAATAAACGACCTGCATCTCGAGAGCTAACTTGATCATATAATACCACAAGCTACACAGGATCAGAACACATGTGCGAATAATCAAGCAGTCTCACAACCCACATGGCAAAATAGAGTATTACATGGAATAGCTGACGACATGAATAACATCCAACGCCCGAAAACTCTTCTGTAAGCAATGATATGCCAAATGAACACATTCGACCTGACGTAGAGCACACATTCACATTAGACCCACCAACGGACCTCAAGCCGATTCTGATCATACCATACTAGGCCAATAACCTTTCAAAGATCCACAACGGCCCTATTCATGACATACACGAGCAGTCGTCCAATCTGGAACAAACTCCCACAGTCCACAACCAAAGGAATAGAATGTCGATTATGCACAAACTCTCACAATAGTGACAGTACCAGAATCTCCATACTTGGTTTCAATCTATAACAATCAAGTGACTAACACATCACACTTATACGAACCTCTCGTGGCTTATACTCTCGCGATCTTCCGCACTAAGTAGAAAGGTTTGCACGTCCATACCTCCAGCCGTACTAATTCTGTAATGCAACTCAAGAATCCGCAAATCAATATACAATGCCTCTTACACAGGACACCATCCTCAGGTGACACTAAAGTGGTGCCGGCATACTCTAAACATTTGAAATCTTCCCCCCTGCTCCTCCGAGCTCCTGGCATTCTTATCAATACCGAACTGAAACCTTGATCCTCAACTTTTAATTCCCATGTCGCACACCGCACCTACCATGCCGTTATGCAAGAGTACAAGAATTCATCATAACCCCTGAACTACTAGTAGAATAAACACTTCATTGGCTAGAAAACTTTCACTTAACTCATTTCAGAAGAACCATTGCAATACGCAACTAAATTCCTATAACCGCAGAATATACAAGCCTCAAGTCGTGGTCTAAACTGCCATAACTCTTCTGGGATCCATTTACACATAAAAGGCCATTAGAATCAAATACCTCCCAAATCAATCAAATTATGGTGGTTGTCAAGCCCGCGCATACAACCACAAACCACCTGTATAACTTAACACGCCGAAGGAACTGATCATTTCCACAATCAGGTTGATTCAAACCATTATTAACCGACCCGACTTCTTCCAATTTACTCTTGACTTGCCTTAGAAACAATAATAGCTCCATTCAAAAACATAATGAAACTCGACAACACTCATCCCGAGTGACCCAATTCACGAGACCGGATCGTCTCAATACCTATGAACCATCTCATGGCCTCCTCATGCACACAATAGCATCTCCAACTTGCACACCCATTCTGAAAGACCTTCCACGAATCCAAAGTTGTCTCTCCCATTTCTCCAATACCGCCCCGCAGACCAGATGATAACATAGAAAATTCCCCAAGTATTCTTCGCACTCTTCTGAAAAATCCTGATCTTCAGCCACATAACGAACCCAAAATCCTTATACACTCCACTTTAATTCTTGAACCTACTAGAACCATTGTTGAGAGCCACCCACTCTGACCTGGTCACGAAGATAACCAAACTTTAATGCTCTGTTAGCACATGAACACCCCTAAAGAAGCAACCAGATGAATTCTTTTCCATGTATATCACATCCACAATAAGCACAAACTCCGAGTATTCCCAAAACCTGCACATGAATTGATAAGGTGAAATGTAGCACGCATTCCTCAAGACCTTTGCCTGAATTACCCCTGATGTTTTCTGTTCTTAGTCATAAATAATCCACTAATGCACCGATAACCAGAAACCGCACAAGTAGACAACCACCTGACCCAATCATAGACGGTGGGCTCCCCCACTTAGCTTTAAGCTACAATCTCAAAAATGTAGAACCCACAATGATTCCTCCTTCTCAATTACCATGATCTCGCACCGTTAACCCGCCGAATTTCTCATAATCTCTCGTTAAACGTTTCATGAACATTTCGAACTATCAGCCATAATCGCACATTCCACCTCTTGTTGGGTAAGTAAGTAGAACTCTTCATAGAAACTTTATCAAAATCACGGAATCGCTAACCTGCTCATAAGAGATAGCCCACCTGTGGAATTCCATACCAACATCTTCCAGCGACGTTGTCGTGGGTACAACTACCATAAAATTAGTAAACCCTCTTGAGCCCATGCTCGCCTGCCAGCCGTAAGAGTATGTTCATTCCCCATTAACATCAATTGAAAATCTGACATTACATTCCAAACTCGAAGTCATGTTGCATCCTATAACGATAATCAAGATTTTACACCCCTCTTCATTCCAAGCAAACTCTTTTCCGTCATATTCAACCTTCCTCAGTATAATAGCCACCATCCCAAATGAAATTCGTAGATCTAGTCACTGTTCACCATGATCCGCAATTACTCTAAACTTTCTCAAAGCATGTGGCTATCCTGCCACAAAATCCATACGCTACTCTGCCACTCCAACTTCGGTTAAACCATCTCCTTAAGAAACTACTTGGCTTCTGCTTTTCAAACTCGACCTGCTAGCGATTCAACCACCGCGGGACACCTCCCACCATATCCTTCCTCCTCCTTTGCTGCCAAAATATTGCCTCAAATAGTAATACATCTTTGTAGCACCCAAACAGATAAATTTCCACCAACTCTAAGCCTCCATAAAGATCATCTCCCCTGAGCTATCAATATTAGAAGCACTGATTCGACCCTGAAGCCAACATGCAACGCCATGTTTGATAACAGCTGCTTAGGCACCATTCTACAACACCCTGCCCCGAAGGCAAATCAAAGGAGACCCTAACACCCATAGTCCTTAATGCGTTCCAACAAGGACGACGATACCACACCACAAATAAAAATTCCTCCACGCTCAAAAATATCAAGTCTCGTTACTCCATCAACCAAAGTTTGAACATCCATAGTCCAATTGCCTTTCCTCTGCTGGAATTAAATGCCGAACCTCTAAACCATGAACCAAGTAATCCTCCTTTCGAGTCATTAATTGTCGCGACACATAAATAAGCACCCTGCCATTTACACCTACACTGCACGATAAACACTCATGAAATTGTGCATAGCCGCGAAACCGTAGGCAGCACTAACATTGCGCTGAAATGACAGAACATCTCTCCACGAGGTGACGACAATAGCCCAATCGAATATGCAGGGAGAAACATCCTACACCACATCAGCAGTACCATTACAACTTCTCGATGCCCAATTAATAACAAGCGCTCCACATCGCATAAGATTATGTAGGAAGGAAATTAAGGCATAAGCTTCAATGGAATCAAATCGCACGACAAGAAATCAAGAAGATAAATTCTCCAAAAAGCCCTGAAGCCTCACAAAGATAAGTACAGATGTCTCTATACCAATCCGCAAGACTCTACTAGACTCGCTCATGACTCATGAGACCCAAGTGAACCTAGAGCTCTGATACCAAGCTGTCACGACCCAATTTCCCATTATAGGTCGTGATGGCATCCAACATCAATGTTAGGTAAGCCAACGGTGGACAATCAATTCAATTATTCATTTTATTACCTTTATTATCATAAGTCTTATTAAGTAAAGGATTATTCAATGCGTTTAAAAATTATGAATACTTAAAATATTAGTAAGATATAAAATAAAAGATAATAATATCAAGTCGAACCATAAACAACCACTAGAGTATCCCAAAACCCGGTGTCGCAAGTGCATGAGCATTTACTAAGGACTACAATACTAATACAACATATGTATGGATTGTAAATAAGAAAGGATAAAGTAAATAGTACGATGGAGACTCTGTGGGATGTGATACATAGCCTGGAATGCAGCTCACCATAAAGTCTCCTCAGCAGTTGTGCCTACGCGCCAAGATGACCACCAAATGAACCTATCAGATCCAGCATATTTAGTGCAGAAGTGCAGCATGAGTACGTAAATCAACACGTACCCAGTAAGTATCTAGCATAACCCTGGATAAGTAGTGACGAGGGGACGACATCGACACTTACTATGGGTCCAATAAATAATTATGATAAATCATAAACCGATATAAAGCACAACAGTAATAATGAGGTAAAACGATAACTAGCATAATCCTCCAACATCTCCCTGATGATATAAATCTCTCAAATCTCAAATTCTATCTCAACATATCAGAAATATCAAGTGTCAATCTCCAACGAATAAGGAATACCATATAAAATGTCACGCATCAGTAGAAGGGAAATCTCGTGAATATCCGGAATGCTAGCAATTAACGCATGATTATGCCGAGGTCGTACGGCCCAATCCAGAGTGGTGTGTACACTGTTGATGGTCGACCGGCGCGAACCAGAGATGCATCTCAATATACTGCCAAGGCGTTCGGCCCAATCCACAAGAAAGGAAGAAACTTATCGAGTTACAAGTCACGTGCTTACAACACAGGTATAGGAGCATAAAGTAAATCCTTGAAATTAACTTACAAATTTCCATCATTTTCCACAAATTTCCATGTTAAATCCTTATGAAATCCTTGAAATTAACTTACAATATGTGAGAATTACTTACCTTGCAATAGATGATGAAAATCTCCTCTTCAAGAGCTCCAAGGATCGCCCAACCAAGAGAAAATGAGAGAAGGGTGAGCCAAATCTCGTACTTAACAAAGCATTCGGCACAACGATCATCGCACCTGCGGCTAAACAGTCGCACCCGTGACTCCGCACCTGTGGAAATACTATCGCATGTGCAGCTTCCACTTAAGCTCAGACAAATACGCTTTTGCGAACAATATCTGCTCCTACGATCATGCTTCTGCGGAGCACTGACCGCTCCTGCGAGACTGCTTCTACGGTGCATGACCGCACCTGCGGTCCAGTAGAAAAGGCCCAGATTCTGCATCTGCGGTGCTTTCTCTGCTTCTGCGGATGTGCATCGACGCCAAACTCTGCACCTGCGACCCTTCCCCTGGTTTCCCCTCTTCGCTTCTGCGATGACCTCCCTCGCACCTGCGACCAATCCCACCGCAGGTGCGATGACACCAGACTTCAGCAGTCTTCACCAATTAACAAGCCCAAAAGTGATCCTGATTTCAATCTGATTAAAACCCGAGGCCCCCGGGATCCCGTCCGAACATACCAACAAGTTCCAAAACACATAGTGAACCTACTCGAGGCCTAAAATCACATCAAAAAACATCAAATTTTACGAATCGACGGCCAAAATATTTTTTCAACTTTCAAACTTTGCCGAACGCGTCCGAATTATACTTAAACATCTCGGAATGATGCCAAACTTTATGTGCAAGTCATAAATCACAATATGAACCTATTCCAAGGCTCGGAATCCTAAACGGACATCAATAACACCAAAGTCCACTTCAAACAAAACTTAGGAATTTTAAAACCTTCAAAATGCGAAAGTTTCATAATAAGCACCGAAATGATCCCGGACCACCCGATACTCAACCCGGACATACGCCCAAGTCCAAAATTATCATACAAACCTAACCTTCAAATCTCTATTCTGAGGTCGTTTACTCAAAATTCAAACCTTAGTCAACTCTTCCATCTTAAAGCATCTGAATTGAGAATTCACTTTCCGAATCAACTCCGAACTTCCCAAAATTCAATCTCGACTACGTGCACAAGTCATAAAACATGAAGTGAAGCTACTCAAGGCCTCAAATCGCCGAACGACGTGCTAGAGCTCAAAACGACCTGTCGGGTTGTTACATTAAATGCATAATTTTTTTTTTTATAAAATTTATGATTTCTAAAGTAATAAGATAAATAATTAATTTGATAGTTCACTGTTGGCGTGCCTAACGATGATGTTGGGCGCCATCACAGCCTACAGTGGGTTTTGGGTCGTGCCACCCTTAACGAAATATCCTTTGCCTTTTTTACCCTCTTAAAATAGAGATTATACTGGAAAAAATAGCCATTTATTTATTTTTCTAAGATTTAGGTGTTACACCCCATATTTCCGTACGGAAAAGTAGGTCGTAAGTTAATTGATGTAAGCTCAGCAATGAGATCATCTTTGAAAGTACATAAAGTATATTAATCATGTTACCTTGGAGCTTAAAAATACTTAAGATCATGAACTGCAAGTACTAAGCAGGTTGGAAGGCTTGTAGCTTAGCTAATTGGAGAAAATAAATTTTGTCAAAAGTCGACAAGTTGGAAATGTTATAACAGGTACTTTTGGGGTGAGACTAGGATGCTCAACATGATAAGGGGGTTATGTGATGAGTTATTTTAGTCGTATGGTAGTCGTACATTATGTTTTAAATTCAAGCGAGTTGTGGAACAAAATTTAGCAAAGGTCATCATAAGTTATATTAATAAATGTGCTGAAACTTAGGTCAAATGTAGTTGTGCTTTTCTCCCAATGTACTTGGAATTATGGGATCATAGAACTACCAAATTGAAGATCTACGAGTATAGTTTCTAACGCATTAAACCGTTTATTGATACGATATTGGAATAGAGATATATTCGCATTTTTGCGAGACTGCGCAAACTGCATACAAGTAGGTGTATCACCTACTTGCTTAAATGAAAGGACCAAATAAGTCCACAAAAAGGGGCTAGTTGGGGTTGGCCAAAGGGACCTTTTAAGGGATTATTTGCTTCATATATTTCATTCATTGTAGGGTAAAAATCAGAGATAAACCCCTGCAAACTTCTCCCAATAATTCAACACAAAATCCTAAATGATTTCTCTTCTTTTCAAGTTCTAGTTGGAGGAAAACCTAAGAGTTGAAGAACCAAGTTAGGAGATGAGATCTTCACCAAATAAGGAAAGTATACTTACCTATATCATCCCTTTTATCTGGTGGAAAGGTAAATAAATTCGTTCCATAATAGAAAGAACTCACGGGACAGCAATCGGAAGTCATGAGTTCGAGTTGTTCAACTTGTAGTAGACTGTTTTGTAGGCTACTTCGTGTTGCTGTTGGGTTGTCTCTTTTGCTACTATTTTGATAGAGTTTGGGAGGAGAAATATTGTGGAGAAACACCTCATAATGGCGGGGTGGTGGGCTGTTTGTTCGTCGTTTCATTTTTGGGTTGTTGGACACTACTATGGTTGTCGTTCTATGTATGAAGTGATTGGGGTGTGTGGACTATTTTGTGGTATTTTGTGATGGATATAAAGTTGGAAATTGATGTATACATGTTGTTATTGTTGTGTTCTTATTTGTTTTGGTGTTATCTTGAATTGGGAGGAAGTAAAGACCATAGGGGAGATGTTGTCCGTTTTAATATAAAATAAGATTGTTGTTTGTTGTGCGAGAGTTGTACCTTTCATAACTTAACGATAGAATTATTATCGTTATCGTAGATTAAGGTAAGACGAGACGCGTTCAACATGGTTATTGAACAGATTGTGTTAAGGTATGTTAAGGCTAAACCTTAATTGAAATCATTATTATCTCTTCCGTAATTGTTTAGCCTTAATGGAAGTTTTTTACCCCTTTCATTATTGACGTATTCTTATTTGGGGTCATTCATTAATTCATGTTATCTCTCTTGTTGTCGAACTTCACTTTCGTGGAATTATTGTTACACGTTACCTTGCCCTTTTTGAAATATTCTTGTTGAGACTATTATTTCCCTGTTGTGTTTTTCTCTGTGAGTTCGTTCTTCCGTTTCTTTGTGTTCTGAAGTTCTTGCGCTGATTTACTTGTTGTATTCTCATATTTTTGTTGTTGTTGTTATTGTATTCCATGTTGTTGGGCTGAGGGCTATACATGGTTGTGATATTGAAACTATTTTGAATAAATGTTATGGCATGTGGGCACAGATGGTAAAAGTCATTTATTTGAGTTGTTATGTTTTTGGCATACGTGTTTTGTTTAGAAAATTGTTATGTGTTTGCACGAGGTTTCTGCCGTGCGGTTGTTATTGTGTTTCATGAGTTGGATTCATGGTGTGATTCGTAGTTTCAACGTTGTTTGATGTGATTTGAAACCTCGAGCGAGTCCGTGTTAGGTTATGGAACTTGTTGGTGTGTTTAGATGGGGTCCCGGGGGCCTCGGGTGTGTTTCAGATAGGCTACGGGCCATTTAGAACTACTGATTCTGCCGTCTAGTTTCCTTAATCGTGTCCGCGTCAATACCCCCGCGTTCACATAGTGTAATTTTGGAGGATGAAATATTTACTCTTCGCGTTCGCATGCTTCTGTCCGCGATCGCGTAAGTCTGCATTTCACTACTTCACGTTCGCGTACTGCTTCACGCATTTGCGTAGCTCAGTTGTTGGACCATCAAAATTTCCTTCTTCGCGATCGCACATGTTTGTTCGCGATCGCGTAGCACTAATTCCGAGAAGTTTCCATTTCCTCTTCGCGATCGCAATTGAAATTCTACGATCGCGATGTACAAATGCTTAGGCAGAATATAAAAGTAAAAATACTTAGGCAGAATATAAAAGTACTCTATTCCGATAGTTAGCCATTTTTAACATTTTTGGAGTTCTAGAGCTTGGTTCTGAGCGATTCTTTGTGGGTTTTTCAAGCAAATCAATTGGTTATTTTGGCTAGATTTGAGTCGTGCGGAGGTCATTTCACTTGAGAAGATCGTTTTAGAGTGTCGGTCTATCTTCTTTGATGTAAGTATATTGCCTAACTTCGTGTGGGGGAACTACCCCTTAGGATTTGAGGCTTCTGTTCTAATTGTATCATGTAAAGTCCGTGTACAGGTGACGAGTACGTGCCCGGGCGTATTTGTGAAAAGTTGACCTTTTAAGGCCCTTAGGTTCTTATGTTCACTAGATATGAAGTTGTTTTGTTATGATTGAGTTCCCTATTTACTAGTTTCATCTCTACGTGTTTTAATTGGAATTAATTGCTTCATGATCCAGCCTTATTGCCTATTTGCCTCTTATGTGCCTTAACCGAAGTTGTTACCTCTTCTATTGCCATGCTATCCCTCCCTAATCATTTTTTATTAATTGAAATTATAATTATCTCTTCCGTAATTGTTCATCCTTAATTGAGGTTATGATTATCTTTCTGTTGCATACCCTTAATTGAATTTGTCGTATCTCTTTCGTAATTTCTCAACCCTAAAAGAAGTTTAGCTATCCTATATCTTAGTTGACTTATCCTTATTTGGAATTATTGACCCGTGATATCTCACTTGTTGTTGAATTGTACTTTGTGGGATCGTTGTTGCATATCATTTCTCCCTTGTTGAGCTATTCTTATTGTGACTAGTATTATCTATTGTGTTTATTCTTTGTGAACTCGTTCTACCATTTCATTGTAATCGAAAGCTCTTAAGTTGGGTTACTTGCCGTACTTTTGTGTTATTGTCATTCTTGATGCTATACTCAGTATTGTGTAGCACGAGGTTTCTGCCGTGCAGTTGTTGTTGTGATGCATGAGGTGTCTGCCGTGCTGGTGTTACTGTGTTGTACGAGGTTTCTGCCATGCTATTGTTACTATTGATATGTGCACATGCGGCGTGACAAAGAGGGCTATATACGTAGGTTGCACATGTGGCGAGACAAGGTGGGAATATTATTATGCACATGTGGCGAGACAAGGCGGGCATTTACTTATTTATTATGCACGTGGCGAGACAAGGTGGGCTATGTCAGGGATTGATCTGTGATGACTTGTGATGTCCTGGGGGACTTCTTGTGGTTGATATTTGTGTAGCGGCGTACCTACCTGTGTGAGTTTTAATCTTGTGAAAATTTGTGGGAAACATTCTCACGCGTTGTTCATTTCTCTATACTTACTAGTTGGCCTGAACTGTGTTAGAACACTTACACAAGCATACACATAGTTAATAACTCATGTCGGTTTAAGAAGATGGATCCTGAGATTATTGAGTATTTATACACACCATCGTCTACTTGCCTTCTATGTGAGAATGGTTCTATTGGCACGTGAGTCGTCCGTGCAGTTACTAGTTGAAATGAGGGCACAAGATGCCAAGTATTTAGGGTTCACAAAGTGGGACTCGTGACTTGTGAATATTTTGAGGTACGGTACCTCGTGGAGATTATTGGATAAAACCTGTGTGAAAGTGGTTATTCTCATCTAGTTGCTACCTCCCCTTCTTTAAATTGTGTTCACCGGATTTAGACTATGTTCAGCTTATTCTACTGTGTTATTACTTGTTGTGTTCCGCTGCTAATTGTTGTTTCTATTTCTTATTGAAAGTACCATATTATCGTTGTCATTATGCATAGCTTTATAGATATATCGTATTATGTTAGTTCTACACTTATACTCGCTTAGGTTATTTAATCCAGTAGGTGTCTTGACTGTTCCTCATCACTACTCCACTAAGGTTAGTCTTGATACTTACTGCGTACCACTGTGGTGTACTCATACTACGCTTCTGCACAATTTTTATGCAGATCCAAGTATTTCGAAGTCAGTCGATCGTTAGCTAGCTGTGCGAATTCTTGCTTTAGAGACTCAAGGTAAACCTAATGCTGCGTTCGCAGGCTTCGGAGTCACCTTCTGATGTTGTTTTTACACTGATTATCCTTATTTCGAAATAGTTGTATTTAGAGGTTTCTAGCAAACTCTATAGAGCTTATGACTTGTACTATCGGTTTTGGGATTGTAAGTCTTGTATGGAGATTTCTAATTTGCATTTATCAATCGTTATTTATTATTATTGTTAAATGCTAGGCTTACCTAGCCCCTAAGACTAGGTGCCATCACGACCTCCTACGAAGGGAGATTTGGGTCGTGACAAGTTAGTATCAGAGCCCTAGGTTCATAGGTACTACGAGTCATAAGCGAATTTAGTAGGGTCTTGTCGATCGGTACGGAGATGTCTGTACTTATCTTTGAGAGGCTATGGAACTATTAGGACAGTCTCACTCCTTTCATTCCTATCGTGCGAGTTTATTAATCTCGGGGTTTGATATCTTATCATTCTATTCTCTCACAGATGGTGAGGACACGGGCTGCAGTTATCGATGACGCTGCTCCCGAAGTAGGTGTCGCTAGAGGTAGAGGCAGAGGCCGATGAGGAGCACGTGCCACAGTTAGAGCACCTACCAGAGCAGCATTTAAGGAGCCGCCAGCAGCTTCGGTTGGAGGGACAGGTACCAGAGGCGCCTGCTGCTACCCCCAGACTTCATGAGACTTTAGCACAGTTCCTGAGCATGTTTGGTACATTGGCTCAGGCAGGGTTGATTCCGATTGCGCCAGCTACTTCACAGATCGAGGGAGGGACTCAGACTCCTATCGCCCGTACTCTAGAGCAGTGCGTTCCTGTTGGTCAGGTTCCAGGTGTCATGGCGACACATCCTGTGGTTCCAGTTCAGCCCATAGTTAGGGCAGCAACATCTGAGGAAGAGCAGCTTAGACTTGCAAGGTTCAAGAAGTATGACCCTCCTACTTTCAGTAGTTTGGATTTAAAGGGTGCACAGGGTTTTCTAGAGAAGTGATATCGCATTCTTCGCACTACGAGTATTGCGGAGATGAGTGGGGTTGCTTTTACTAGGTTCCAGCTTAGAGGAGCGGCTTATCAGTGGTGGCGAGCATATGAGTTGGGTAGTCCGGCCGATGTAGCTCCACTTTCATGGGCTCAATTTTTAGAGATATTCCTGAGAGAGTTCGTACCTCAGTCCCTTCGGGATGCATGGCACGCAGAGTTTGAGCAGCTGTGCCAGGGCACTATGTCAGTGTCAGAGTATGTCGTTAGATTCAGTGATTTGGCCAGACATGCACCTGCCTTGGTCGCTACAGTTAGAGAGTGTGTCCGTAGATTCATTGAGGGGCTCGGGCATGATATTCGGTTCAGTATGGCTCGGGAGTTGGAGACAGATGTTTTATTTCAGTAGGTGGTACCTATTAGAGGGCATGGGGGACCAGGAGAGAGATAACAGGCGGGGCCAAGAGAGAGAGGGAAGGCGAGGTCAGGAGAGAGAGGATAGGGAGGCAAGGAGGACTCGCAGATCGGAGAGATCTACTGGTCCTTACTTTGGAGGCAGGGTACGGCATGGTAGAGGTTTTGTGGGTTAGCTAGTTGAGTTTGCACTTCAGGCTTTGCACAATTTTTTAGGTACTCATGGGCTTAAGATCACCCGTACCGTACAGTTCCCACAGCTGCATCAGCAAAGAGGTTGCTTTGAGTGTGGAGATACCAGCCACATGGTGAGAGATTGTCCCAGACTCCAGACAGATATGTCACAGCGGGGTATTCAGGAGAGTAGAGGGCGCCCAAGAGGGGGAGGCCTGGCCCGTTGATGTGTTTCATATAGTAGGTCTGAGGCCGTTGCACCAGGTGATGTCATACAGGTATGCTTTTGATTTGTTATAGAGGAGCACCATTCGTATTTTGTTTCGGTTCTGCTTATCGGGGTGAGTCCTCCTATTTTGCTTCACATGTGGGTGAGTTTCATGATTTAGTATTCTGCTTATGTGTTTACCCTGGTTGGGAGACTCTGTAGTGGTAGCCCTTATCTATTGTTTGTTTTTATTCATTATTGATAGTTACGAGACTAGAAGTGAATTCCTGTTGTCCATTACGGTAGGTTTTGATGTGATTCCTGAGTAATTTGGTTACGATATGTGATTTAGATGCTCTACCGGGATGAGAGTTTGATAAGTGTTGTGATTTTATTGGCGGAATTGAGTTAGTGAAAGGTTTCGATTGGTATGATGTGTATTCTACTTGTGATTCAGAGTTGAGGGTGAGACCCTCGCGATTTCATGTGATTTGATATGTTTGAGTCAGGTTGCGTGCCGCGGTGGAAGTTATATCAGGATGAGATCCTTGTGATTTGTTCATATACCTTGATTCTTCCTTGTAAATTGATTCGTAGGATGGTACTGATAGAGAGTTGTACTTGTCGGACTTGTTTGATATTTCTCTTATGTGTTTCTCCTTACGTATTCAGTCATTTTCGTGTTGTGCTTATTTGAGTTTTAGCTTGCGTGGTATGTGACCGGTGGCGTTAGATGTGACTTGTAGATTCGGGTGAATAGTTATGAGGTCTTCAGGTTTCTTGTATCATTGTCAGTATTGTGGAGGGTTAAAATAGGGTTCTAACGGATATGAGGCTAATGGCCGATGCTGGCGTTGATTTCGGGCAGCTATTGTGATCAGAGATGTTATTATGGGAATATGTGTGATGTGTTACGACGTGTGGTTGTACCTTATGGGTGTAGGCATAAGTTTTTGCAGCTGGTTGAGGTCGATACCATGTGTGGAGGTAGGAATCGGGTCTTTTCGAGACAGACTGATGGTGAAAATTTAGGCTCTAAGGCTTATTGGTATTGGTGGAAGGGATAAATTGCAGTTGAGATGGTATCGTCAGGCTTACGTGGATTGGGGTGGCGTAGGTCACCCGCGGGTGTATGTTGGATGAATACATTCAGCAATTTGATGACTTCAGGGTGATTCTTGGCACGTTCGAGGACGAATATTTGTTTAAGAGGGGGAGGATGCAACGACCCGGCCGGTCATTTTGTCAATTAAAGTCCCGTTCAGCGGCATAAGGTTTTGAACAGCTTCGTATTAAGTGTTATGACTTGCATGCATGGTCGAGTTCAGTTACCGGATGATTCGGAGTCAATTTGAAAGAAGGATTCTAGTTTTGAAAGCTTAAGTGGTAAGAGTTGACCAGAATTTGGCTTTAGTGTAAATGACTCCGGAATGGGGTTTTGATGATTCTAACAGCTTCGTATGGTGATTTTGGACTTAGGCGTGCGTCCGGATTTGGATTCGGAGGTCCATAGGGTAATTTGAAACATTTCGGCAAAAGTTGGAAAATTTAAAGTTTTGGAAGGTTGAGAGGTTTGACCAAGAGTTGACTTTGGCGATATGGGGTGGGAATGCGATTCCGAGAGTTGGAACAGGTCCGTTATGTCATTTGGAACTTGCCTACAAAAGTTGACGTCATTTCGGGTTGATTTGATAGGTTTCGGCGCGAGTTTTAGAAGTTGGAAGATTTGAAAGTTCATGAGTTCGATTCATGGTGTGATTCGTAGTTTCGACGTTGTTTGATGTGATTTGAGACCTCGAGCGAGTCCATGTTAGGTTATGGAACTTGTTGGTGTGTTTTGATGGGGTCTTGGGGGCCTCAGGTGTGTTTCGGATGGGCTACGGGCTTTAGAACTGCTGATTTTGTCATCTGGTTTCATTAATCGCGTTCGCGTCAATACCCCCGCGTTCGCATAGTGTAATTATGGAGGATGAAATATTCAATCTTCGCATTCGCATGCTTCTGTCCGCGATCGTGTAAGTCTGTATTTCACTTCTTCACGTTCGCGTACTACTTCACGCGTTCGCCTAGCTCAGTTCATGTTTGTTCGCGATCGCGTAGCACTAATTCCGAGCAGTAGCCATTTCCTCTTTGCGTTCGCAATTGAAATTCCTTGATCGTGATGTACAAATACCTGGGCAGAATATAAAAGTACTCTATTCCGAGGGTTAGTCATTTTTAACATTTTGGAGTTCTAAAGCTCGGTTGTGAGCGATTCTTTGTGGGGTTTTCAAGCAAATCAATTGGTTATTTTGGCTAGATTTGAGCCGTCCGGAGGTCATTTCACTCGAGAAGATCATTTTAGAGTGTCGGTCTATCTATTTTTAGGTAAGTATCTTGTCTAACTTTGTATGGGGGAATTACCCCTTAGGATTTGAGTCTTCTATGCTAATTGTATCATGTAAAGTCTGTGTACGTGAGGTGACGAGTATGTGCCCGGGCTTATTTGTGGAAAGTTGACCTTTTAGGGCTCTTAGGTCCTTATGTTCACTAGATATGATGTTGTTTTGCTATGATTGAGTTCCCTATTTACTAGTTTCACCTCTACGTATTTTAATTGAAATTAATTGCTTCATGATCCACCCTTATTGCCTATTTGCCTCTTATGTGCCTTAAACGAAGTTGTTACCTCTTCTATTGCCATGCTATCCCTCCCTAATCGTTTTTCATTAATTGAAATTATAATTATCTCTTCCGTAATTGTTCATCCTTAATTGAGGTTATGATTATCTTTCCGTTGCATACACTTAATTGAATTTGTCGTATCTCTTTCGTAATTGCTCAACCCTAAAAGAATTTTAGCTATCTTATATCTTAGTTGACTTATCCTTATTTGGAATTATCGACCCGTGATATCTCCCTTGTTGTTTAATTGTACTTTGTGGGATCGTTGTTTCATATCATTTCTCCCTTGTTGAGCTATTCTTATTATGACTAGTATTCTCTATTGTGTTTATTCTTTGTGAACTCGTTCTACCGTTTCTTTGTGATCGAAAGCTCTTGAGTTGGGTTACATGCCGTACTTTTATTTATATTGTCATTCTTGTTATTATACTCAGTATTGTGTAGCACGAGGTTTTTGCCGTGCGGTTGTTGTTGTGATGCACGAGGTCTTTGCCGTGCGGGTGTTATTGTGTTGCACGAGGTTTCTGTCGTGCTATCGTTACTATTGATATGTGCACATATGGCGTGACAAGGCAGGATATATACATGGGTTGCGCATGTGGCGAGACAAGGTGGGAATATTATTATGCACGTGTGGCGAGACAAGGCGGGCATTTACTTATTTTTTGCGCACGTGGCGAGACAAGGTGGGCTATGTCAGTGATTGATCTATGAAGACTTGTGATGGCCTGGGGCGTTTTGTGGTTGATATTTGTGTAGCGGCGTACCTACCTATGTGAGTTTTTATCTTGTGAAAATTTGTGGGGAACATTCTTACATGTTGTTCATTTCTCTATACTTACTAGTTGTCCTGAACTGTGTTAGAACACTTGCACAAGCATACACATAGTTAATCACTCCTATCAGTTTAAGAAGATGGTTCCTGTGATTATTGAGTATTTATACACACCCTCGTCTACTTGCGTTCTATCTGAGAATGGTTCTATTGGCACGTTAGTCGTCCGTGCAGTTACCAGTTGAAATGAGGGCACAAGATGCCAAGTGTTTAGGGTTCACAAAGTGGGACTCGTGACTTGTGAATATTTTGAGGTATGGTACCTCGTGGAAATTATTGGATAAAACCTAATGTGAAAGTGGTTATTCTCATCTAGTTGCTACCTACCCTTCTTTAAATTGTGTTCACCGGATTTAGACTGTGTTCAGCTTACTCTACTGTGTTATTACTTGTTGTGTTCCGCTGCTAATTGTTGTTTCTATTTCTTATTGCAAGTATGTGATGACTCGATAGGTCATCTCATGTTTTAGAACCCAATTCTGCGCTTTGAAGCCTTAAAATCTCATTTTTACCCTCCTCGATTTGCTTGCGTAGTCTGAGTGTGTTCCATGAAAGTTTTTATGTTAAAAAATATTAAAATATGAAATTTTGCTTTGAAAACCATTTGAGTTGACTTTGGTCAATATTTTGAGTAAACGGACCCGGATTCGTATTTTGACGGTCCAGGTGAGTCCGTTTCGTGATTTGGGACTTGGGCGTATGCCCGGAATCAAATTCGGAAGTCCCTAGCCCAAGATATCGGACTTTGTTGAAATTTGAAAGCTAAAGGCTTAAATGAATTTGAAATGTTTGACCCATACTTGACTTTATGGATATCGAGTCCATATTTTGGTTTCGGAACCCGGTATAGGTCCAATACTATATTTATGGCTTGTCTGTCAAATTTGGTGAGAAACAGAGTTGGTTTGATGTGATTCGGACGACCGGTTGTGAAAATAGAAGTTTCAAAGTTTTCTTGAAAATTTTATTTGATTTGGTGTTCAATTCGTAGTTCTAGGTGTTATTTTGGCGAATTGATCATGCGAGCAAGTTCGTATGATATTTTAAGACTTGTGTGCACTTTTGGTTTAGGGCCTTGAGGGCTCGGGTGAGTTTCGGATAGGCTACGGAGTGAAAATAGGACTTAGAACATTGCTGGTATTTCCAGTTCTGATGCAGGCCTCTGGTATCGCATTTGTGATACCAGGCTTCGCATTTGCGACCTTTGAGGGGTTCTCATTTGCGAGCTACTCATCGCAAATGCGAAGAGTAGCTGGGCCACCTTATGTTCGCATTTGCGATACAAAGTTTGCATTTGCGACGGGGACTGGGAGGGAAAATTCTTCGCATTTGCGATCATGGGGTCGCATTTGCGATCAGTCCAGTTCGCATTTGCGAAGAAAGCAGGAATGAGGAGACCTTCGCATTTGCGATAGGTTTTTCGCATTTGCGAGGCTCGCATTTACAAACCCCAGGTCGCAAATACGACACTTGCAACTAATCAAAACTTGACTTAGACGGGAATTTTGGTTAATTCTTCAAATTTTCAAACTCAAGAACCCTAGAGGCGATTTTCCAAAGAATTTTTCTTCCCCAAAACATTGGTAAGTGATTCTAAACTAGTTTCTTTCAATCTTTCACTACTTTTCCTAAGATTTCAAACTAAAATCTAGAGTTTTCATGGTGGAAATTGGGGGGGGGGGGGGGTGGGGGGTTTTGGTAGAATTAGGGATTTTTGAAAAATAGGGATTTAGAGATTCCAAAACAAATTACATAACCAGGCTCGGGGGTGAATGGGTAATCGGGTGTTGGTCCGAATTTCGGGTTTGGACCAAGCAGGCCCGGATGTTGACTTTTATTGACTTTTTCAATAATGACCTAAATTGAATCTTTTGCAATCGTGGGTGATTCCTACGGCTTATTTTGAATCGTTTGGTTGGTAATTTGCTAGATATTGTTGGTTCAGAGGCTTGTTTGAAAGGCAAATTTGTGGTTGAGCTTTGAGTGGTCTTTGGAGCGAGGTAAGTGTTGTGTATTAGGAACCCTCGGACTATGTGCTATGTGATTTCCATGTGAGCAGCGTATATGCGAGGTGACGAGTGCTTATACGCCGCCGAATTATCTGTTTTCCCTAATTTATCGATTTTCCTTAATTATTTCCTTTCCTGTCTTAACTGTTATATGCTCTAAATGCTTTCCATGCTTAATTGCTACTTGTTATTCAATATCTTTTCCTGTTCACGACGTTAGTTCTTCTATAGTTTCATGATTCCCTGCTATTTGCTTAAATTGACTTACTTGCACCTTCTAATTGTCAATTACTGGATTGGTCTCGCTGTGTAGTACTACTCGTGTAGATTTTCTATATTGTACGAGGTTTCCATTTGGTTTGGTTTGGTATTTGTTGATCGTAAAGGTTATTGTGGTCTGATCTGTTGATTTGATTGTGCATTGAGTACATGGTACTGATATGGTGGGATCGGGCTGCATGTCGTAGCAGGTGTAATAAGGGTGGATTGATGTGGTGGAATAAGGGTGAATTTGTACTATACGGTAGGATCGGGTTGCATGCCGCAACAGGTAGAATATGGGTGGATTGACATGGTGAAATAAGGGTAAATTATGATACTGATATTGACATATGGTGGGATCGGGTTGCGCGCCGCAACATATATATATATATATATATATATATATATTATTTATTGTTGTTGATATCGTTACGGTGAAATAAGGGGGGATTTTGTGTCGTCTGGTGGGATCGGGTTGCACGCCGCAACAACCTATATGTTTCCATTTCTTAAGTTGTGTTGGTTTTTCCGGTATTTGTATCTGAATTATTAAAGATTGGTAATTCTGAACGACACTGATTTATTCTTGAGCTTGTGGTTGATATTTTCAGTTGGTTGTTTAATTCTGTTCAGTATTCCCATTTTCTGTCATTATTATATACTGCGTTCAGGTTGTAGTGTAGATGACCCGCCTTAGCCTCGTCACTACTTCGTCGAGGTTAGGCTCGGCACTCACCAGTATATGGAGTCGGTTGTACTGATACTATACTTTGCACACTGTGTAGAGTTTGGAGTCGGTCCCAGCGGCGGCTACTAGAGAGCTCGGATTGGACAGCCTGCGGAGACTTGAGGTACAGCTGCTCAGCGCCCGCAACTCCTGAAGTCCCCGTCTTTATTTTTATTTAGCTACGTATTTTCATTCAGACAACTTTGTATTTATTTCAGACCCGTGTATGTATTACTCTAGAAGCTCGTGCACTTGTGACACTAGGTTCAGGGATTTGTAGCAGATGTTTTATGGTTTTAGCTTCCGTATTTATATTTAGATTATTGCAGTTAAATCAGTTCTTGTTCATTAATTATATTTAAATTGTTAAAAGGGATAAATTATTCTAACGTTGGCTTGCCTAGCAAGTGAAATGTTAGGCGACATCACGGTCCCGACGGTGGGAATTTCGGGTCGTAACAAAGTACCATATTATCGTTGTCATTATGCGTAGCTTTATAAATATATCATATTCTGTTAGTTCTACACTTATACTCACTCAGGTTATTTAGTCCAGTAGGTATCTTGATGTCATGACCCAAAATCCTAACCGGTCATGATTGTGCCTATCTCGGTACTAGGCAAGCCGAAAATCTCAATAAACCACAATTTCTTTTAAGTTTGAAAATATAATATTTAAATACAATATATAATCCCACAAATACTGATACGAACACTCCCAAAACCTGGTGTCACTGAGTACATGAGCATCTAACATGATTACAAATCTAGAAAACACGGTCCATAATAGTCTGACACCAAATACAGTAAACAAGGAGATAGGGAAGGAGAGGCATGGTCTGTGAAACATGGCAGCTACCTCAGAATCTCCTAAAATCAGTTGTGCGAAAGAATCAACACCCGCTATGTCGGGGAACTCCTTGATCTGCACACGGAGTGCAGTGTTTAGTAAGAGTACAACCAACTCAGCAAGTAACAATAATAAATAAAGAACTGACGATAGCGACGAGCTACACAGTTATAGTTCACTTTCAGAAATTCCAACAAAGAATAGACATGCTTTCAAATCCGGCAGTTTAAGTCAAATCAATTTTATACAGTTCAAATTCATGTAATCCGAATATAAATCCTTCAGAGAATTCAAAATAATGACAGATAGCAACCAAGTGCAACAACAAATGCAAAGCAAGTACAGCCTCTCAGGTAGGCAACAGTCACTCAACTCATCACAACAGCTCAACCATTCGGCTCTCAGCCCTCAGAACTCACACTCAATGGGTACCCGCGCTCACTAGGGGTGTACAGACTCCAGAGGGGCTCCTACATCCCAAGCGCTATAATCTGCACGGATAACTCACTTGCTATAATATAAATATCTGGATCCACACGGTCAACTCATGTGCTGCACGGTCAACTCACGTGCTATAGTATAATATAAGGATCTGCACGACCAACTTACGTGATGCACGGCCAACTCACGTGCTATGGTATAATATCTCACAATCAGGCCCTCGGCCTCACTCAGTCATAAAGCTCTCCAGTCTCTCGGGCTCTCAACAATCATAAAATCAGCCCAAACAACAATGACATGATACATCAATAATGAACAATAGAGACTGAGATAAAACAATCAAGTAAGTTGTGACTGAGTACAAAACAACAATTTAAGCAGATAATTCCACATGTACACGACCACTGTGGGTCCCAACGGCACCAACATATAGCCTAAACATGGTTTCTAACATGACTTAGTCAAATTTCCACAACACATAGAGAGCACATAGCTAACAACAAGTTATTCAACTTTATAGTTTCCACGGGACGGACCAAGTCACAATCCCCTCGGTGCACGCCCACACGCCTGTCACCTAGCATGTGCATCACCTCCAAAATAATCACATGATACGAAAATTCGGGGTTTCATACCCTCAGGACCAGATTTATAATTGTACTTAACTCAAAACGTGAAATTCTTTACTCTGCTATTCCTTTGCCTCACAAATCAGCCTCCGAATGCCTCGAATCTAGTCACAATTAATTCGTTTCAGTCAATAAAATTTTCGAAATTAATTCCATATGAAAATACAATTTTTTCCATAAAAATCAGAAAATTAGCTCAAAAATTGCCTGTGGGGCCCATGTCTTGGAACCCGACAAAAGTTACAAAATCCGAAAGCCCATTCAACCACGAGTCTAACTATACTAATTTTACCAAAATCCGACCTCAACTCGACCTCCAAATCTTCAAATCTTATTTTCAAATCCCTAAGTTCAAACCCCCGATTTACACCTCAAAAACATGTAATCTAGTCGGATTATTCGATGATAATTCAATATTATAGAGTAGAAATGATCACAAGGGACTTACCTCAAGTTTTTCCGTGAAAACCTTTCTCAAAAATCACCTCACCCGCTTTTGGAAATGTCAAAAATGACAAAATCTCGGACTCCTCTGTTTTTAACATTCTGCCCAGGAGTCTCGCACCTGCGGAATTTGAACCGCTTCTGCGGATTTTTCCCTCGCTTCTGTGAAATTTTCGCTCTTGCGATCAACCACGCGCATGTGCGAGTTCGCACCCGCGAGATGCCTTCCGCATCTACGCTCAAAACCCCTAGCCCAGGCGCCGCTTCTGCGTTCCTTCTCGCACAGGTGCGATTCCGCACCTGTAAAGTCCTTCCGCGTCTGCGCACCTCGCTTCAGTGCACCCTAGCTCGCACTTGCGAGCTCACACCTGCGACCACTGTTCCGCAGGTGCGATTACACCAGAATGCTTCAGCTTCAGCAGTCTTTCAAATTCAAAAATCGATCCGCTATCCGTCCGAAACTCACCCGAGGACCCCGGACCTCAACCAAATATACCAACAAGTCCCATAACATAATACGGACCTACTCGAGGCCTCAAATCACATCAAACAACTTCAAAAATATGAACTACATACGGATTCAAGCCTAATGAACTATGAAATTTCCAAATTTTACAAACGACGCCGAAACCTATCAAATCACATCTGATTGACCTCAAATTTTGCACACAAGTCACATTTCACATTACGGACCTATTCTAATTTCCAAAATCGGATTCCAACCCCGATATCAAAAAGTCAACCCCTCGGTCAAACTTCCCAAAAATTCAACTTTTGCCATTTCAAGCCTAATTCCACTACCGACCTCAAAAAAAATCCGGACACGCTCCTAAGTCCAAAATTACCATACGGAGCTATTGGAATCATCAAAATTCAAATCTGAGGTCGTTTGCACATAAATCCACATCCGGACAACGTTTCTACCTTAAAATTTTAAATTATGAGACTAAGTGTCTCATTTCATTCCGAAATCTTTCCGGACCCAAACCAACTAACCCGGTAAGTCATAATACAACTGTAAAGCATAACTTGAGCAATAAATGGGGGAACTGGACGGTAATACTCAAAATGACCGGCATGGTCGTTACATTC
Organism: Nicotiana tomentosiformis; assembly: GCF_000390325.3. Taxonomy (NCBI): domain Eukaryota; kingdom Viridiplantae; phylum Streptophyta; class Magnoliopsida; order Solanales; family Solanaceae; genus Nicotiana; species Nicotiana tomentosiformis. The sequence continues at coordinate 32,189,395 of NC_090814.1, forward strand.
TCCCCCACTTAAACATATGTTCGTCCTCGAACGTGCCATGAGTTGTTTCCAAGCCATCAAATCACTATTCCATCTTACCACGCACGTACCCGGGGGTGATCCCGCGCCATCCTATTCCATAGATCTGACAACACAGTATAATTGAAGATCATTAATTTAACCTTAGCCCAAAACCTTGGATCCAAATTTCTAACATTCAGAATTCTTTTCAAGACCCGAATTCTATCCTCAGCCATAACCATAATCCCAGATACAATCGCATAACATACTACACAACTTGCATACTCGTAACACCATTTTTTATCACAGTAACTACTCAAAACCAACCAAGTACTAGTATAAAACCTCGCATTCCATAGGACCTCATTCCAAACCTTCGTACACTGGCAAAGATGAAAGAAACAATCAAAACTCATAACTGTTAATTAGATCAACTAGCCATGGAGCTTTCTCGCCCCAACCAGAACCACAATCCTCTCCTAAGCCGACTTTCAATATTGTCTTCCCAAATATATCGGAATCAAACCTGACAGTACCCATTCTGGGTCCAATGACCTTATATTATTAAACACAACTATTCCACAGACATACCACACCAGTATGACTCAAAGCCACAAGCCGTGCCATCCGTGCGCCAATACGCAACAATTCAAATATATTCAGTCATGAAAAATAACTCAAATGAGAGAACTGCCCTGCCAGATTAACAAGTACCACCACAAAGAAATGCTGAAAATCCATCACACACCGAAGAACCATCATACGATTCTAACGCAAGGTTCATACCTTAACATAACTCCACTGCAATGCGTGCCCCCATCCAAATATTGGTCCATATTATCTACCTTGAGCCACCTTGCTCAAAATCAATAACGACGGAGAGGCAAATGACAAAAATTCCACACAAAACTTGAAAGAACATAACCAATATGCAATCGATCATGCAATACCCAAATACTCATCTCGCTCAAATTTTGCCATAAGGCCCTAATATAACCGCACCATCTGTGCACATAACCAATTAATCATAGCTCCTCGTAGCATAAAGGAGTAACTCACAGATCAATTTCAGAACACGAATAAGTTCAACATCAACCAAATGGCACATCCCTCAATAATAGTAGTATGGAGCCAACCATTCTGGCTCGGTGTAGAATACACATTTTAATTGGGCCTATAAATGGACCCCCAATATCAACTCTGGTCACCCACAAATAGATAAAGAACCCTCCGAAAGTCCACAATGACTGAAGCATAATACATACTATTATCTGGCTAACTTCGGCCATGACTTCACAGTCCGCAACCATGAAACAATCTGCTCCAAATCCATAGAACACACGAATCACCATTTCTGATTCCATCTCCACCGCCCGAGTGTCTAACACATCTCTCATACACGATCATGCCACGAGTAATATTTCTCTCATTCTTTCGTGCCACATAGCAATGTCCTAAAATCAGCAGTCGATCAACCAGGAAAATACTGCAATACCTATAAAATATCCATAATTCAAAGCATAGTACGCCTTCTGAAATGTATACTCTACTCACGCAATACCAAATAGTGATAGCATTCATCTAAACATCAAAAACTGTTCATCTCCTCTAAGAATTTATGTCAAAGCTAAACCGTGACCTTGCACACGCCAACCTTAATCCTACACAACACACCGCATCTATCATGCCATCAGATGAAAAATATGAGAACCTCATAATCATTCTGAGTCTCAAGTAGAATATGTATCCTATCAGCTAGAAGCCTTCCATTTGATTCCATCCGGTAGAAAATCAAAATACTCAACATGCTTCTCAGGCCGGTAGGAAAATACCCAGCTCAAACCATGGTAGAAATCCTCGAGAATGCTTTGGAATCCATTTGCACATAATCAAGCCATCAGAGTTGAATCTCTCTAGCTCAACCAAGCCACGCAGGTCGCCAAACCCAGGTGTATTGCCACAAAGCACCTGTAGAAAACCCCCACATCATAAGCACCCAAAGAACCGATCATATCTGTTACAATACTGATCCAACCTACTACCCAGATGTCTTATTTTCTCCGATTTTCTTCCGAATTTGTCTTCAGATTGATACTTCTCCTTGCTAAAACACCACGATCTTTAGCCACAACTCACCCCACAAACCTAGCATAGAACCACAATGCCCTACAGCCCATAAGCAATTGTATTCTTCTTAAGCACCTTCAAAAAATAAAATACCACAATTGTAACACTCACTCTGAGAATACCTTATGTGAATTTGAAATTATTCTTCTTACCTTCCTTATACTAAAATGTAGAATCCATAGTCATATGGAATTTCCGCAAGTCTAGGCACCACCAAACACAAATCTTAGATTTTTATCCTTACGCAAGCCCGGAGAATTTCTCAATTGCTATATATAAACCTCGAACCTATTGGAACATTCTCGAGAGTCACCCACTTTGTTCAAATCCAAATTACATGACCCAAATGGGCCAGCAGACATGTGCCCCATTAGCACAACAACACTCAAAGAAGTAACTCTACTTTAATACCGCCTATCAAATTCATACTCCGTGCGCACTATATCAGTCACAATTAACAACTCACTCATCCCACGATTTTCATATACTCATAGTGCAATATAACCCATAACCATGAATTTCTTTATTCGAGTCATTTTCGAACTCCACCTCTGCAAGTCAACACTGATTCCCAAGTATACTTCAGACCAAAACAAAAATTTGACACATACCCATGAAATCAAATTGTCAATAGCAGGCTCCCCCACTTAGCCTTAAGCTGCCATTATATAAAATCAGAACCCGCAAGGATTTCCCTTTCTCAATTACCAATATCTCGCATTGTTAACCTGCCAGACTTTTCAAAGTATTTTGTTAAGCTTTTCAGGAACATTCTGAATCACCAGCCACAGTCACACACTCGACCTCTTACCGGGTAGCAAGTAATATTCCTCACAGAAGCTTCATCAATATCATGCCACCGCTAACTGCTCATAGGAGATAACCCACATGTGGAATTCCTTACTGACATCTTTCAACGACACTGCACTGGGTGCAACAACTACATAATCAGTAAATTCTCCTGAGCTCATGCTCGCCCACCATTTGTATAAGTCTGCACTTTACCTATTGACGTCAACTGAAAGTTCAACAATACCTTTCGAACTCAAGTCATATTGCCCCTGAAACGATAATCAGATCTTCACATCCCTCTTCATTTCAAACAAACTCCTTTATGCCATATTCAATCTTTCTCCGTACAGTAACTATCACTCCAAATAAAGTTTGTAGGCCAGATCACATTCTAACACGAGTCCAAACCGTTCTATACTTTCTCAAGGCACGCGACTACCCTATCACAGAATCCATATGCTAATCTGCCACTCTTACTTCGGTTAAATCATCTCCTTTAAGCAACTTCTCAACCTCTGCTTCTCCTACTTGACCTGCTAGTACTTTAACCACTGCGAAACACTTCCCGGCATGTCTTCCCTCATACTTTTCTGCCCAACTGTTGCATCAAATCAAAATGCATCTATGTCGCACCTGAACCAATAAAATGTTACCGACTCTAAGCCTCTTCGAAGATCATATTTCTCGAGCCATCAACATTAGAAATACTCATTCACAACCATAATTACTACACAATCACTTACTCTTCTTGAGTCCAAACTCATTGACAAGACATGGGAAATTAATTTATCCCAAAATTTAACAACGTGAAAGATCCTTCAATACACTCACAACTCGAGACAATACGTTAAATCAAGACAGAAATCATCAAGTACCCAATAGCAAACTCTTGAGTTATAAGCAAACTTTATTCGTCACATTCAACCCATCTGAACACATCTCGTAGTCATATCATACTTACCATATAGTCATTCAATCGCTCATCGAGCCACAAATCCTACTCATGGGGATATTACCGGATATAGGGTCAATATGTACAAGCTCTCACAACTGAAACTACCGAGCCTAAGCTACGGTCTAACCCCGGCCTCAAGTCCTCCAGACTGGCCCATCACCAAAACACATAATACACTTCTTGAACCTCGTTCATAGAATCACAAGCCTGTGATGCACAACTGATACCGAGCGCTCGTATGCGCATACGAAATGCATGGAAGGGAATTCAAAGAGTTATGTTTCAAGCTGAATCAAATCCGCACGATAGAATGCAAGAAAGTGAAATTTTCCTAAGGGTTCGGCAGCCTCTCGAAGATAAGTACAGACGTCTCCGTACCGATCTGCAAGACTCTACTAAATATGATCATGACTCGTGAGACCTATGTAACCTAGGGCTCTGATACTAACTTGTCATGACCCAAAATCCTAACCTATCATGATGGCGCCTATCTCGGTACTAGGCAAGCCAAAAATCTCAATAAACCACAATTTCTTTTAAGACTAAAAAGATAATATTTAAATACAATACATAATCCCACAAATTTTGATACGAAAACTCCCAAAACCTGGTGTCACTGAGTACATGAGCATCTAACATGATTACAAATCTGGAAAACATGGTCCATAATAGTCTGAAACCAAATACAGTAAACAAGGAGATAGGGAAGGAGAGGCATGGTCTGTGAAACATGGCAGCTACCTCAGAATCTCCTAAAATCAGTTGTGCGAAAGAATCAACACCCGCTATGTCTGGGAACTCCTGGATCTGCACACGGAGTACAAGGTGTAGTATGAGTACAACCAACTCAGCAAGTAACAATAATAAATAAAGAACTGACGATAGCGACGAGCTACACAATTATAGTTCCCTTTCAGAAATTCCAACAAAGAATAGACATGCTTTCAAATCCGGCAGTTTAAGTCAAATCAATTTTATACAGTTCAAATTCATGTAATCCGGATACAAATCCTTCAGAGAATTCACAATAATGACAGATAGCAACCAAGTGCAACAACAAATGCAAAGCAAGTACAGCCTCTCAGGTAGGCAACAGTCACTCAACTTATCACAACAGCTCAACCATTCGGCTCTCAGCCCTTAGAACTCACACTCAATGGGTACTCCTGCTCACTAGGGGTGTACAGACTCCAAAGGGGCGCCTACAGCCCAAGCGTTATAATCTGCACGGACTACTCACGTGCTATAATATAAATATCTAGATCCACACGGTCAACTCACGTGTTGCACGGCCAACTCACGTGCTATAGTATAATATAAGGATCTGCACGACCAACTTACGTGTTGCACGGCCAACTCACGTGCTATGGTATAATATCTCACAATCAGGCCCTCGGCCTCACTCAGTCATAAAGCTCTCCAGTCTCTCGGGCTCTCAACAATCATAAAATCAGCCCAAACAACAATGACACGATACATCAATAATGAACAATAGAGACTGAGATAAAATAATCAAGTAAGCTGTGACTGAGTACAAAACAACAATTTAAGCAGATAATTCAACATGTACACGACCTCTGTGGGTCCACATAGTACCAACATATAGCCTAAACATGGTTTCTAATATGACTTAGTCAAATTTTCACAACACATAGAGAGCACATAGCTAACAACAAGTTATTTAACTTTACAGTTTCCACGGGACAAATCAAGTCACAATCCCCTCGGTGCACGCCCACACGCCCGTCACCTAGCATGTGCGTCACCTCCAAAGTAATCACATGATACCAAAATCTAGGGTTTCATACTCTTAGGACCAAATTTATAATTGTTACCTCAAAATATGAAATTCTTTACTCTGCTATGCCTTTGCCTCGCAAATCGGCCTTTGAATGCCTCGAATCTAATCACAATTAATTCGTTTCAGTCAATAAAATTTATCGGAATTAATTCCATATGAAAATATAATTTTTTCCATAAAAATCCGAAATTTATCTCAAAAATTGCTCGTGGGGACCACATCTCGGAACCCGACAAAAGTTACAAAATCCGAAAGCCCATTCAACCACGAGTCTAACATACTAATTTTACCAAAATCCGACCTCAACTCGACCTCCAAATCTTCAAATCTTATTTTCAAATGCCTAAGTTCAAGCCCCCGATTTACACCTCAAAAACATGTAATCTAGTCGGATTATTCGATGATAATTCAATATTATAAAGTAGAAATGATCACAAGGGACTTACCTGAAGTTTTCCCATGAAAACCTTGCTCAAAAATCGCCTCACCCACTTTTGGAAATGTCAAAACTGACAAAATCTCGGACTCCTCTGTTTTTAACATTCTGCCCAAGTGTCTTGCACCTGCGGAATTTGAACCGCTTCTGCACATCTACTTCTGCGGATTTTTCCCTGGTTTTTCTGAAATTTTCGCTCCTGCGATCAACCACACGCAGGTGCGAGCTCGCACCTGCGAGATGCCTTCCGTATCTGCGCTCAAAATCCCCAGCCCAAGCGCCGCTTCTGCGTTCCTTCTCACGCAGGTGCGATTCCGCACCTGCGAAATCCTTCCACACCAGCGCACCTCGCTTCAGCGCACCCCAGCTCGCACCTGTGACCACTATTCCGCAGGTGCGATTACACCAAAAGGCTTCAGCTTCAGCAGTCTTCCAAATTCAAAAATCGATCCGCTAACCGTTCAAAACTCACCCGAGGCCCCCGGGACCTCAACCAAATATACCAACAAGTACTATAACATAATACGGACCTACTCGAGGTCTCAAATCACATCAAACAACTTCAAAAATACGAACTACACACGAATTCAGGCCTAATGAACTTCGAAATTTCCAAATTTTACAAATGACGCCGAAACCTATCAAATCACGTTCGATTGACCTCAAATTTTGCACACAAGTCACATTTCACATTACGAACCTATTCCAATTTCCAGAATCGGATTCCGGCCCCGATATCAAAAAGTCAACCCCTCGGTCAAACTTCCCAAAAATTCAACTTTCGCCATTTCAAGCCTAATTCCACTACGGACCTCAAAAAAAATCCGGACATGCTCCTAAATCTAAAATCACCATACGGAGCTATTGGAATAATCAAAATTCAAATCCGAGGTCGTTTACACATAAATCCATATCCAGACAACTTTTCTACCTTAAAATTTTAAATTATGAGACTAAGTGTCTCATTTCACTCCGAAATCTTTTCGGACCCGAACCAACTAACCAGGTAAGTCATAAAATAACTGTAAAGCATAACTTGAGTAGTAAATGGGGGAACGGGGCGGTAATACTCAAAACAACCGTCTGGGTCGTTACACTTGACTAATCCTCATCACTACTCCACTGAGGTTAGTCTTGATACTTACTTGGTACTGCTACGGTGTACTCGTACTATGCTTCTGCATAATATTTGTGCAGATCCAGGTATTTTAAAGTCAGTCGATCGTTAGCTAGTTGTGCAAATTCTTGTTGTGGAGACTCAAGGTAAACCTGTTACTGCTTTCGCAGGCTTCGGAGTCACCTTTTGATGTTGTTTTTACACTGTTTATCCTTATTTCGAAACAGTTGTATTTAGAGGTTTCTAGCAAACTTTGTAGAGCTTATGACTTGTACTACCGGTTTTGAGATTGTAAGTCTTGTATGGATATTTCTAATTTTCATTTGTCAATCGTTATTTATTATTATTGTTAAATGTTAGGCTTATCAAGTCCCTAAGACTAGGTGCCATCACGAATTCCTATGGAGGGAGATTTGGGTCGTGACAAAAATAATAAAAATTATAGTACACATGAACAAAAAATTTCAATTAAATATTATATAGTAACTATAATCAATATTAGTTTGTATAATATATCTCATACTATAATTGTAACGACCTAACCGGTCGTTTTGAGAATCAGCGTCCCATTCGGTGGCTTAAGGTCTCGAGCAGCTTCATATTTTGTATTATGACTTGCGTGTGTGGTCGAGTTCGGATTTCGGATGATTCAGGATTGATTTGGAAGGATGATTCTTGTTTTAGAAGCTTAAGTGAAAAGAGTTAACTGGAGTTTGACTTTTGTGTAGATGACCCCGGAATGGTGTTTTGATGATTCCAATAGCTTTGTATGATGATGTCACAACCCAAAATTCACTAGTCGTGATGGCACCTAACCCAACCTACTAGGTAAGCCAACTAATAACTATCCAACTTCAATTAACTTTTTAATAAGACAATTAAACAAAGGAATTTTCTAGAATCCTATACATTCCCCAAGGACTGATAGTATAAATCATGAACTTTTAAGAATAGAGTTTACAAAGCTGATATGAACTAAATACACTTTATGTTTGAAAAGTACATAAACAGAGTTTTAAAATCTAAGGATACCATGAACAAGAGGCAGTTACAACAGGGACGCAGGTACATCTTCCAATCCAGCTCCAATCGAACACAGCAACATCGGCATTCGAAATCTGCACGCAATGTGCAGGAAGTGTAGTATGAGTACAACCGGCCACATGTACTCAATAAGTAACAAACCTAATCTTAGGTTGAAAGTAGTGACGAGCTGGAATATGGTCGGGTACAACACCAATAGCCAACAACTATTTATAACAATGTAGAGCATATAAATAAGGAAGCAATTCAGAAATAAAATACTCAGCTTTATCACAATTTCCCGAAAATAGTTCCGTTTTTCAAGAATAACAGTGAAAACCCAAATCCTTTACCGAAATCGTTGAAAAGTATGAGATAGTTTGAAAACTGTAAATTTTTCCAAAAATCCTTTCCAAAATAAGTAAGATGTTTCATTTCTTTTCCAGATAGCAAGTGTGAAATACCTCTCTATGCTCACATATCAATGTGTGTAAAAGTCATAAATGACGTGATACCGTACAACATGAGGAAAATATGTCTCTATGCATGTATGTCATGTGTGCATGCTAATGCCATATATCTCAGAGATGAATCATGTACTTACTCTCAGAGTACTCAATCTCACTGCTTCACACTTTCAACCCATCATGCTCAACCACTCGGTACTGTATATGGCCCACACGACCCAGGGAAATCCATCCCGGAACATATACAACAATGACTATAAGTCACCCAGTATCGAGGAAAAAGGGCAATCCAACACTGTGGAGAAATCCATCTCCAGGTAGTAAGTACTTCGGACAAATCCATGTCCAGGGAAAACCATCCATTAATAGTATCATCCGCGCTCACTGAGGGTGTGTTACAGACTCCAGAGGGGCTCCTGCAGCCCAAGCGCTATCATAATCATCAATATAACCATTGCGGTGTGCAGCCCGATCCTATAACTGTCACTCATAATCAGGCTCTCGGCCTTACTTAGTCATCAATATTTCCAGTCTCACCCACGGGCTCACAATGTCATGAAAATTGACCCGGAAAAATGATATAATGTACCAATAAGTAACAACTGAGACTGAGATATGATATGAATGTATGAATATGACTGAGTACAAAATATCAATGAAATCAGTGAGATGACAGCAAGCAACGACCTCTATGGGTCCTAACAATATTAGCATAAAGCTTAAACATGATATCTAGCATGATTAACAGCTCAGTTACTTTATCACATGGTGAAAACACAAATATCAACTAAAATATGGCCACTATACAGTGCCATAGAAACAATGGAATCACAATTCACAGGGTGCACGCCCACACGCCCGTCACCTAGCATGTGCGTCACCTCAATACCAATCACACAACACATAATTTGGGGTTTCATACCCTCAGCACTAAGTTTAGAAGAGTTACTTATCTTGAACAAGCCAATTCCAACACCGAGCAAGCCAAGCGATGCTCCAAAAATGCCATCACGCGCGTAGCGACCTCCGAACGGCTCAAAACTAGCCAAAAGCAACTCAGATACATTAGATAAAGCCCAATGGAGCAATTACAAATGATAAAGATCGAATTCTACATCAAATCCCAAATCCGGCCAAAAATCACACCGGGGCCCATGCCTTCTCTTTTGAGCCGTGGGCTATTTGTTGTGGAAATATTGATATTGTTGGATCTTTGGAAAGGTTGTGGCCTATGGGCACTTGTGTTATGAGTGGATACGTCATGTTGTTGTGATGTTAGCATTTGTGAACTGTTGTGTGGTTTTGGTTGTTGTTATGCGGAGTATAAGGGTGTCATTTCACTGTTGTTGTTATGCGGAGTATAAGGGTGGCATTTCACCATTGTTGTTATGCGAGGCGTAAGGGTGGCATATCACTGTTGTTGAATGTACGGAATGATAAGGGTGGCTATTGTGTCATTGTCCGGGCGGAGTGATAAGGGTGGCTATTATACGGAGTGATACGGGCGGCTAATGATATTGTCAAGGCGGAGTGATACGGGTGGCTATCAGAGAGATAAGGTTGGCAATGTCAAGGATGATGTGTGATGGTTTGGGGACATTGTGTTGGTGATTTTCGTGTGATGGTGTGCTTTTCCTTGTGATTTTGAGTTTGTGATCATATCGGGCGGATTGTGATTGTGAGCATGTGATCATGCCGGGTAAATTGTGATTGTAAGCTTGTGACCACACCGGGTGGATTGTGAATGTAAGCGTGTGATTATGCCGGACGGATTGCGATATTAGCACGTGCGTTGTCCGTACGGTTGATTCGAGATGTGGGCACAAGGTTTCGTGAGTACCTGATGGTGGGTTGAGACCCGTGACTTGTGACTATGAGATGGGGTATCACGGGATGATTTCGTTATGAACCTTGTGTTAGCATGACTTGATTAACTGATTGCCCTATGTATTCCTTATTTGGTTTTAACGATACTTCTCGGTGTTCTTATTGCTTTACTGTTAATATCACATGTTGATTTTGTTGCCATTTACTGATTTTTGCTTTCCATTATTAGCTTTATACATCTATACTGCAGAGGTTACCTTGTCTAGTGAGTGTCTTGACTTGTACCTCGTCACTACTCCACCGAGTTTAGTCTTGATACTTACTGGGTACCGATCATGGTGTACTCATACTACACTTCTGCATATTTTTGTGTAGATTCAGGTACTTTGCAGTCGGTGGATTGTTAGATAGCGGATCAGATATTGCTGTAGAGACTTCAAGGTATACATATCATCGCATTCGCAGGCCTTAGAGTCACCTTCGGAAATTGCTTGTGTATAGTTTATTTCTATTCCAAAACAGTTGTACTTAGAGATTTGCTAGTAAACTCTGTAGAGCTTATGACTTGTACTACCGGTTTTGGGATTGTTGGCTTTGTATAGAAATTTCTGTTTCATATTTAATAGTTGTTGGTTGAATTTTGCCATTAATTCAGTAAGTGCTAGGCTTACCTAGTCTTAAAGACTAGGTGCCATCACGACATCTTACGGAGGGAAATTGGGGTCGTGACAATAATATACATAATAAATAATATTTATATAATTTAAAGTTTTATACTTATTAAGATGAGGTACACGCGCAAAGCGCGTACCCTAATACTAGTACTATACTAAAAGTACGAAATTCCTTAGCGAAATGTCATTCACCTTTTTTACCCTTTTAAAAAAGAGTCCATATTAGACAAAATAGTCTATTAATTATTTTTTTAATATTTAAGACTTTAAAATCAACTAAAACTTTTACTTATTAAATCTTTCTTGTTTGAGCCATATAGAAATCCTAATATTTAGGATTTATAAATCAATTAAAATATAACATTATATAACTTCTTTCCTTATTTAAACATGTAAACTAACAAGATTTCTTACAAATTATATTTCGTGGTATTTTGTTTCAAAACAAACTTAATTGATAATGAGTTTGGTTTTGGTGTTTCTTCGTCAGTTTGGTTTTGGTTTTTACCTAATTTAATTTTATCTTTTTTTTCCAATTAAGTTCTCACATTTTAAAATCCTTTTTTCTAAACCCATTGTTATTAGAGTTTAGATTCTTCATAATATATGCCCCCTCCTTTTTTACTTTTCCCGTTTCAGCCTCTTCTTTTAATAAAAAGTTTATGTTGTTTTTTATTCTATTCATGTGGTCGATAGCACAAAAGCTACCAATTTCTTTATGCTTTTCGATTATTCAAAAGTTAGTTGTAAATAAAGACGTTGTAACGATCCAACCGGTCGTTTTGAGTGTTGTAGCCCTGTTCTCCCATTTACCACTTATTCTATACTCAATTGTTATTATGTTACTTGTAGGGGTAGTTGGCTTGATTACGGGGATGTTTCGAAATGAATCGGAACACTTAGTCCCAAGGTTGGATGCTTAAATTAAAAGAGTTGACCGGATGTTGCCTTATGAGTAAATGGCTCCGGAATAAAATTTTGATAGTTCCGATAGTTCCTTATGGTGATTTGGGACTTAGGTGTGTGTCTGGATATTGATTTGGTGGTCCGTAGGCGATTTTGGCTTGAAATGGCGAAAGTTGAAAAATTAGAAGTTTGGAAAGTTGAGAAGTTTGACCGAGAGTTGACTTTGTGGTTATCGTGCTCGGATTTTAGTTCTGGAAGTTGGAATAAGTCTGTTGTGTCATTTATGACTTGTGTGCAAAAATTTGAGGTTAATCAGAGTTGATTTGATAGGTTTCGGCATCGATTGTAGAAGTTGGAATTCATTAATTTTTATTAGGCTTGAATTGGGGTGCGATTCGTATTTTTGATATTGTTTGATGTAATTTGAGGCCTTGACTAAGTTCGTATCATGTGTTTAGGACTTGTTGGAATATTTGGTTGAGATCCCGGGGGCCTCAAGAATGATTCGGATGGGAATCATATTGAATTTGTGGAATTAGAAGTGCTGAAGTTGGGGAACTGCTGGTGTGACCACACCTGCGAGGGGTTGGTCACGGGTGCGAGCTCGCAGACGCGAGAAGGGGATCGCATGTGCGGCCTGGAAAGATTTGGGCAGAGGTCGCAGGTGCGAGGTTATTTTCCGCACCTGTGAGATCACAGATGCGGAGCGTAGATGAGCAAGTGCGGAGCTAGGTGAGGGGACCTGGGGAGCGCAGGTGCAGAGGTATTTCCTCAGATGCGGATTCGCATATGTGCATGAATGATCGTAGATGCGGAAGTGGGTTGGAGGTTGTGGATCGCAGAAGCGATGAGGAATCCGCAAAAGCGGGACCTCAAATGCAGTTAAGTGGAGCGCGGGTGCGAAAGGCCCTGGGCAAATTATATTCGAAGGGTTTCCGGGATTTTTGTCATTTTGGACTTTGCAAGCTCGGATTAAGGCGATTTTTGAGAGGGTTTCTAGTGATTTATTGAGGTAAGCCACTTGTGATCATTTTTATTCAATAATATTGATTACCCATTGAATTTTCCAGCTAGTTGAAGTATTTTTAAGGTAGAATATTGGGAGTTTTGGGCTAGGGATTGGAGAATAAAATTTGGGGATTTGAGTGACGATTTGGTGTCAGAATTTGGTAAATTTGATATGGTTGGACTCGTAGTTGAATGGGTATTCGAATTTTATGACTTTTGTTGGATTCCAAGCTGTGGGCCCGTGGTTAACGTTTTAAGTTGACTTTTTGACTTTTGATTAAGAACTTAGCATTTTCATATGGAATTGATTCTGATAGCTTGTGTTGATTGTATCGAGTTATTTGTGGCTAGATTCGAGACATTTGGAGGGCGATTCGCGAGGCAAGGGCTTGCTAGCGGAGTGATTCGATTTGCTTGAGGGAATTATCTTATTTAAACTCGGTTGAGGCACCAGCTGCCTGAATTGTTGTGATAGCTACGTGCTACTGGGTGCGCACATGCGTGGGGATCAACCCATGTGCGGGCACCAGGGTCATATATTTATGTTCGGGTTGTGCCCGGGCTCTTATAAACCGAGAATTGACTGTTAAGCTTTAAGCTATGATATTTCTCATGTTGTAACAATTTGTGTGATCTATTTAAGCCATGCTGAGGCTACATAGAGGTTAATCCCTGAACGAACTTGATAAATGCCTTTCAGTGATGAAATTGCCGATTTGAGCTACGATGACACACTTTGCATATGTCTATACTTTAGCATGTCATTTATACCAGTCCAGGAGCACGAGGATCTTATTTCATTCATCATATACGTGTATACTTGTTTAACTACTCCTGTATTATATGTTTGGACTGAAGGCTTGTGATTATGCCAGGCGGATTATGTTATTGGCATGTGAGTTATCCGTGCAAATCCATATATTGATATTATTGGCACGTGAGTTGTCCGTGTAGGTTCTATCAATAGCACTTGAGTTGTCCATGCAGCGTGTGGAATTTGCATTTTCTTGATCATTTATCTGATTTAATTGTTCCTTCCTCTACATGCCATGATATGGCTTGAGCAGGGTATTTGAGAAATTGTACACATGCACCTATGGATATTCTTCTCACGAAACTTGATGAGTTAGTTTTAAATGTTATTTATGTACAGGTTTAAAAGGCAGACCTACACTGGAATAGCTAATATCATCAATAATTTAAGCTTCTCTTACCTTACCTTGTTTAATTACGATATTTATTGAGTTGATTGTACTCACACTACACTCTGCACCTCGTGTGCAAATTCAGGTATTTTCAGGCACGGTGGTTGCTGATCTTGAAGTTTTTACCCCGTTCGAAGATTATCAAGGTAGCTGCTTTGGCGTCCGCAGCCCTTGACTCTCCTTCACAATCTCTCAGTTTTACTTATATTATTCTACCTTCCTAGACGGTGTTTCAGACTATGTTATTGTATAGATACTCATGTACTCAGTGACACCCGAATTTTGAAAAAGTTTATATTCGAGTCGCAGTTGTTCATATAGGCTATTTATGAGAGTTATTGTTATTAAACTTGCTTCATCTTATTTTTTTTATATAAAAATACCTAGTTTTATTGTGATTGTCGGCTTGCCTAGTTTTGTGATAGGCGCCATCACGACATGTTGAGTTTTGGGTCGTGACAGACGTTAATTTTGGTACAACTTAATAATATATGCACACTTAATAAATAAGAATATTTTAATTAGAAATCATATTGAACTAACTTTATTTATTATCATCGTTGCATATTGATCCAATTAAATATCAAGTTAAATAAAATCATCATTCATAATATATTCTAAATTCAAATGTCTAGCTATAATTTTAGTTTTATATTATAACTCCAAATAAAAATTTCAAGAATAGGCATACATTTAGTTTATTATTTTCTTAGGTGACATTGGTTGAAGTGCCAATGTATTTTTAGTTTGATTTGCTTTTTCACATTTTCATTAATATTTACAATCCATAAACATTGGATAATTCTATAAGACATGATTCCTTCATTTAGTGAATTAGCTAAATAGGATCAACAATTTAACATTTACCATTTTCATAAATTTACGTTTTATTTTCTTGATTCTATTTTATAACTTAAATATATTTTTTTAATATTATTTACGTGAGTTTTAAAAGTTTGGGCATATTGATACAAGGTACACGCGCATCGCGCATACAGTAAAACTAGTATTATAGAAAGTTGCTAGGAAGAAACAAAAGGATATGGTAGCAGGAGGCATAGTATTACTATTATTTTTGTGATACAAAAGAAATGATTGAATTTTTTGTTAAAAAATTGTACAGTGTGGGTAAGTTGTGTGATACTTCTCTTTCTCTTACAAAATAGTGAACCCTAATTTTACACTTTTGGACCCATAAATTTGGCTCTATTTTTTTGGAGAGAAAAAGAAGGCACATAATAATTTTTTTTAATATACTTAGCTCCTGTTTGACCATAAAATTTGAGAGCTTTTTTTTAAATTTTATTTTCAAATATCTGTTTGTTTATAGATTTTAATAATGTTTTTGGCAGATTTTAAAAACAAAATCTTCAAATTCCAAAAACAACTCTAGAGTAGTTCTTGAACTTTTTTACTAACAAAACTTCAAATTTTTTTCAAGTAAAATGCATGTCCAAATATAATTTTAACTTTCAAAACCTATTTTTTATTGCATCTTCAAAAACTCATTTTTTCACGTTTCAATCAAAATTATGTCCAAATGCTAGCTTAGGAAAATTGATACTATTATTTTATTAACAGTAGTTTATTACGTGACTATAATAAATTAAATTTTAGTGAAATTAACCTTTGTTTCATGGTCAAAGGGAGAGAGAGTTTATGCATTTTTATCGCAGTTGGTTTTTGAGTTCCTTTCCTACTTTAATTTCTAAATTTATTAGTACTAACGGCTCATTGAGCACCCTGCTTTAGGGTTTTCAGAATGAGCACTAGTGCATTGGTTGCAGAAAAGGTGTGGGAAGGTATCCAATCAACTCATTCAGGTCTTTTCTTGAACCAACTACCTCACAATTTAATTATTTTTGGGCTTATATCAAAAAGGGTAGCACTGTACTTGACTAGTAATGCTAATTTGTTTTGGGGTTTCTATTTTTCATGTTCTTGATTGGTGATGGGGTTGCTACAGTGAACGATGACCAAGTTTCAATGTCAGTATTAAATGTTGTCCTTTTTCTTGTTCCTTTGAATTCCAATTTCATTCATAGGATTTCTGGTACTATACATTCTGTAGATTGCATTTCTTATTTGGGAAAAATTTGGAGCGAGCAATGAGGATAGTTGATCAAAGAGGCGTAAAAAGGATCTTGGGCAAACCCAGTGGTCGTTCCATCTTTCAGGTCCAACCCCTCTTAGCGTTTTTGAGTTGTTTATGAATAAAGCATTAGACTTGCCTTTTTTCCTCAGGTTGTCGGAGAGTCAAAGAGGAAGGAGGAATATCTATGCTTTCCAGAACATTATTGTGCTTGTTATTCCTTCTTCTATGACATTGTAAACAGAGGGGAACAGCTTTGTGTGAGACCTACCGACCCTATTTCTCCAATGTCTTTTGTCCTTTCTTTATTTGATTCCTCTTTTTGTCCAGTGTAAGCATCAATTAGCTGCCAGACTTGCTTCTTCGTTGGGAGCATGTGTTGATTTTAGGATCTCTGATGATGAGCTTGCTCTCATGCTCTCCCAGCTTTGAATGTGCAAATTTCCAGGTAATGCTTAAATGTTTGAAATTGGATACCACTTACTAAATTCGTCTATGGTAGAAACTACTTCAATGCTGCAAAAGTCTATCACCTCTAATACGACAACATAACTGGGGGAACATGCATTCACTTCAGGATAATAGTCTAATACTGAGCATGACTACTCCTAATTGATTTTGAAAACTACATCTAAATTTATTATTTCTTTATTTAGTTCTTTGTTGGGTCACTAGTTATATAAAAAAGGGGTTTGCCTTTCTGAATTGCCACTTTTAGATTATGGGAATAAATGGAATTCAAGTTCTAAAGGGGCATTTGCACATGCAAACAAGCATAGTAGAGTGTGTTAGTCTGTTTGTGCTGTGTAAAACAGTACATCATCGCCGGGCTTGATATGATTGAACTTGATTTACTTGTACTGGTAAATCTAGTGTCAAATCACTATGTCTTGAATATAATGGGAATTCTTCTTATACACTATTTCACCCTTGGCAAATATCTTGTAGTCTGATTTGCATAGAGCTTTTAAGTTTGAGGTGGCTTTGTTCTGTTCCAAGTATTTTACCTTTTCATTTGTGATTCAAAGTTTTTTGAAAGGCTGATTTGCTAGTAATTTACTAGTAATTTTTATCAACCATCTTAAGCAACATGCTCCTAGCTGAAATGACCATTCTAGAAGAAATAGTTTTTCTATGAATGTTCTTGACAGACAACTCTCCTATTCTCTTACCTAAATAACCTTTCTAAAACAAAGGCCAAATCATGTGGATGTTCAGCAGTATGAAGGTGTTCATTGTTTTTTGAAATTGACTGGTATAACTTTTTCTGAAAACTAAAATTTCTATGTTCAGGTAACCCTAACTTTATAATCCACTGTTGTCCATATATTTGTTTGATGCTAAAACCGCTGCTGAGCGATGTCTGCATTATTCCTCTGGGCTTCTCTTTTGCAATTATTTATACGTACTTATAAGATTGCTACTCGTTTCCAGAGTAGAACAAGGTTTCACGGTGTTCAAATGATAATCTTGATCAGTGATCTATTTATGCCTCTTGATTATTTTTCTACTATTTTAGCCGTTCAGAGTAAAGTTGAAGTTTCTTTTTTGGTCTTCAGAATGAGGTAACTGTCAAAGACCTTGTGTATTCTAGTTGTTTTCATGTATCGTGTTAGGAAAATGACAGAGAAATTGAGGCTATGACTTTACCTCTTAATTGCGTAAGATGACATACGATTGTTCTTTCTCTGGATAAATTGCTTAAGATCAAATAGGGAGGAGATCCTTAAAACTTTAGAGACGGCAAATGAACTAGAAAGGTAGTTGAAGTAGGGATTAAGCAAAATTAGTTGACTGCATGGAAGTTTTGTGTAGAAACAGCTAGTGAATATTTAAACAGAGGTTAGAAATTTAACAAGATAGATAATAAGGATAGGTGTGCGAATAAGCTAGTTCCATGGAAAAAGCAATATCCATCTATGGGGGGATAGACTCACACTAATTAATAGTGTGTTAGACGTGGAATGCCAACCTACCTGATGTCCTTGTTCCCAACGCTTGCAATAGTGGAGAAAAAAATGAATTCCATGAGAAATCAATTTCTATGGGATGTCAATGCTATAAAAAGGAAGATGCATTTAATTAGATGGCAAATGGTGTTGACTGGCAAAAAAGTGGAGGTCTAGGTGTGAGAAATCTGAGATTATATATTAAGAGTCTACTCTTCAAATGGCTATAGAGGTACATGTTGGAAGGTGATGTAATTTGGAAGAGGTTGATGAGTGCTATTTATGGTAATAAGGGAGGTTGGAGGCCTCCCTCTTTGCACATGAATGCAAGAGGGGACATACGGAAGTGTATCACAGTAAACTAGAAGTTGGAAACGGACAGAGAATCAAGTTCTAGATAGACTTTTTATTGGTAGGGGAGGAATGCTTGAAGTCTAAATTCCCTATTTTGCTGAGTTACTCTATTAATAAGACTGGAACTATTGCTGATTTTTTCTTAGACTCAGGATGTCAGATTGTACTTGGAAGAAATTTGAATGATTGGGAGGTAGAAGACTACTGTCTTTTACTAAAATAGTTAGAATCAGTCTAAATTGATCATAACAAGCTGGATTCACCGATGTAGACATAGTATGTTGATCAGGAAGTCAATTCATAGAACTCTGTCAATTGGCCATGGAGGATGATTTAAAAGACAAGCTCCAATAAAGGTAGCATGCTTTGGATGGATAGCAGTTTGGGAAGGCCTGTTTGACACAAGATAACTTGCAGAGAAGGGGCTTCAATGTATGTAACAGATATTATCTCCATTGCTGAGTTTCTAGATAATGCTGGGAAATATACTTAAACATCTGTTGTGTTGCCTGGGTGATGCGTAACGAGACTGCGAGTATAGTGGCAATCCCAGAGAGTACCCGAAAGGCTGAAGCAGATATGGAGATCCATCCCACTGTGCATCTTATGGACCTTATGGCTGGAAAGGAACAAGGCCTGTTTTGAAGGACACAGGAATCACATTTCTAAACTTAATAATAAAATAAATGTATTCGTAATCTGTATTATTGGTGTAAGGGTAGCTTATTAGTGAATCTATTTCAGTTTATGGATTTTCTGGATTTGTTAGGAGGGATGCAGGGGATGATTACTGCTTCTGGGATGCTCTTTGTTCTTTTCTGTACCATCTTGGTTCCTGATGAATGAACTTGACCTTATTTAAAAAGAAGGTAGTTAATAAGGAAGCAGAAGATATATTTGGTCAATCAAGAAACGGAAAAAGGTCAAAT
Source organism: Nicotiana tomentosiformis (assembly GCF_000390325.3). NCBI lineage: Eukaryota > Viridiplantae > Streptophyta > Magnoliopsida > Solanales > Solanaceae > Nicotiana > Nicotiana tomentosiformis. The sequence goes on from NC_090814.1 coordinate 32,209,057, forward strand.
ATATCCTTGTACTATTCAAAATAGTTTAAATGTACCCTTCGTTTGAGTATACGTTCAATTATATCTTTACCGTCATACTATTGCACTTATTTGCCCTTAATTTAGACGGCGGGACACGTGGCAAGCTAAAAAAGAAATAACCCACACCCAATTTTAATATCCGAAAACCCACTCTTTAATACCCGATCCATTCAAATATAAAAGATTTCTACTTGAGACATGTAAAAACTTGACAATTGTCCACTTTTTGTTTTATGTAAGTTCACCAAAATAAAATAAAAAGGGAAAATCCCTGCCCTAGCTGGATGTAACCCGGGAGTTGCTGTAAGCCTTCTCACCTGATATGCCAAATCTCCTTCGTCGGCGACTTTATTATTTTGGCTTACACTAGATAGTATGTTTTTCTTGTTGTAAAGATTAATTTCTTTAACACCATTTGGAGATTAGCAGTAATAAGTTGAAATGGAAGAAATTCCTTCTTTTGGTGACTTTATTTTCTACCGTTAACTATGCCCTTCCCCAGTTTCAAGCTTCACCTGATGTCATCGGAAACTATCGCCTTTTGCCGGAACCCTTTTTTTTCTTTTCTTCCCTTTCTATTTCTTTTTCTCTTTCTATTTCTTTCTTTTCTTCATCGTTGGAATTACATCGAAAAGTGCACTATTAAGAGTGTATAATCTGGTAAGATTTGAGCAAATATCAGGTGTTATTTGTCCAGAAAGTCCCACTCCAAACAGATGAGTTAATCTGGTTTTTTTTCTTTTGTTGGCTGGTTCATATTTACTCTATCACCATTGAAGTCCTGTTGACGGGAGCTCTTTCCGGCGAGGCTGTAGCAGTCGGCCGAAGTGGGTTTGACGAAGAAATAAAAGATATGAAAAGAGATATGGTACTTTGGCTCGTTGTCATATCAGTCCATGATTTGAACGGGTCGGGTGTTCAAGAGTGGGTTTTCGGGTATTAAAATTGGGTGTAGGTTATTTCTTTTTTAGCCTGTCACGTGTTCCGCTGTCTAAATTAAGGGCAAATAAGTGTAATGATATGAAGGTAGGGATATAAGTGAATGGATACTCAAACGAAGGGTACATTTAAACTATTTCGAATAGTACAGAGATATATTTGATCCTTTTCCGATCAAGAAACTCTATGTAAACTTTTTTTATCAGGAAAAAGATAAATTAGGATATAATTATCTGTTTAAAGGACAGCAGAGCCTGCTGGAAACATTTGAATATTTAACTAGAGGTTCGAAATTTAACAAGATAGCTAATGAGGAAGCAAAAGATCTACTATTTGGTGAATCAAGATACCCTATTTAAAACTTTTTATCACTGAAAAGATTAATCAGGATATACTTATCTTTTCTAAAGGACTGCTGCAAACATTTGAATAATTAATTATCATATGTCATAATGTAGGGTCTATGTCATAATGTAGGGTCTATGTCTTCTCTTATTGATTGTATCCATGTTTCCTATAGTTGAAGCCATTTCTTCTCCAGCTCTATATTGCAGGTTGAAGCATCATCTTATCCTACAAGAAATCCAACGATCATGCGTTATAGTTCTCAATGATGAGGTTCTGGACTTTGGAACTATTGCTTTACTTTATGAAGACCATATTCTTTCGGAATTTACAACAAAGTAATCAGATATAATGGCGCCAATCATCGAATTCTCTTGCATTGCACCTGGTGTACTTGTGTAACTATGTGGCCCGAAGGGGGATCGAGGGATCAGTATTTGATCTCGATTTTGATTGATGTGCATAGTTAAAAAAACATCTTGCGATATCATTGTTTCAAAAAAATATACATAGTACAGAAACATCTAAAGCTGTCACTATTTCAGAAAATTCTTCTTCTTCTACATTTAGCAATTCGTCCGTTTCAGTAACTGTAACTCCCACCCTTGGGGCCTTAATGCCGCCTAACAAATCACTTGCTAGGCAAACTAACGTTAGAATAGTTTTAAGCTATCTTTTAACAAATCAAACTAACAGATGCCAATTAAACTGAAATAACTGTAAGAGAATTGAAATATAGTGGGAAAAGTCATAACAACTGAGATATCTAAATACAACCCCGATCTGGTGTCACAAGTGCACGGACAACTAGAATAATACATATAATGGTTTGAATGAAAGTGAAACTGTATGAAACAAAGTAAACAGTTAGGATAAAGTAGAAGGGGACTTCAGGGCTGCGAACGCTGAGCAGCTGTATCTCAAGTCTCCGTCAGATGTCCGATCCGAGCAATCTACTGACCCCCGCTGCGACCGACTCCAAAGTTTGCACAAGAAGTACAGAGTGTAGTATGAGTACAACCGACTCCATGTACTCTGTAAGTGTCGAGCCTAACTTCGACGAAGTAGTGACGAGGCCAAGGCGGGTCATTTACGATAACCTGTACGTAGTATAATTATAATGACAGGAAAGGAAATACAGGAAAATAAAGCAGTTAACTCATGACAATAAACTCAATCCTCGAAAGCTAGTAAAACCAGAATTATAAATCCTCAGAATCTCGTATGAAAACACCGAAGCCAACACAATACAACAAGGAATGCAAACACATAAATCGTTGCGGCGCACAACCCGATCCCCCCGTACAAACACGATTTTTCCTTATTCCATCATGTCAATATCAATAATAACAAGTACAATATGTTGCGGTGCGCAACCCGATCCCACCATATAATCAGAATCAATATCATAATCCTCCCTTATTTCACCATGTAAATATCAATAATAACAAGTAAAACTATGTTGCGCCGCACAACCCGATCCCACCATATAATCAGAATCAAAATCATAATCCTTTCTTATTTCACCATATCAATCCTCCCTTATTCTATCTGTTGCGGCGTGCAACCCGATCCATAAACACAAATCAATAAATGAAATCAATTCAACAACTCGAATCACAAGAATCTCTACGATTAACGAATATGAAGGCAGAACCATAAGGGAAATCTCGTTCCAAATCAAGAATTGCTAAAATAAATACTAAGCAGTAAGATGAGTCAAATAAATGATAACCTAAGGTACAAGTAAGTCAATTAAGGCAAGTAGCAATTAAATCATGGAAGCATGGGAGAAACTAACATTTTAATACGAGAATAATAAATGACAAATAGCAAATTAAGGCATAGGAAGCAATTAAAGTATGTAACGGTTAAGACATGGAATAAAATGATTAATGAAATACGAAAAAGCATGGAAACAAGTATTTTGACGGCATATATACACTCGTCACTTCGCATATACGCTGCTACACATGAATTTCACATAGCTCAAGAGTTCCTAATTCCCTCAAATCAAGGTTAGACCCAACACTTACCTCGTTCCGCAAGCAAATCAAGGCTCTACCGAGGCCTTTCCTCTAAAATCCGCCTCTGAACCAACCGAATCTAATCAAAATCGACTCAATAACATCAAATAATGCTAGGGAAATCAATTACAATACATAAAGTTAAGATCTTTACACTTTTCCCAAAAAGTCAGCAAAAGTCAACCTCGGGCTCGCTTGGTCAAAACTCGAGTTTCTCACCAAAATCCATTTACCCATTCACCCCCGAGCCCGATTATGTAATTAGTTTCGGAATCTGAGCTCAACTTGAGGTCTAAATCCTAATTTTACAACACCCCCCCCCCCCAATTCTTCCCAACTCCCTAATTTTCTATCATGAAAGAACATAGATTAAGGCTAGAAATTAATGGGTGATAATGGAAATGGAAGAAAATAAGTTAAAGTACACTAACCTATGAAAGGGTTAAGGTCTGAGCGTCAGGCCTTCTTCGCGTTCGCGATGCATAACGATCCAATTGGCCTTCGCGTTCGCGAGATGTCCTTCATGCTCGCGATGGCTCTTCCCCCCTGGCCATCGCGTTCGCGACCCAATGGTCGTGTTCGCGTAGAATACTAGCCTAGTAACCCCTCCCAGGTCCATAGCCCTACGCATTCGCTAAAGGTAAATCCCTCGCGACCCAGCTATCGCATTCACGACCCAGTCATCACGTTCGCGATGAAGAAAACCACCCCAACCCCAATTTCCCCTTCGCGATCGCGAGAGTGGCTTCGCGATCGCGAAGCACAAAGCATCAGGTGACAACCGACTTCAAGAAAACCAGAAATTCTAAGTTCAAAATGGTCTGTACCCTATCCGAAACTCACCCGAGCCCTCGGGGCTCCAAACCAAATATGCACACAAGTCCGAAAAATCATACGAACTTGCTCGCGCGATCAAAACATCAAAATAACACCTAGAACTACTAATCGGACACCAAAACTAATGAAATTTTCAATGAAACTTAAAAACATGCTGTCACGACCCCAATTTCCCTCTGTAGGATGTCGTGACGGCACCCAGTCTCTATGACTAGGTAAGCCTAACAAACATGCGAAAGTGAATGAAAACAATAATCTAAAATCTTAAAACTCAACAACATATATATAAAGGGAAATCTTTACATCTCAAAGTGTATAAAATAGCCCAAAACCCGGCGTAATACAAGTCACAAGCTCTATGACAATGCTAAATCATTCCTATACAACTGTGCCTAATAAGGAAGGAAAATATAAAAAGGGATAAAGGGGACTCCGAGGCCTGCGGACGCGGGCAAGTGTAACTTGAAGTCTCCAAATGCAATCTCAGCTTACTAGTGTCGGGACTGATAAGATGTACCTGGATCTGCACAAAAAGATGTGCAGAAACGTAGTATGAGTACACCACAGCGATACCCAGTAAGTGCCAAGCCTAACCTTAGTAGAGTAGTGACGAGGTCAGGTCAAGGCTCTACTGAAAATAATAGGAAACAGGATGAAAGATATAACAATACAATGATAAGGACAATAGAAACAAAACAAATAAAGAATTTACGAAAAGTTAACTACACAGAATCAAGGCAAATAATACAACACGGAAGAAAGCAAGGATTGACATGTTAAGGAAACAAACAACCAAGACAAGTACAACAAATAGAGAAAGATCATCAAGGGCCACTACCGAGGTACCACCTCGTAGTCCCAAATCACAAAAGTAACTCACAATCTTTACTTATATCACCGCGAGAGCCTTTATATTTAGTTTTGAAAATCATTTTTTCCGAAATAGCATCCCGCGTTTTAGCCCACCTTATCACTCCATATGGCTTCTAGTAGTTCCCCTACTACACACACGTATCAAGTCCACCTTATCTCACCGCATGCGTTTCAACACCCAGACCTTATACCACCGCATGCATATTAATATCACAACGTATCGCAATTCGCACCTCAAGTGTCCAATATCATAACTTGCTAGAAAAGCCAAACGATAATAGAATTTCATAATAAGGAGCCCACGACTTAACCACAATGTACACAAAGTCTCAACAATAACAACCGGAGATTAACTCAATAAAATGATATTTCCCAATTTACACTTTGTCTCAATAGGAACCACGACCTTTTCAACTCAATACCAAATTCAACAACAAGATATTCCAAGAATAGAAATTTCAAGTAAAGAATTCAATAGTGAAATAATGAATACGGAATAAAGAAAGAAAGTACTTCAACTAAACATGTACGGCAATTTGCAAATAAGAGATAAGACAAGTAGACATGTGAGATTAGACTAAATATGATGACTCTAACATGTTAAAGTAACTCAATTAAAGCATGAAAGGAAACTACATAGCTAAAAACCAGGAATTTTCATATTGAGCCCGTGTACACACTCGTCACCTTGCATACACGGCTTTCACTTATCACAATTATCACATCAATACCAAATCCTAAGGAAAAATTCCCCCGCACAAGGTTAGACAAGTCACTTACCTCAAACCACGCTAAATCAATTAACTAGAAGGCCTTTCCCTCAATTTTCCAACTTCGAACGACTCAAATCTAGCAAAAATAATTTCATACTATAAATATAACTATAGGAAACTAATTCAAACAATGAAATTACAATCTTTGCAAAGAATTGAAAAATCGACCCAAAAAGTCACCCCAGGCCCGCGTCTCGGTACCCGACCAAAATTACTAAAACCGAACACCCGTTCGATATCGAGTCCAACCATACAAGAATTATTCAAATTCGACCTCATTTCGTATTTCAAAACTCAAAAATTTAGCCTAAGAAGTTCTATCACTTTCCCCCAATTTTTCCAACTCCAATCCCTAATTACATGATAAAAACAATGTTATATTCAAGTAATTTAACCAAAATCGAGTTAGGAATCCTTATCCCAATGATCTCCCTGAAAATCCCTCGAAATTTCGCCTCAAACCGAGCTTTCTAAGTCCAGAATATAAAATATGGAATAAACCCTCGATTTTGAAACTTAAGTCTGCTGCCCAGGGATTTACACATCGCGATCGCGGAATTTCCTTCGCGATCGCGAAGAACAAATATTTCATCAGCTCAAAATCTTATACGCGAATGCGAGATATCTCATGCGAATGCGAAACACTGCCTCATCAAGCTATGCGATCGCGGTTCCCTACACGCGATCGCAATGAACAAAGCACGTGGACCTGCTACCCCCAAATTCCTCTACGCGAACACGACCTCCTCCATGCGTTCGCGATTCACTAAAAACCAGCATTCCACGATCGTATGCCCCTTCAAGCAATCGCATAGAACAAATTTCCCTCAGTGCCAAATTACCCTTTGCGATCGCGTTAATCCATTCACGATCGCATATAAGGACTCTAGAAGCACCATATTCAGCAACTCCTCAATGATTCGAAATGCGCCGAACATGGTTCGAATTACACCCGAGGCAATCCAGACCTCGACCAAACATAACAATAAGTCCTAAAATATCATACGAACATGCTCGAAGCGCCAAATCACATCAAAAAACACAAATTCTACGAATCGCAACCCAAATTCAAGCTTATGAACTATGAACTTCTAAATTTCAAAACCAGCGCCGATTCATACCAAATCAACTCCGATTGACTTCAAATTTTGCACACAAGTCATAAAAGACATTACAGACCTATTCCAACTTCCGGAATCTGGATCTGATCCCGATATCAATAAAGTCAACTCCCGATCAAACTTTCAAAAATCTTCCATTTTCTAACGTTCACCAATTCACGCCGAAATGACCTACGGACCTCCAAATAAACATCCGGACACGCTCCTCAGACTAAAATCACCCTACAGAGCTATTGGAACCGTCAAAACTCCATTCTGGAGTCATCTTCACACAAGTCAAACTACAATCAACTTTTACAACCTAAACCTCCAACTTTGGGACTATGTGTCCCATTTCACTCTGAAACTTTCCCGACCCCGAAACCAAGCACCCCGACAAGTCACATTTGTCCTCGAATAGAGGCAATAAATAGGGGATCAGGGCTAATACACTCAAAATGACCGGTCGGGTCATTACATCCTCCCCTTCTTAAAACAAACGTTTGTCCTCGAATGAGTATAGAGACATACCTGGAGTGGTGAAAAAATGAGGATAACGGCTACGCATCTCATGCTTGGTCTCCCAAGTTGCCTCCTCAACTGGTTGATCTCTCTATTGAACCTTCACTGAAGCAATGTTCTTCAACCTCAACTTTCGACCTTGCCTGTCCAAAATGGCCACCGACTCCTCAACATAAGACAGATTCTTGTCCAACTGGACTGAGCTGAAATCCAACACATGAGACGGATCGCCGTGATATTTTCGGAGCATAGAAACATAGAACACTGGATGAACTGCAGCTAGACTAGGTGGTAGTGCAAGCCTATAGGACACCTCTCCAACACTCTCAAGAATTTCAAAAGGTCTGATATACCTAGGTGTCACGCCCCAAACTTGGAAAGCGCGACCGACGCCCAACCGAGTGAACTCGGTTAAGCAAGCCTGTTAGATGCTTCTACCCAACACACCCATGATCAAGAGAAGACATAATTTCATTAATTAGACAGTGGGGAGATCATGTACACAATACTAAATCATTTTATTAGTTACTTCACTATTAAGACTCAAAATACACATATTCTTATAATTTGATTGGAACGAGTGATCAAAACACAACATAACTTGTTTGACTTTTCTAGCACCCATATACAACCACATAGTGTCTACAGAGCCTCTAAAAGATCCAAAAGAGTGTTATGATAGTGCCGGCAACAAGGCCCCGACTATACCTCGAGACATGATAATAATATGAACAAAAGATACAATACGTGACCCCGGGATGAAGTGGGGCTCACCAAGTCTGCTGGGAAGAGGATGTACCACTATCATTGATCAATACTACCTGCTATGGAACCACCTACATCATTTAAAGATGCAGCGCCCCCGGCAAAGGGACGTTAGTACTGTCGAATAGTACTAGTATGTAAAACTAAACACCATCTCAATAGAAAGAATAATAATACAAGGGGGAAACAGTCAAGAATTCAATAAGAGCTTCAAATAATACTAAAATATCAAGTTAAGGATCACATAAGTTTTCAAGTCAATTTCCATGTTATTAGGTTAGGTGATCTTTAGTGCCGATATACCATAATTCACAATACCACCGTATTCCTACACGGAGTCCCATCACGACCCGATCGGCTAGGTCGTCTCATTTGAGACATCAACCATAACCACAATTTTATTATAATTTCCAGCACAGTCACCACTATGTGTGCGGCATGGCGTCCGATCACGACCCGATCGACTAGGATGTCTCACCAAGACATTACCTTTTTCAGTCAATCATCTCACATCATACTTCTTTCATATCCTTTTGATTCATTGGCGCTAGTGGCCACAATTATAAAGTCATTCTTGGCACTTGGCCGTATTTCATAATTCCAGTTCCCCTTTCCATATTCAAACATCATTATCATTATCAATAACAATAAGGCTTCCCATTAAAGACATTAAATTCACATATGAGCAATTTGGGGAATCTTATGCACATAGAGGCTTTTCATACAATTTGGCATAACAACCTTTATTTCGATCTTGACTTGAAGTCTTAATATTTTTAACACATATTCCATATTTTGAACACATCCTCAATGATAAGGTGATATGATGAAGCAATTACAATACATATTGAGCATATATCCTTCAAAACAAGCACATTCGGAATAGCCAACTCTATTATGATCAATTTGGGACTTACACCAATTACATGAACACCGTGGGATTCGATTCTAAGAAGAAGGGGGTTTAGCCAACATACCTCAATTGAGCTTCCTTTAAACTCTAAAACCTTCCGGAATGCGACCGCATACCCTATTCCGTAGCTTCATTTTTGGGGTTTTTAAACCCGACCCTATTTCGTTAAAATATATGCCATAGTCCATTTTTGAGCATATTTCTGATATCTCTAGAGTGAGAAAGAGTTCTTAGAGTAGGGGAGTAACCATCAACCTATTATTCATCAATTCTTGCTCAATTACTGAGGATTAACAAAGAAAGTCTTCCTCCTAAAGATAAGAATCTATGCCCTAGCTTTTAATTTCGAACGTCTACTAAAAATGGGGATAATTAGAAAGATAATTATTGGGTGTAGGGGTTGTTATCTTGCATGCATGTGTTATCAAAAAATGTGGAAAGGTTGTGAGCTAAAAATGGTAAAGTGTGGGTTGTGGGATGATGGAATTCTCCATAAAAGGACCTTGAAACCTTAATGCACACCTAGTGTTTGATAAAATGCTCAAATGAGCTAGAACCATGATCATCCTCCTAAATTTTGGTTCAATTTGTTATATTTCTAAAATAGATTGAAGTTGCTAAGAATTCCGGATCATTTTAGAGTTTAAGGAAGATTTCTTTTTAGAATCAAATCCCACGGTGTTCATGTAATTAGTGTAAGTCCCAAATTGATCATTATAGAAGAGGCTATTCCTAATGTGTTTGTGTTGAAGGATGTATGTTCAATATTTATTCCAAATACTTCATCATGTTATCTTGCCATTTGAGGATGTGTTCAAAATGTGAAATATGTGTTAGAAATATTAAGACTTCAAGTCAAGATCGAAATAAAGGTTGTTATGCCAAATTGTATGAAAAGCCTCTATGTGCCTAAGATTCCCAAATTGCTCATATGTGAATTTAATGTCTTGAAGGGGAAGCCTTATTGTTGTTGATAATGTTAATGATGTTTGAATGTGGAAAGGGGAACGGAAATTATGAAATACGGCCAAGTGCCAAGAATAACTTTATAATTGTGGCCACTAGTGCCAATGAATCAAAAGGATATGAAAGAAGTATGATGTGAGATGATTGACTGAAAAAGGTAATGTCTTGGGTGATACGGTCTAGCCGATCGGGCCGTAATCGGACGCCATACCGCACACATAGTGAAGACTGTGCTGGAAATTATAATGAAATTGTGGTTATTGTTGATTTCTCAAATGAGATGACCCAGCCGATCGGGTCGTGATCAGACTCCGTGTAAGAATACGGTGGTATTGTGAATTATGGTATATCAGCACTAAAGATCATCCAACCTAATAACATGAAAATTGACTCGAAAACTTATGTGATCCTTAACTTGATGTTTTAGCATTATTTGAAGCTCTTATTGAATACTTGACTGTTCCCCCTTGTATTATTATTCATTCTATTGAGATGGTGTATAGTTTTATATACTAGTACTATTCGACAGTACTAACGTTCCTTTTGTCGGGGGCGCTGCATCTTTAAATTGATGCAGGTGGTTCCATAGCAGGCAATGTTGATCAACAATAGTGGTACATCCTCTTTCCAGCAGACTTGGTGAGCCCCACTTCATCCCGGGGTCACATATTATATCTTTTGTTCATATTATTATCATGTCTCTAGGTATAGCCGGGGCCTTGTTGCCGGTACTATTATAACACTCTTTTGTATCTTTTAGAGGCTCCGTAGACACTATGTGGGTCGTACATGGGTGCTAGAAAAGTCAAACCGATTATGTTGTGTTTTGATCTCTTGTCCCACTCGAATCATAAGAATGTGTGTATCTTGAAACTTAAAAAAAAATGATGTAACCAATGAGACGATTTAATATTGTATATATGATCTTCCTACTGTCTAATTAATGAAATCATGTCTTCTCTTGATCATGGGTGAGTTGGGTAGAAAGTATCTAACAGGCTTGCTCGACCGGGTTCACTCGGTTGAGCGCTGGTCGCGCTTCCCGAAGTTGAGACATGACAAACTTGGTATCAGATCCTAAGATTTTAAAGTATCCTAGGATGTCTCGGAGCCGTGTCTAGTAGAGTCCTCCTTATCGGTGTGTTGTAGACCACATCTATAAGTTGGAGGCTACTTGGAAATTTTGGAATAATACCCTTCTTTGATATTCTGGATCGTGCGATGAAACTGATTGTGAAACTGTTCCTCCTCTAACTCGTGCATTCCTTTAACTTTCAGTACATGGCACCAAAGAAGAGAGTAAGAACTGGCCAAGGAGCCAATGTCGCCTCAGGAGTGGCAGTTGACCCTTTATTTGGTGATGCGGTTGAATATTTGAGGGGTGGAGATAATCCCCTGATTGCTATACTGCCTGATTCCACTACACCTTACCAGGCCACACCAGTTCCTGCACCTACTGAGGGTGCAGCGGTTCCTCCAACTGATATTTCGGTTCCACCTCCAGCTCCAGCTTCTGGTTCTGGTATTTCTGACGGGGATCTTAGGCGAGCTATCTAGATGTTGACACAAATAGTGGCTTCTCAATCCCAGAGATCAAATGTTGCACCTGCTTTTTCTAGCCAACAAGGGGATTCTAGTGGTTCCAGGGTGAACATATTTCTTCAGTTGGATCCTCCGGTGTTCATAGGTGCTAATCCCAAGGAGGACCCACATGACTTCATTGATGAGATGCATAAGACTCTTCGGGTTATGCACGCTACATAGACGGAGGGAGTGGAGTTGGCCGCCTACTGCCTGAAAGGGGTGGCCTATTCTTGGTTTGAGCTGTGGGAGGACTCTCGGGAGGAGGGGAGCCCTCCAGCGAGGTGGAGTGAGTTTGCTGACGCTTTCATGGACCATTTCTTGCCGGCCGAGGCTAGGGCAGCTTGTGCCGCAGAGTTTGAGAACCTTAAGTAAGGAAGTAAGAGTGTGTGGGAGTATCACATGGCGTTCGCGTGCCTGTCTAAATATGCCATTCTCATGTTGCCTACTATGGAGGCTAGAGTGCGCCGGTTTGTGCAGGGCCTTAGCCCCTTGGTTATCAATGAGGCCGCTACAACTGCTTTGAATTCAGATATGAACTATGGGAAGATGGTAGCATTTGCTCAAGCTACAGAGAACCGTATGTTGAAGAACAAAATGGAGCGAGAGGGTACCAGCAAGGCCCGGTCTGCGGGCAACTTTGGGGAGTCATTTGGTGGTGGAAGATCAGCTTTTAGGGGAGGGTCATCAGGGCCATCCCAGTCTTTTGCTCAGTCTTCAGCCAATGCACCGCCATCATGGCCCAGTCAGCAGCAGGGGAGTCATTTCAGGCCCAATCAGGGCAGTAGGGGACCCCACCAGCAGGGCCGATCAAGAGGGAGATTCCAGCAGCAGCGGAGGCCCCCATGCCCCAGGTGTGGAAATATGCACCTGGGGATCTGCTACATAGACCTACCTATATGTTACGGGTGCGGATTGAGGGGTCATATTCAGAGGGAGTGTCGTTCATCCCGCCAGGGTGCAGGCAGGGGCACATCACAACCATCCAGTTCTGCAGCTGCTACATCTTCAGCACCCCTTCCAGTTCGAGGCACTCCAGCACCAGCAGGGCGTGGTGCAGTTAGGGGTGGTGCGCAGAGTTCAGGAGGACCCATCCGTTTCTATGATATGAGTGGTCGCCAGAGTGGAGATGCTTCTCCAGATGTTGTCACAGGTATATTGACTGTCCAATCTCATGATGTATATGCTCTTATTGATCCCGGTTCCACCTTGTCCTATGTTACCCCTTATGTTGCTATGGAATTTGGGATAGAGCCGGAATAACTTCCTGAGCCGTTCTCTGTATTTACTCCGGTTGGCGAGCCTATTGTAGCCGCACGGGTTTATAGGGGTTGTGTTGTCACGGTGCGTGGTCGGGACACCGTGGCCGATCTCATTGAATTGGGGATGGTTGATTTTGATGTAATTATGGGAATGGATTGGCTTTATTCATGTTTTGCCAAGCTCGATCGCCGAACTAGGACTGTGAGGTTTGAATTTCCAAATGAGCCAGTTGTTGAGTGGAAGAGGGATAATGTAATGCCAAAAGGTAGGTTTATTTCTTACTTTAAGGCCACGAAGATGATTAATAAGGGGTGTATCTATCATTTGGTCCGGGTTACGAACACCGATGATGAGGCGCCTTCACTCGAGTCTGTTCCAGTTGTGAATGAATTTCCAAAGGTCTTTCCTGATGAGCTCCCTGGGATTCCGCCAGACAGGGAGCTTGATTTTGGGGTTGATGTGATGCCAGGCACGCAACCAATATCTATTCCTCCCTACAGGATGGCATCACCAGAATTGAAGGAGCTAAAGGAACAATTGAAGGATTTGTTAGAGAAGGGTTTCATCCGACCGAGTGTGTCACCATGGGGCACACTGGTTCCTTTTGTGAGGAAGAAAGATGGATCACTGAGGATGTGTATTGACTACCGGCAGCTCAACAAAGTCACAATAAAAAATAAATACCCATTACCAAGAATAGATGATTTGTTTGATCAGTTACGGGGCGCTAGGTACTTCTCCAAAATTGATTTACGGTCCGGGTACCACCAATTGAAGATCAGGGAGCAGGATATTCCGAAAACAGCTTTCAGGACCCGGTATGGGCACTTTTAATTTCTGGTAATGTATTTTGGGCAAACAAATGCCCCGACGACTTTCATGAATCTTATGAATCGGGTGTTTAAGCCTTTTCTCGATTCCTTTGTGATAATATTCATTGATGATATCCTTGTGTATTCACGAGGCCGAGAGGACTATGCCGATCATCTTAGGGCAGTTTTGCAGACTCTTCATCAGCAACAATTGTACGCAAAATTTTCAAAATGTAAATTTTGGATCGAGTCTGTCACATTCTTGGGTCATGTTATCTCCAGAGAAGGAATTAAGGTTGTCCCTCAAAAGATTGCTGCGGTGAAAAATTGGCCTAGACCTACAACGCCAACCGAGATTCGCAGTTTCTTGGGCTTAGCAGGGTATTACAGGAAGTTTGTGGAGGGGTTATCTACTCTTGCCTCTCCATTGACTAAATTGACTCAGAAAGCGGTTAAGTTCCAAAGGTCCGATGCTTGTGAAAGGAGCTTCCAGGAGTTGAAATCAAGAATGACTACGGCGCCGGTGTTGACCCTGCCAGAGGGTACATATGGGTTTGTGGTATATTGCGATGCTTCAAGGATCGGGATTGGGTGTGTGTTAATGCAACACGACAAGGTTATAGCTTATGCTTCTAGGCAACTCAAGAATCATGAAAAGAACTATCCAACACATGATTTAGAACTTGCGGCGGTGGTATTTGCATTGAAAATTTAGCGTCATTATTTATATGGGGTCCATGTGGATATATTCATGGACCATAAGAGCCTTCAATACATTTTCAAACAAAAGGAGCTGAATCTGAGGCATAGAAGATGGCTTGAGTTACTCAAGGATTACGACATCGATATTCTATATCACCCGGGGAAAGCCAATGTTGTGGCGGATGCTCTTAGCCGAAAATCTATGGGTAGTTTAGCACACTTGGAGGCATATCAAATGCCATTGGCCAAGGAAGTTCATCGATTGGCTAGTTTGGGAGTTCGTCTTGCGGACTCTTGTGAAGGAGGGGTTATTGTTCAAAATAAGGCTGAATCATCACTTATTGTGGAAGTCAAAGAGAAACAGTACAACGATCCATTGTTGGCACAACTAAAAGAGGGGATTCATAAACATAAGACCATGTCCGTTTCTCTTGGCATGGATGATGGTACACTAAAGTACCAATGGCGTCTATGTGTTCCAAATATAGATGGTCTCCGGGAGAGAATCATGACCAAGGCTCACACTTCTAGGTATTTCGTGCACTCAGGTTCTACGAAAATATATCATGATCTTAAGGAAGTCTATTGGTGGAATGATATGAAAAGAAATGTAGCGGACTTTGTGGCAAGATGTCCAAATTGTTAGAAACTGAAGGCCGAACACCAAAGGCCCGGTGGGTTGGCACATAATATAGAAATTCCAATGTGGAAGTGGGAAAAGATTAATATAGACTTTGTGGTAGGACTACCGCGCACTCCGCGTAAGTTTGACTCAATATGGGTGATTGTGGATAGACTCACAAAATCAGCACACTTTTTGCCGGTTAAGGCTACCGACACAGCGGAACAATATGCTCAGTTGTATATCAAGAAAATAGTTAGGCTACATGGCACTCCAGTTTCTATCATTTCCAATCAAGGGGCTCAGTTCACGACAAAGTTTTGGAAGATATTTCAGCAAGGTTTGGGTACTTAGGTGAATCTTAGTACAACCTTCCATCCACAGACTGACGGGCAGGCAGAGCGGACTATTCAGACACTTGAGGGCATGTTGCGTGCTTGTGTTCTTGACTTCAAGGGTAGTTGGGATGATCATTTGCCACTCATAGAGTTTTCTTATAACAACAGCTTTCATGCTAGTATTCAGATGGCACCATTTGATACATTATATGGTAGGAGATGTAGATCTCCCATTGGGTGGTTCGAGATTGGGGAAGCTGAGTTGATAGGACCAGACCTCGTGCATCAGGCTATGGAAAAGGTTAAAATCATTCAGGAGGGGTTCAAAAGTGCTCAGAGTCGTCAGATATCCTATCCGGATGTTCGTCATAGGGATTTGGAGTTCAAAGAAGATGATTGGGTATTCTTGAAAATTTTCCCCATGAAAGGTGTAATGCGATTTGGTAAGAAAGGGAAATTAAGTCCGAGGTATGTCGGACCATACAGAATCATTCAGAGGATCGGTGAGGTGGCGTACAAGCTTGAGCTACCACTTGAGATGTCATTAGTGCACCCGGTGTTTCATGTATCTATGTTGAAGAAGGTAGTTGGAGATCCGACACTCATTGTTCCGGTTGAGACTATTGAGGTTAATGAGGAATTGACGTATGAAGAGATTCCAGTTTCTATTATTGATCGGCAAGTCCAAAAGTTGAGAAATAAAGAAATTGCCTCTGTGAAAGTGCTATGGCGAAACCAGCAGGTTGAAGAGGCTACTTGGGAGGCCGAGGAAGAGATGAAAAAGAAGTATCCTTACTTGTTTGTATAAGCTATGTAACCTTTCTATAAAACTGTCGTCTATGGATTCTTGTATCACTTGTTCAGTTAATGTAAATGTGCTTCTTTCTAAATATATTGTATGTGAGGCCACAATTGGTGTTGTTTTGTGTTATGTTACGTCGTTGGATTATGTATATATTGTTAGGATATATTTTTGGGGTTCTCTGGCAGGTGGATAGGCCCAGTTACAAAGGAGACTCTGGGGAAATTTTTGGAAATTTAGGGAGTTAGCCAAATTTTGAAACTACTAGTGAGTGTGAATTAACAATTGGGCCATATTTGATGCTAATAAAAAATTTTGACCCTCATTCGAGGACGAATGATCCTAAGTGGGGGAGAATGTAAGGCCCCGTAAGATTTCGCAAAGGAAAAATAATGTTTTGTGGTGCCGAACTGGGCTTACATGGCTCAGACTTTTGGGTTGAACAATACACTGAAAAGTAAAGAAAAAATTTGGGCAGAAGAAATGCACTTTTGCGGCCGCAGAATCACTCTACGGATCGTATAATGGTCGCAGAGTGAGACAGTATTTTGGGCCATTTTTGATGTCATTTTCGCGGCCCATTGTGCGACCGCAAAACTATTTCGCGGGCCGCACTCTGCAGTACTCCTCTCTCAAGGTAATCAGAATGAACTTCTCTAGAAATAGATGTGGGAACTGATCCTAGGTAAGTGCAGGCGACCCAGCTGGTCTAGTCAACATATAATCTCTCCACCATCTTTGGGCGGAATCAGTCATCTGAAATGCTGCAAAATCGACCCCTTTGGTCTCAACTATACCCATGTTGCGCAACACCTCGTGGCAACGGTCCAGAATATCCTGTGGGTCCTCAGAAGATGCACCACTAAAATGTACAGAAAAGAGCTTGGTAAACTTATCCAACCTCAACATAGCCTCAGAAGGCAGAGCGGGCCAATCACCAACCTGTGCCGCAACAACCAGCTGAACTACCCCAACTGGCGGGGCTGCTGGAGTGTGATACTAGGGAGGCACCTGCTCCAGGGTGTGAGTAGCGGGATTCTGTGCTCCTTCCCCAGCTTGAGAGACGGCTGGTGCCACTGGGAATGTACCAGTCTGGGCCACACTCTCCATAAGGCCCACTAAACGGACTAGAGCGTCCTGATGCACTGGAGTGGCTATGAACCCCTCCAGTACCTGAGCTGGTCTGACGGGTACAGTCTGAGCTTGAACCTCCTCCTTAAAATCCACCCGAGGCTCTACTACGGGTGCTGCTGCTCGAGCTCTAGGCTGAGCTCTGCCTCGGCCTCGGCCTCTGGCGCTACCTCGGCCTCGACTTCTGCCCCTAGTCGTAGTTGCCACAGGGGACTCCGGCTACTGTTCAGCGGTAGATGCAGTGCATGTTCTCCCCATCTGCCTGAGAACAAGAATAGAAGGGTTCAATCATCAATGATATATTAAAATCGCACGACGGAGTAAGAAAGAAGTGATATTTTTCCTAAACTCCGTAACCTCTGAAAGATAAGTACAAATGTCTCCGTACCGATCCTTTAGACTCTACTAAGCTTCCTCGTGACTCGTAAGACCTAGCCAACCTAGTGCTCTGATACCAACTTGTCATGACCCAGAATTCCCACCCTCAGAACCATGATGGCGCCTAACATTTCACTCGCTAGGCAAGCCAATGTTAGAATAGTTTTAAGCCATCTTTTAACAAATCAAACTAATAGATGCCAATTAAACTGAAATAACTGTAATAGAATTGAAATAAAGTGCGAAAAATCATAAAAACCAAAATTTCTAAATACAACCCTGGATCTAGTGTCACAAGTGCACGAGCGACTAGAATAATACATAAAATGGTCTGAATGAAAGTAAAACTATCTGAAAAGAAGTAAACATCTAGGATAAAGTAGAAGGGGACTTCAGGGCTGCGAACGCCGAGCAGTTGTACCTCAACTCTCCGTCAGATATCTGATCCGAGCAATCTACTGACCGCTGATAGGACCGACTCAATAGTCTGCACAAGAATTTCAGAGTGTAGTATAAGTATAACCGACCCCATGTACTCTGTAAGTGTCGTGCCTAACCTCGACGAAGTAGTGACGAGGCTAAGGCGGGTCACTTACGATAACCTGTACGCAGTATAATAATAATGACAGGAAAGGAAATACATGAAAATAAAGCAGTTAACTCATGACATTAAACTCAATCCTCAAAAGGAAGTAAAACCAGAATTACAAATCCTCAGAATCTCGTATGAAAACACCGAAGCCAACATAATACAATAAGGAATGCAAACACATAAACCGTTGCGGCGCACAACCCGATCCTACCATACAAACACGATCCTCCCTTATTCCACCATGTCAATATCAATAATAACAAGTAAAATATGTTGCGGTACGCAACCCGATCCCACCATATAATCTGAATCAATATCATAATCCTCCCTTCTTTCACCATATCAATCTTCCCTTATTCCACCTGTCGCGACGTGCAGCCCGATTCCACCATATCAATATCAATCCTCCCTTATTCCACCTGTTGCAGCGTGCAACCCGATCCATAAACACAAATCAATAAATGAAATCAATTCAACAACTTGAATCACAAGAATCTCTACGATTAATGAATATGAAGGAAGAACCATAAGGGAAATCTCGTACCAAATCAAGAATTGCTAAAATTATTACTAAGCAGTAAGACGAGTCAAATAAATGACAACCTAAGGGTACAAGTAAGTCAATTAAGGCAAGTAGCAATTAATTCATGGAAGCATGGGAGAAACTAACATTTTAATACGAGAATAATAAATGCCAAGTAGCAAATTAAGGCATAGGAAGCAATTAAAGCATGTAACAATTAAGACATGGAATAAAATGATTAATGAAATACGGAAAAGCATGAAAATAAATATTTTGACGGCTTATATACACTCGTTGACAAGAGGGGTTGCTCTGATGGTAAGCAACCTCCACTTCCAACTAAGAGGTTGTGAGTTCGAGTCACCCCAAGAGTAAGGTGGGGAGTTCTTGGAGGGAAGGATGCCGAGGGTCTATTGGAAACAGCCTCTCTACCTCATGGTAGGGGTAAGGTCTGCGTACACACTACCCTCCTCAGACCCCACTAGTGGGATTATATTGGGTTGTTATTGTTGTTGTTGTTGTTGTTGTTGTTATTGTTGTTGTTGTTGTTGTTATATACAGTTGTCACCTCGCATATACGCTGCTTCACATGAATTTCACATAGCACATAGCTCAAGGGTTCCAAATTCCCTCAAATCAAGGTTAGACCCAACACTTACCTCGCTCCACAAGCAAATCAAGGCTCTACCGGGGCCTTTCCTCTAAATACGCCTCCGAACTAACGGAATCTAACCAAAATCGACTCAATAACATCAAATAATGCTAGCGAAATCAATTACAATACATAAAGTTAAGATCTTTACACTTTTTCCCAAAAAGTCAACAAAAGTCAATCCCTAGCCCGCTTGGTCAAAACTCGAGATTCGGACCAAAAACTATTTACCCATTTACCACCGAGCCCGATTATGTAATTAGTTTCGGAATCCGACTTCAATTTTACAAAAATCCTCAATTCTTCCCAAATCCCTAATTTTCTACTATGAAAGAACATAGATTAAGGCTAGAAATTAATGGGTGATGATGACAATGGAAGAAAATAAGTTAAAGTACACTAACCTATGAAAGGGTGATGAAATTTCTCTGTCACGACCCAAAATCCACTAAAGGCATGATGGTGCCTAACATTGCCGTCAGGCAAGCCAACAATGATTGATCAACTTAATTACCTATTTTTGTATTTTTTTGAAATCATAATTTTCCTTAATAAAATCGTATGAAATAGAATTTACACAACTACAATAACAAATAACCCATAGGAACCCCCAAAACCCGGTGTCACAAGTGCATGTGTATTTTCTAAGGAATATAATAATAATACAACATCTGTCCCGAATGTAATAAGACATGATAAAATAAATAGTACAATGGAGACTCAGTGGACTGCGATGCGTAACCTGGAATGCACCTCACATAAAGTCTCCTCAACAGGTGCGCCTACGCGCCAAGGTGATCATCAAATGAACCTGTCAGATCCTCCACATTTAGTGTAGAAGTGCAGCATGGGTATGTAAATCAACGCGTACCCAGTAAGTATCTAGCCTAACCCCAAAGAAGTAGTGACGAGGGGTCGACATCGACACTTACTAAAGGTCTAAATAAGCAATATAATAAAACATAAGCAGGTATGAAGCATACGACAATGATGGGGGAAATCTGCAAATTTTATAATATACCAATTACTTCTTTTAGAGCATGAATTTCTGGATCTTGTATTCTACCTTAATGGCTCAGAGAACGTCGAGTGTCAATCTCAAATAAATAAGGAATACTATGTAAGACGTCGGGCATGAGTGGAAAGATTAGCTCGTGAATATTCGGTCTACTAGCGATATAACGCACGATTCTGCCGAGGTCGTTCGGCCCGATCCAGAATGATATGTACACTGCTGAGGGTCGAGAGGCACGAACCATAGATGCATCTATATACTGCCGAGGCGTTCGGCTCGCCCCACAAGCCTTAACATCTGCACAATCTTGCAATAATAGCCTGTATTTTATAATTTTTATTGCATTTGTCATTTTATTTAAGGTCAAAATAATATCTTACATTTTTATAATCTTATACTATTATTTTAAATTATTATTTTTCATAAATAGCATTTTTTATAATTTATTTAATTATTTTTATTAGATAATTTTCCCTTAATTTCCTATTTTTAAAATCTGGCCCAAAATTAGGATTAATTTCGGACCAATAGACCCTTGGCCTAATAACCCCAGCAACCCAAGCAACCTAGTGAACCTACCCAGTCCAAAACCAGACACCGCCTGTTTAAATCTCAGCCGTTACTCCCCTCATTTTCCTTATACTCCCTGTACCCCAAACCCTATAGACAAATCCCACTACCCGCCACCTCTAAACTCCCTCTGTCTCGCCTCTCTCTGAAGAACCCTAATCTCCGCCCTTCACTAATCCCTCTTCTAATCCCGTTAGACATGGGATTCACCTGTTATTTACTTACCATATCTATGTTCCTTCTCCACTGGTTACCTCTTTGTGGTATTACATAGTACTTTCTCTATTTTTGGCAAAGTACAAATCTTCAGATCAAAGGGAATCAGTTCTAATCATTGGGATTCAGACAATATTTCGTGTAGATACATTTATATCAAGGCTATATAGGTCCGATTAACCAAGATCTCCGGCCAATTTTCGATTTCTGTCAACTAGAGTTTACCTAATTTTTCTCTAATCTGACTTTTACTGATTCTGCATGTTATTATTTTCTTATTTATGTTGATTTTACAGTATTTCCTTGATTTGTTTGTTTGATTTCTACTACTATATAAACCCATCCCCTTTCCCCTTTGAAACAGACTTTTTAATTACCCGGATTCACTAAAAAAATCGAAGCTATTACTCTATTGTTCTCTTATTCTCTTTTTCTATACTCAGGTTCTTGGGCGGCTGAAAGCCAAGGCCACCAAAATTCGATTTTCAACTTTTCTTGGTGCGAGCACTGCCCGAGATTCATTTGAAGCCCTTGGGAACTCTGACGCACTAAGAATCTGGGTTCTTGCTCTTTGTTGATATTCAGAGCACTGTGGAATTTGTTCTTTCTTGTTGTCTGTTTATTCAACTGATAACTGGTAAGTCTCTTGGCTTTACAATTTCATTCTTCTGTGTTTATGTCCTGCATATTCACGCCTCTGAATTTCATGACCTAATGTATTCTTGGACCATCTTTGTGTGTAACTTTGCTAGCATTAAACTTGTCTTATGATCTGAACCTCTTTAGCATTTGATTTTTACCTAAGATTTTCAGTTTTTGAGAGATGTTATTTGAATATGCTCCCTTGAATAATTTAGACCCTCTTAAGTTCATTTAGCCTAATGTTTTGGCACCTGAACGTTTACATTTACTATTTGACATGAGTTTTCATTCCTACTCTATTCTGAATTCCAGTAATGGCTGACTTGTATTTGTAATGCGTTCTAATCTATGTTAAGACCTTCACTATCAACTATGACCTTCTTCCCCTGTTAATATGTCCCTCAACATGTCTTTGGTTTGCATGATTCTGTAGCCTCAGTGATTATTTGGGACCTTTGGAATCGCTATCTTAATTTGTGTTTCCCTACCATGTTTGACACTGTTTTGCTTCATGATGTAAGTTAACATGTCTATCTTTTGATTTGGGATGGATACTTAGCATAATTTGGACCCTTAATCTTTAAACCTTCTAAGTTAGTACCCTACTTAGACTTGTTTGGTATTATGCACCTTTGTATGTTAATCTTGTAATCTCAGAAAACTTGATTATCCTTTAGCTCTCTCAATGTTTTTCTGCCAATATGTTATTTCTTGCTATGTTTTAAACCTGTAATAACATCCTGCCTCTAAGTCTTGTTGACCCTCTTAACTAGCATGTTCTGTGTTTTAAGCAACTTTGTTATGTCTACTTTCTAAAATACAAGTGCATCTCTCCTAATTCTGTCCCTTAATCACTGTTCTCTCACTCTCATTGGTTACCTACACTATTCTGAATCTATCACTCTTGGCCGGCTGAAAGCCAAGGTCACTAAGACTCTCTCTATTGACCTCGCTAGTGTGAGCACTGCTCGGGGTCCATTTGAGACCCTTGTGAACTCTGACACACTAGGATTTGGGGTTCGTTGGCCACTCTCTTTACTACTGAGACCTTAGCTGTCTCTGACACTCAGTTCTTTCCTCATTCTATCTACTAAATATGCAAACTGGTTTGTTTAAGTGATTTATGTGTGATTCAATGTTTGGGTCGTATGATCAATCTGTGGCTGTTTGGTTTGGTTTGAGTTCCTCTATGGTTTCTGGGCTGTGCTGATGAGTATAGTCCCCTATTGGGATCTGGGTATGCTATTTGTGAAAAAAGCATTTGTTGAAGGCCCAAGCAATACTGGGTATCTTCTTTTGGGCCTGCTATAGGCCTACTGTTATTGCTTGTATAATATTTTATAATTACATTCATCATTGGGTTTGTAATAATTTTGTAATAAAAAATTGGGGTGTTAGTGAAATCGGAGAAATGGGCATACTCTAATGTTTGCATGAAAAGGTAGAAAACATGCTTATAGGGTTCATATGATTTAGTTGTTATTTTATCCAACCTGTCATATATGCTATTCAATTTGCATGTACACTGGTAGAAATCATGCCATTAGGAGAATCACACACTCACACGACTTGTCTACTATCAAGGCATAAGTGCTTTATTTATTCCTATGACTACTGCCATGTGTTACTAAACATCATGCCTATAGGAAACAAAATGTCAATAACCATTCCTTCAATAACTTCAACATATTCATTAGATACTATGCCTATAGGATTATACTAGCTTATGTTCTATTGATCTTCATCCAGTAATCATGCCTATAGGACTTTAATTGGTTAATTTGCTATTATTATCATACTGCTCACCTAGAAAACTTAAACTCTCTGCCCAGTGATTTTTTCTACGCGATCGCGAACTTCCTCACGCGATCGCGTAGTACAAATTTTTCTGTCCAAATATTAACCCGATGCGATCGCATCAAGTCCCACGCGATCGTGATGCACCAGGTTCAGACTCTACGCGATCACATCCTTCTTCACGCGATCGCGTAGCACAACGCGTGGCCCAGCTTCCTCTCAAGTTTCCCTTACGCGATCGCAAAACAATGACACGCGATCGCGATACACACGGGCCAATCCTACGCGATCGCGGACATGTCCACGCGATCGCAGTGAACAAATTCCCAGCTGCCCAAATTAATCCTACGCGATCGCAACCCCATTCACGCGATCACGTAGAACAAATCCACCTCTGCCTAAATTACTCTACACGATCGCGTATAAGGAAACCAGAAGAAAATAACAGCAGTTATCAGCAGTGTTCCAATGGCCAAAAGTGATCCGTTAGTCGTCCGAAACTCACCCGAGCCCCTCGGGACCTCAACCAATTATACCAACAAGTCCCAAAATATCAAACGAACTAAGTCAAACCCTCAAATCACACCAAACAACGCTAAAACCACGAATCATCTCCCAATTCAAACTTAATGAAACTTAAGATTTTCAACTTCTACATTATATACCGAAATCTATCAATTCAAGTCCGATTGACCTCAAATTTTGCACACAAGTCATAAATGACATAACAGAGCTATGAAATTTTTTGGAACTGGATTCCGACTCCGATATCAAAAAGTCAACTCCCCGGTCAAACTTCCAAACTTAAATTCTTGTTTTAGCCATTTCAAGACTAATTTAACTACAGACTTTCAAATAAAGTTCCGAACACGCTCCTAAGTCCAAAATCACCATATAGAGCTATTGGAACTGTCAAATCCCGATTTCGGGGTCGTTTTCTCAAAATATTGACAAAAGTCAAACTTGTCCATTTAAAACTAACTTAAGGAACCAAGTGTTCCGATTTCAACCCGAACACTTCCAAATCCCGAACCAACCATCCCCTCAAGTCATAAATCATTAAAAACACATACAGAAAGTTTTATTTAAGGAAACGGGATTCTAACTGTCAAAATGACCGGTTGGGTCATTACAAATACTATGTGCGACATCCTCGTCAATCTCCCCGTTACCCTAGATAATAGACCCAAGATACTTGAAACTACCTTTCTTGGGGATATCTTGAGTATCAAGCTTCACATCCATGTGTGACTCATGAGCCCCGTCACTAAATTTGCACTCTAGGTATTCTGTCTTAGTCCTGCTCAACTTGAAACCTTTAGACTCCAAGGTCTGCCTCCAAACCTCCAACCTTGCATTGACCCCGCTTCGCGTCTCGTCGATCAACACTATATCATCGGCAAATAGCATGAACCATGGCACTTCACCCTGAATGTGCCGCATCAGCACCTCCATCGTCAAGGCAAATAAAAACAGGCTAAGAGCCGATCCCTAGTACAGCCCCATCACAACAAAAAAGTGCTCCGAGTCCCCTCCCACCGTCCTCACCCAAGTCTTAGCACCATTGTACATATCCTTAATCACCCTAGTGTACGCTACCGGAATAACGCTAACCTCCAGGCACCTGCACAAAACTTCCCTCGGCACTTTATCGTACGCTTTTTCAATGTCGATAAACATCATTTGCAAGTTCTTTTTCTTTTCCCGATACTTCTCCACTAATCTCCTCACCACATGAATAACTTCCTTAGTCGAGCGCTCCGACATGAATCCGAACTGGTTTTCGAAAGTAGACACGCTCCTCCTCATCCCGACCTCCACCACCCTCTCCCAAATCTTCATAGTGAGGTTCAACAACTTTATACCCCTATAATTGCTGCAATTTTGAATATCACCCTTGCTCTTGTACAACGAAACTATCGTACTCCACCTCCATTCCTCGGACATCCTTTTTATCTTAAAAATGACATTATACAACCCAGTGAGCCACTCCAAGCGAAACTATCATCTATATCAAAAAGATAAAATTGATAGTTAAGGACTTAAGTACTTCCTCGTATTATTATTTGACGTATTAAAACAATTTCATTACTATCTTATATGGTGATATTATAGTAATGCAATAAATGGCCATAGGAATGCAATAAATATCCTTTCCAAATTTTTAGACTTTACTTCAATTTTTAAGTTTTTAACGGTTGAACATATCCTTTCAAATATATATATATAGAAACTACTAACATGGCACCTCTCAAAATCCTAGATCCATATTTATCTATTTTCAATTTGTTTTGCTTTTTTATTCAATTTTTTCATTTATCTGCTACATAAATAATCTATATCTATACTATATTAAAAGCACGAAGGCACTATCGAAATATCGTTCGCCTTTTTTACCTTTCGTAAGTACTTTATATGTTGAATATACTTGTAAATGTAATCATTAATTATTTGGGAAAAAATCATAAAGTGTTGTGTGCTTAATTCCTTTTAGGTTTAGAATTCTTTAGAATTTGCATTATTTGGGTTTTGGAATTCTTGCCTTACGAGTTCTTTTTTCTTTTGGTTTTTGTTTCCTTTAGTGTTAGGATTCTTGGGATCCTTTTCCATAGGTTTTTATTTTCTTTAGTTTTATGATTCTTCAGATTCTGTTTTTTTAATTATGGTATGTCTTTTTCTTATTGTTCCTTTTGTGTTCGTTTAGGATGCAATTTTCATTGTCTCTTTTATGTAGGTTAAGTTCCTTATATCATTATTACTATATCAGATTTAAAAAACTCATTCCTATGAAATAGGTAAAATAATACTCCTATTCGTAATCAAGTAAACAAATAAAAACCTAAATAAGAAAGCACATACATGAAAGAACCTTAATAATAAAAAGAATGAGTTTAGCTACAAATCTATTACTTTCTCAACCATTTTTCTTTGTCGATATTATATTGGTTTGATCCTTGGCTTGATATCATGTGATTGAAGATTTAGTTAAAGTTCGGTTGTGTAGTTTTGTTTTACTTCCTTCTATGATTTATGCTACATGTTGGTATTACCTGAGATATCTTTTTGGCGTATGTATCATTCTTAGATTTTATTTCTGCTTTCTTGATACCTCCTATGGTGTTTTGTGTGTAATTTTTATTTTATCACTTTGGGGAATTGACTTTATGTATTCCACTGCAATGCATGGAGATAGTCATACTGTCAATTAGTGATCGACGTATAGGGCCAAGGTCAGCTTCTTATGCTACTTGTAGATTGTTGTAGTTTACTTTTAATCAAGAAAATTAGTTTTAACTCATATTGCTTTAATGTCACGAATATGCACCGATGTACTTTGATTTTATAATTTTCTATATCCATTGGTTGCCTCTAGAAAACTAGAGTCCTCCAACAATATTACTATTCAGGAACATAATTAAAATTTATTTATTTTTTAAACACCTGCTCAGTTAAAATACCATTATATAAATTGAGATGGTTGAAGTATTACTTTGGGATATGCTAATTCCTCCTTTCATGTTGTAATTTTCAGCACTTTTGCTTATTTTATCTTATTTTATAGCTCAAATATACTTTTAAATAATATCTATATAATTTGTAAAATAGTTTACTCAATAGCATAGGGTATACGCGCAACACGCGTATCATAAGACTAGTACTATATTAAAAGTACAAAGGCTCTTAGTGAAATGTCGTTCGCCTTTTTTACCCTTCAAAAAATAATTTCATACTAGACAAAATAGTCATTTATTAATTATTTTCTCTAATATTTAGGCCTATGAATTAAATCATTTCCTTATTGAAATTAGGTAAAAACTCCTAATATTTAGGAATTTAAATCGAGTAAATTCTATTCATATAAATTCCTTGCATAAATTAACTAAAAATACCCTTCCGGTTGTTATTATTTTAAAAGTCCTAATCTAAATAGGAATCGATTATAGACGCACAAGTAAACTAAAATAGTGGCATCGATGGAGATCATTAGCTAAAAGATCATATTTCTTTTCTATTTTGACACAGTATTCAAGTTGGAAATTCTTATTTCATTATTTTAGATTGTTTTGTTTGATAATTAGGGATTGCCGTTTTGCTTCGTTTTTAGAAGATTTGTTTTTTTAACTTTTATTTTAGAAGAAATCTAATTGTGGACTAAATGGTACCTATTAAAAATATATTTCACAGTGACAAACTTAATTTATTTTCTTTCATAATATTTAGAAGTTTAAAATCAATTAAAATTTTGCTTTTAAAGTTATTTCTTATTTGAACTAAGTAGGAAGTCGTAATATATCAGACTTTAAAATCAATTAAATTTTATCTTATATAAAAAATTTCCTTATTTGAATTATTTAATATAACTATATTATATTCCATATTACTTTTGCCAAGGATTCATCTCCACGGTAAATTTAAATTCTTTCCACGTTTTTATTGCAAACTTTTAAGAAGATTTCTAGATTTAGTGTTTTGTCTATTCTTTTATGTATGTCAAGAATTATTTAAAAAGGGTTATATATTCAAGTTTTATTTATTTATTTTATATGATTTTGAATGACTTTTCTCATGTTTGAATGACTAGATTATATAAAAATATTATACAAGTAGTGACAAATTAAAAATTACAAATATTTTTAACCATTACTGTGATGACCCAAAATGTTATCTCTAAATTTAATAATTAATTATGTATTCTAAGACCTCAAAAAGTACTATTTATCATTCCTCGACTTGCATGCGCAGTCCGTAAAAGTTTTCGGAAAGTTTTTATGTGAAAAATGGATTAAAATGTGAATTAGAGTTTTAAAACTCAAATGAATTGATTTTGGTCAACATTTTGAGAAAACGGACTCGGATCAGTATTTTAACAGTTCCGGTAGGTCCGTATAGTGATTTGGGACTTGGGCGTATGCCCGCAATCAAATTCTGAGGTCCCTAGCCCGAGATATAGAATTTTGATGAAAAATTAAAAGTTTAAGTTCAAATAGTTACCGGATATAGAATTATGTGCAAACGGTCCCAGAATAGAATTTTGATGATTCCAACAGCTCCGTATGGTAATTTTGGATTTAGGAGTGTGATCGGAATTTTATTTGGAAGTGCGTAGTCAAATTAGGCTTGAAATGGCTAAAATAGAAATTTAAGTTTGGAAGTTTGACCGGGGGAGTTGACTTTTTTATATCGGGGTCGGAATCCAGTTCCGAAAATTTTTAGCTACGTTATGTTATTTATGACTTGCGTGCAAAATTTGAGGTCAATCGGGACTTGATTTGATAGGTTCCGGCGTCATTTGTAGAAATTGAAAGTTTCAAAGTTCATTAGGCTTGGATCTATGTGTGATTCTTATTTTTAGTGTTGTTGAATGTGATTTGAAGACTCGACTAAGTCCGTATGATATTTTAGGACTTGTTGGTATATTTGGTTGAGGTCCCGAGGGCCTCGGGTGAGTTTCAGATGGTTAACGGATCAAAAGTTGGACTTAAAAAGCTGCTTCAATTTTCTTTTGCTGTAAATGCAATAATCGAGCCTAGGGTCGAAGGCCAAGGTCGACGGCCAGGGTCGAAGCCAGGGACGAGGCTCAGGATCGAAGGCCCAGCTCGAGGGCCATGATCGAAGCTATGATCGAAGGCAAGGCTCGAGGGCCAGGATCGAGGCCCAGAATCGAGGGTTATGACCGAGGCCAGGATCGAAGGCCCAGGATCGAGGGCTATGACCGAAGCCAGGATCGAGGGCCATAAAGATCGAAGCCATGATCGATACCCGGGATTGACGGCTGCCTCGGCAGTTTATAAAACTGGGGATTTCGTCCCAAGTTGCCATTTTTGACGAACTTGAGCTTGAGCAGAAGTGGTTTTTGGCAGATTTTCAAGGAGAAATATTTGGGTAAGTGATTCTAACTCGGATTTGGTCAATATACACGAATATATCATTTGTTTTCACTATTTAATTAGTGTATTGAGATGGAAATTTGGGAAAATTTTAGAAATCTCATAAAAACAAATTTTTGAGATTGCGATATCGATTCGGAGTCGGATTTGAGTGAAACTGGTATGGTTGGACTCATAATTGAATGGGTTGTCAGATTTTGTAAGTTTCTCCGGATTCCGAGACGTGGGTCCCACGGGCAAATTTTAGCTAATTACGGATTTTATTGAAAAATATAGTATTTTCTTATGAAATTGATTCCTATAATTTTTGTTGACTGTATCGAGTTAATTATGACTAGATACGAGTCGATTGGAGTCGGAAAATCGAGAAAAAGACATAATACTTGATTAAATTGGAGCAAGTCGAGGTAAGTAACTTGTCTAACCTTGTGTGGGGGAAATATTTCCTAGGATTGATATTAATTGTAATGTGATGAAAGTCGTGTACACGAGGTGACGGGTGTGTACACTGACTAAATGTGAAGGATTATATTTTAAAATTGTGTAGATCACTGTTGCATATTAATTAAATTATTAAATCTTGTTATATTCTCCATCATTGATTTGATTTATATACTTTAAATTTGCTTGACCTTTTCCTGTTGATTGTTTTATCTGTTTAGTTGGAATTTGGTTTCTTTTATTCTGTGCAATATTTGAAGTTGATTTTTTTTAAATTAAATATTTTTAATATAAAGTATTTGACATTTTTAAATTTGGTATTGAAGCAACATATTAATGATTTTGAAATATTATTTTGCTGAATTATTTATTCCTGAATATTTTTATAAGATTTTCGTACTCATTGTGATGGAGCCGTGAGCTATTTATTGTGAAAAAATATTATTGATGATTTATGTTGGCATGAGCCGTGAGCTCTTTATTGTGAAAAAATATTATTGTTGAAGTATTTTGGTAAGTTAAATTATTTGAGCACTTGATGTGCAAATTGTGATATATTGTGATGTTGATACGCATGCGGTGGTATAAGGTCTGAGTATTAAAACGCATGCGGTAAGATAAGAGTGGCTTGATACGCGTGGTTAGTAGGAGGAACTACTAGAAGTCATACGGTGTGATAAGGATGGCTAAAACGCGGGATGCTATTTCGGAAAAATATTTTCTTTAAAATAAATTGTGAAGGATCCTGAAGTGAGATAAGGAAATGAGATATTATGAATTTATTTATGATTTGGAACTACGAGGCGGTACCTCGGGAGTCACCTTGTTGATATTGATTTATGGCCGTAGTTGCCTTTGATTATTATTGTGGTTTGCTTAAAGTTGAAAAGAATTCTATTTTGATTCCACGCGGTATTTATTTGCCATTATTTGGTATAATTAAATGTGACATACTACTTGATTCTATTTTATCGTCATTTTATCTTATTATATTGTTTAAACATTTTACCACGCCATTGTTTATTCTCCAATAGGGCCTGACCTGACCTCGTTACTACTCTACCGAGGTTAGGCTTGGTACTTACTAGGTACTGCTGTGGTGTACTCATATTATGCTTCTGCACATCATTTTGCGCAGATCCAGGTACACCTTATCAGACCTGGAATCAGCAAACTAGCTGTACGAGGAGACTTCGAGGTATATCTGCCAGCGACTGTAGATTCCGGAGTCCCCTTCTATCTTACTATGTTGTCTCCTTATTTGCTTTAGACTCTGATGTATAGAGACATAGAGAATAAATTCTTAAAAGCTTGTGATTTATTTCTACCGGGTTTTGGGAGTTGAAATTATTTGAATTGCAGTTTATTTATTTCAAATTTAAATTTTTATTCCGCATTGATAGACTTACCTAGTCTTAAAGACTAGGTGCCATCACGACATCCTACGGAGGGAATTTGGGATCGTGACAGGTTGGTTTCAGAGCTCTAGGTTCATAGGTGTTATGAGTCACAAGCAGGTTTAGTATAGTCTTGCATATCAGTACGGAGACGTTTGCACTTATCTTCGAGAGGCTATGGAACTATTACTACTCCTGCACTTCAGGAGACTCTTGCCTAGTTTTTGAGCATGTTTGGCACTTTAGCTCAGGCAAGGTTAATTCCACTTGCTCCTGCCATATCGCAGGCCGGGGGAGGAGCACAGACTCCCGCTGCCTGTACTCCAGAGCCATGGGCCCAAGTTGACCATAACCTCTATACCAGTGTAGCCCGCCAAATCACTGAATCAGACCGCATATTCTGACACAGTCATAGAACCCTGGCGCAGCTGCTCAAACTCTACGCGCCATGCATCTCTAACACTCTGAGGAACATACTCCCTTAAGAACATATTTGAAAATTGAGTCCAAGTGAGTGAAGATGCCT
The DNA here is from genome assembly GCF_000390325.3 of Nicotiana tomentosiformis. NCBI lineage: Eukaryota > Viridiplantae > Streptophyta > Magnoliopsida > Solanales > Solanaceae > Nicotiana > Nicotiana tomentosiformis. The sequence goes on from NC_090814.1 coordinate 32,241,026, forward strand.
CAGCAGGACTATCCAACTCATATGCCTGCCACCACTAGTAGGCTGCTCCTCTAAACTAGAATGTCGTGAAAGAAACCCCACTGGAACCCACAATACCCATAGTATGAAGGATACGGTAACATTCCTCCAGAAAACCCTGAGCATCCTCTGAAGCTAAACCGTTGAAAGAGGCATACACCAGCCTTAGTTGCTACTGTCCGAGAGCGAGTTCGCAGATTTATTGAGGGTCTCCACCCTAGTATCAGATTCAGTATGGCCCAAGAGCTAGAGATGGACATCACATACCAACAGGTAGTGTCAATTGCTAGGAGATTGGAAGGTATGCAGACTCGGGAGAGGGAAGAGAGGGAAGCTAAGAGACCCCAAGATTCTGGCACATATAATAATTCTCGTGCCCCAGTTACAGCCCTTCATGGTAGAGGTTATGTGGACCGTCCTATTCATTCAGCACTTCCAGCTTCCAGTGGTATTCCGGCTACTCCCAGACCTCAGGTTCCATATTATGCACCGCCAGTGTCTACTGTACCTCATGTACGGGGTGCTTTCAGCGGGCAGTCTAGTCGATCAGGCTCGAGCTAGTCGCAGCAACCACGTCCTCCGAGGGCTTGTTTTGAGTGTGGTGACACTCATCATATCATGAGAGATTGCCCCAGATTTAGGAGGGGTGCATCTCCACATATTTCTCAGGCCCCACCTAATCCACATGGCCCTTAGGCTTCTCAGGCTATGATTACTGCACCAGTTGCCACTCGACCTGCACAGCCAGCCATAGGTGGCGGTCGGGCAGGTAGAGGTCGCCCTAGAGGGGGAGGCCAGGCCAGATATTATGCCCTTCCCGCTAGGACAGAGGCCATTGCATCTGATTCTGTTATCACAGGTATTATTCTGGTCTGTCATAGAGATGCATCAGTCTTATTTGATCCAAGCTCCACTTATTCTTATGTGTCATCTTATTTTGCCCCGTATTTGGGCGTATCACGTGATTCCTGAGTTCTTCTGTTTATGTATCTACACTCATGGGTGAATCTATTATTGTGGACCACGTGTATCAGTCATGTTTAATTGTTATCAGTGGTTTTGAGACCATAGCTGATTTATTATTGCTCAGTATGATGGATTTTGATATTATTTTGGGCATGGACTGTTGTCGCCCTATCACGCTATTCTTGATTGTTACGCCAAGACGGTGACATTGGCTATGCCAGGTCTATCGCAGCTAGAGTGGAGAGGTACCTCGGATCATGTTCCTAGCAGGGTTGTTTCATTTCTTAAAGCTCAACGAATGGTTGAGAAGGGGTGTAATGCGTATCTGGCCTATGTGAGCGATGTTAGTATTGATACTCCTATTATAGAGTCAGTTCCTGTAGTAATGGATTTTTCTGATGTATTTCCAGCAGATCTCCCTGGTATGCTACCCGACAGGGATATTGATTTTGGCATTGATTTGTTACCGGGCACTCAGCCCATTTCTATTCCATCATATCGCATGTCCCTAGCAGAGTTGAAAGAATTAAAAGAACATTTATAGGAATTGCTTGATAAGGGCTTCATTCGGCCTAGTGTATCGCCTTGGGGTGCTCCTGTCTTATTTGTGAAGAAGAAGGATGTTCTATGCGGATGTGTATTGATTACCTCCAGCTGAACAACGTTACAGTGAAGAACATGTATCCATTTCCACGTATTGATGACCTATTTGATCATCTTTAGGGTGCAAGAGTATTTTCTAAGATAGACTTGCGTTCAGGCTATCATCAGTTGAAGATTCGGGAGCCAGATAACCCGAAGACTGCTTTTAGGACTCGGTATGCCCATTATGAGTTCCTTGTAATGTCATTTGGGCTAACCAACGCCCCAACAGCATTTATGCACTTAATGAATAGTGTATTTCAGCTCTATTTTGATTCTTTCATCATTGTATTTATTGATGACATTCTGGTGTATTCCCGGAGTCGGGAAGATCATGAACATCACCTGAGGACTGTGCTTCATACATTGAGAGAAAAGAAGTTTTATGCAAAATTTTCAAAGTGTGAATTCTGGCTTGATTCAGTGGGATTTTTGGGTCATATAGTTTCGTGCGAGGAAATCAAGGTAGATCCGAAGAAGATTGAAGCAGTGCAGAGTTGGTCCATACCGTCATCAGCTACGGAAATCCGGAGTTTCCTTGGTTTGGCAGGGTATTATCGCCGTTTTGTAGAGGGTTTCTCTTCTATTGCTGCATCTATGACCAAATTGACCCAAAAGGATGCTCCATTTATGTGGAGCGAGGAATATGAGGAGAGCTTCCAAAAGCTCAATACAGCTTTGACTACAGCCCCAGTATTGGTATTACCTATAGGTTCAGGGTCTTATACTGTATATTGTGATGCATCGCATATTGGTCTTGGCGCAGTGTTGATGCAAGACGGTAAGGTGATTGCCTACGCATCCAAACAGTTAAAGTTGCATGAGAAGAATTATCTTGTACACGACCTTGAATTAGAAGCTATGTTTCATGCCTTGAAGATTTGGCGGCATTATTTGTATGGTGTCCATTGCGAGGTCTACACCGATCACCAAAGTCTACAACATCTGTTTAAACAGAAGGATCTTAATTTGCGGCAGCGGAGATGGTTGGAGTTGCTTAGGGACTATGATATCACCATTCTCTATCATCCTGGGAAGGACAATATAGTGGCCTATGCCTTGAGTCGTAAGGCAGAAAGTTTGGGCAACTTAGCATATTTACCGGTAGCAGAGAGACCTTTACCCTTGGATGTTCAGGCCTTGGCCAACCAGTTTGTCAGATTGGATGTTTCCGAGCCGAGTCGAGTTTTGGCTTGTGTGGTTTCTCAGTCTTCTCTTTATGATCGTATCAGGGAGCGTTAGTATGATGACCCCCATTTGCTTGTCCTTAAGGATTCAGTTCAGCACGGTGATGCCAAGGAAGTCACTATTGGATATGACAGTGTATTACAGATGCAGGACAGGCTATGTGTACCCAATATAGATGGTTTGCGTGAGTTGATTCTACAGCAGGTTCACAGTTTGCGGTACTCCATTCATCCGGGTGCTGCAAAGATGTATCAGGAATTGAGACAGCACTATTGGTGGAGTCGGATGAAGAAAGACATAGTAGAGTATGTAGCTCGATGTCTAAATTGTCAACAGGTGAAATATGAGCATCAACGACCGGGTGGATTGCTTCAGAAGTTAGAGATTCAAGAATGGAAATGGGAGCGGATCACTATGGATTTCGTTGTTGGGCTCCCACGGACTCAGAGGAAGTTCGATGCAGTTTGGGTGATTGTGGATAGATTGACCAAGTCAGCTCATTTCATTCCTGTGATTACTACTTACTCTTCAGAGCAGCTAGCTCGGGTATATATTCGCGAGATTGTCAGACATCACGACGTACCGGTATCTATCATCTCTGACTGGGGTACGCAGTTTACATCACGGTTTTGGAGGGCAGTACAACGTGAGTTGGGTACATCATTTCACCCTCAGACGGACGGGTAGTCCGAACGCATTATTCAGATACTGGAGGATATGCTTCATGCGTGTGTGATAGATTTTGGGGGTGCTTGGGATCAGTTCTTACCACTTGCGAAGTTTTCTTACAACAACAGTTACCAGTCAAGCATTCAGATGGCTCCGTATGAGGCCTTGCATGGTAGGCGGTGCCGGTCTCCAGTGGGTTGGTTCGAACCGGGCGAGGCTAGACTATCGGGTACAAACTTGGTTCAGGATGCCTTGGAAAAGGTTAAGTTGATTCAGGATCGACTTCGTACAACCCAATCTAGACAAAAGAGTTATGCACATTAGAAAGTTCATGATGTTGCATTCATGGTTGATGAGCAGGTATTGCTCCAGGTTTCGCCTATGAAGGGTGTGATGAGGTTCGGGAAGAAGGGCAAGTTGAGCCCTAGGTATATTGGACCTTTTGAGATTCTTGAGAGAGTTGGAGAGGTGGCTTATAGACTTGCACTACCACCTAGCCTCTCTACAGTCCATCCTGCATTCAATGTTTCTATGCTTCAGAAATATCACGACGATCCGTCTCATGTGTTAGACTTCAGTTCGGTTCAGTTGGACAAGGATCTATCTTATGTTGAGGAACCAGTGGATTTTTTTGATAGGCAGGTTCGAAAGCTAAGGTCAAAGAACATTGCTTCCGTGAAGGTTCAGTAGAGGGGTCATCCGGTCGAGGAGGCGACTTGGGAGACCGAACATAATATGCGCAACTGTTATCTACACTTATTCACCAGCTTAGGTACTTTTTCTAACTCCGTTCGAGGACGAACGTTTGTTTTAGAGGTGGAGAATGTGATGACCCAAAATGTCATCTCTAAATTTAATAATTAATTATGTGTTCTAAGACCTCAAAAAGCACTATTTATCATTTCTCGACTTGCGTGCGCAGTCCATAAAATTTTTCGGAAAGTTTTTATGTAAAAAATAGATTAAAATGTGAATTAGAGCTTTAAAACTCAACTAAATTGACTATGGTCAACATTTTGAGGAAACGGACTCGGATTAGTGTTTTGACAGTTGATGTAGGTCCGTATCGTGATTTGGGACTTGGGCGTATGCCCGAAATCAAATTCCGAGATCCCTAGCCCGGGATATGGAATTTTGATGAAAAATTAAAAGTTTAAGTTCAAATAGTTATCGGATGTCGAATTATGTTGACTTTTTAATATCGGGGTTGGAATCCAGTTCCAAAAATTTTCATAGCTCTGTTTTGTCATTTATGACTTGCATGCAAAATTTGAGGTCAATCGGACTTGATTTGATAGGTTCCAGCATCGTTTGTAGAAATTGAAAGTTTCAAAGTTCATTAGGCTTCAATCTATGTGTGATTCTTGTTTTTAGTGTTGTTGGATGTGACTTGAAGACTCGACTAAGTCCGTATGATATTTTAGGACTTGTTGGTATATTTAGTTGAGGTCCCGAGGGTCTCGGGTGAGTTTCGGATGGTTAACGGATCAAAAGTTGGACTTAAAGAGCTGCTACAATTTTCTTCTACTGTAAATGAATAAATCAAGCCCAGGGTCGAAGGCCAAGGTCGACGGCCAGGGACGAGGCTTAGTATCGAAGGCCCAGTTCGAGGGCCATGATCGAAGGCCAGGATCGAAGCTATGATCGAAGGCAAGGCTCGATGGCCAGGATCGAGGCCCAGAATCGAGGGTTATGACCGAGGCCAGGATCGAAGGCCCAGGATCGAGGCCCAAGATCGAGGGCTATGACCGAAGCCAGGATCGAGGGCCGTAAAGATCGAAGCCATGATCGATACCCAGGATCGATGGCTGCCTCGACAGTTTATAAAATTGGGTATTTCGTCCCGAGTTGCCTTTTTGACGAACTTGAGCTTGAGCAGAAGAGATTTTTGGCAGATTTTCAAGGAGAAACATTTGGGTAAGTGATTCTAACTCGGATTTGGTCAATATACATGAATATATCATTTGTTTTCACCATTTAATTAGTGTATTGAGATGAAAATTTGGAAAAAATTTAGAAATCTCATAAAAATGAATTTTTGAGATTTCGGTGTCGATTCAGAGTCGAATTTGAGTGAAAATGGTATGGTTGGACTCGTAATCGAGGAAAAGGCACACTACTTGGTTAAATTGGAGCAAGTCGAGGTAAGTGACTTGTTCAACCTTGTGTGGGGAAAATTTTGCCTAGGATTGATATTAATTGTAATGTGATGAAAGTCGTGTACACGAGGTGACGAGTGTGTACACGAACTAAATGTGAAGGATTAAGTTTTTAAATCACTGTTGTATATTCATTAAATTATTAAATCTTGTTATATTCTCCATCATTGATTTGATTTATATACTTTAAATTTGCTTGACCTTTTCCTGCTGATTGTTTTATCTGTTTAGTTGGAATTTAGTTTCTTTTATTCTGTGCATTATTTGAAGTTGATTTTCTTTAAATTAAATATTATTAATATAAAGAATTTGAAAATTTAAAATCTGGTATTGAAGCAACGTATTAATGATTTTGAAATATTATTTTGCTGAATTATTTATTCATGAATATTTTTGTAAGATTTTCGTACTCATTGTGATGGAGCCGTGAGCTCTTTATTGTGGAAAAATATTATTGATGATTTATGTTGGCATGAGCCGTGAGCTCTTTATTGTGGAAAAATATTGTTGTTGAAGTATTTTTGGCAAGTTAAATTATTTGAGAACTTGAGGTGCAAATTATGATATATTGTGATGTTGATATGCATGCGGTGGTATAAGGTCTGGGTATTGAAACGTACGCGGTGAGATAAGGGTGGCTTGATACGCATGGCTAGTAGGGGGAACTACTAGAAGTCATGCGGTGTGATAAGGATGGCTAAAACGCGAGATGTTATTTCGTAAAAATATTTTCTTTAAAATAAATTGTGAAGGCTCCCGCGGTGAGATAAGAAAATGAGATATTGTGAATTTATTTATGATTTGGGACTACGAGGTGGTGTCTCGGGAGTGCCCTACTTGATATTGATTTATGGCCGCAATTTGCCTTTCATTATTGTTGTGATTTTCTTAAAGTTGAAAAGAATTCTATTTTGGTTCCACGAGGTATTTATTTGCCATTATTTGGTGTAATTAAATGTGACATACTATTTGATTCATTTCCATTGTCATTTTATCTTATTATATTGATTAAACATTTTACTATGCCCTTATTTATTCTCCAGTAGGGCGTGACCTGACCTCGTCACTACTCTACCGAGGTTAGGCTTAGCACTTACTGGGTACCGCTGTGGTGTACTCATACTACGTTTTTGCACATCTCTTCCTTATTTGCTTTAGACTCTGATGTATAGAGACATAGAGAATAAATTCTTAGAAGGTTGTGACTTATTTCTACCGGGTTTTGGGAGTTGAAATTATTTGAATTGTAGTTTATTTATTTCAGATTTAAATTTTTATTCCGCATTGGTAGGCTTACCTAGTCTTAGAGACTAGGTGCTATCACAACATCCTACAAAGAGAATTTGGGGTCGTGATAATTACTATTTTTTAAAGTAAAACAAAACAAATTGTATCTAAGAATACTTTAATTACCTAATGAATTTCAAAATTTAAAAGATGAGAAAGAGAGATATTTCTATAAGTTTTATAATGACTAACAGGATATGTGTGAAGCACTAATCTATATCTATTTTATATCAAATAAAATTATAACAATTTCAGTTGAATATACTCACTGAAGATTGAGAACTTTTATTAGAGTAGTTTATTTTTTTATTGAGTGATAAATATATGATAAATATTCATCATTTTTAGGAATAAATACTTTTTTTTATAACTCAAACACAATATTTAATATAATATATACGCTTTTTAAAAAGTCTTTTACTCATTGAGATAATGTACACGCGCAACGCGCTTAACGTAACACAAGTTATATTAAAAGTAATAAGGCCTTTAGTTGTCACGACCCAAAATCAAACTAATCGTGATGGTACCTAACCCAACCCGCTAGGTAAGCCAACTTTCAATTATCCAATTCCAATAACAATTATTAAAGCAATTTAAGTAAATAATTATCTTAACCTTATACATTTCCCAAGAACTGGTAGTACAAATCACGAGCTTCTAAGAATAGAGTATAAAAAGCGGAAATGAAATAAATACATAATCTGTTTGAATAGTACATAAACAGAGCTTTTATAATTTAAGGCTACCATGAACAAGAGGCAACTACAACTGGAACGCAGGTACATCTTCAAATCCCGCAACCATCGAGCACAGCAACAACATCAGTCAACATCTGCACATAATGTGCAGAAGTGTAGTATCAGTACAACCGATCCCATGTACCGAGTAAGTAACAAACCTAGCCTTAGGTTGAAAGTAGTGACGAGCTTCTACCAAGGTAGGGTCCAAATCCACTAATCCACAACAGTTAATAACGACATAAAGCAAATAATACCCGAAGTAACTCAGAGATAAAATGCTTAGTCGCATCATGATTTCAGCAATAATAGTTCTTCCTTTCAAGTACATTAGTGAAAATCCAAATCTTTTGCCAAAGTTACCAAATATGTGAATAAGTTTGAAAACAGAAAATTTTCCAAAATCCTTTCAATAATAGATAAAATATCTCATTTTCTTTTCAGATAACCATTGTAAAACAAATGCATCACTATGCTCATCTGTCAACATGTGTGAGAAATCATGAATAATGTGATACCGTACAACATGAGAAAAATACATCTCTATGCATATATGTCATGTGTGCATGTCAATGCAATGTATCTTAGAGATTGTACTCACACTCTCAGAGTACTCAATCTCACAGTCTCGCATTCTCTCTCATTATGCTCAGCATACTCAACCACTCAACGCTATACCATACCTGCTGCGGCGTGCAGCCCGATCCCTATTTATAGTCGACTGCGCTCACTGGGGGTGTACAGACTCATGAGGGGCTCCTACAGCCCAAACGCTATAAGCACGGACAACTCACGTGCTATAATATCATATCTGGATCCGCACGGCCAACTCACGTGCTATAATAATATCTGGATCCGCACGGCCAACTCACGTGCTATAATAATATCTGGATCCGCACGGCCAACTCACGTGCTATAATAATAACTGGATCCGCACGGCCAACTCACATGCTGCACGACCAACTCACGTGCTGCACGGCCAACTCACGTGCAATAGTATAATATATATATAAAGCCAACATGGCCTGCTGCGGCGTGCAACCCGATCCCAAAAATATCCTCACAATCAGGCCCTCGGCCTCTCTCAGTCATCAATCTCTCTAGTCTCTCTTTCATGGTCTCACAATGTCATGAGAATAGCCCAAAATGATGATATGAGGTATCAATAAATAACAACAGAGACTGATATATGATATGCAATGAAATAAATATGACTGAGTATGAATTTTCATTTTAAAATAAATATTTCACAACAATATAACCTCTGTGGGTCCCAATAATACTGGCACATAGTCTCAACATCATTTTTAATATGCTTTTCAGCTCAATTTCTTTAACTCATAAAATCGCATGGAAAATGCCAAGATCATTTAACTACAAAATTCCACAGAAATAATTATGTCACAATTTCTATAGTGCACGCCCACACGCCCGTCACCTAGCATGTGCGTCACCTCCCAACAATTCACGAAATATATATATTCAGAGTTCATACCCTCAATTCCAAGATTAGAAGAGTTACTTACCTTCTAATCTAAGCAATGCTCCAGAAATTCCATTCTGCGCGTATCAAAATACTAATATTTTCCAAAAATCCGAAATTACGCCCCAAAACTCACCCATGGGGCCACGTCTGGAAATCCGACGAAACTCACAAAATACGACAACCCATCCAATTACAAGTTCAACCATACTAATTTCACTTAAATCCGACTCCAAATCGGTATTCAAACTTGAAAAATTCGTTTTGTGACATTATAGAAATTTCCTTCTATTTCTCTTGAAAATTCAATAATCTTACACCAAAAATGAAGATTAATTCATGGAATATAATCACAGGGAGTTAAGAAAACTTATCCCAAGTTGTGTGGAAAATTTCCTCTCCAAAATCGCTCAAAACGAGCTACAAAATGTCCAAAATGAGAAAAGATCTCGGAACCTCATTTTCAACACTGCCCAGGCATTTCCGAACCTGCGGTGCTTGGGCTCGCACCTGCGCATCCGCTTTTGCGAAAAAAAGCGCGCCTGCGGAAACAGCCGCCCCTCTAAAATCTCGCATCTGCGGCGCTATTCTCGCATCTGCGGGCTTCGTAGATGCACATTCCCCTTCGCACCTGCGGTCGCCTCACGCCAGCCCCAGTCCGCATCTGCACCAATACCTTCGCACCTGCGGCCTCGCAGATGCGGCAAATTCCTCGCACCTGCGAGCACTGCCCAGTTCCACACTTGGCGATCACACTAGTAGGCAACAGCCCCAGCATTTCCTTAAGTCCAAATTTGATCCGTTAACCATCCGAATCTCACCCGAGCCCTCTCGGGACCCCGTCCGAACACACCAACTAGTCCCATAACATAACACGGATCTACTCGAGGCCTCAAATCACACCTAACAACATCGAAACGACGAATTACACCTCAATTCGAAATCATTGAACTTTAAAACTTCAAATTCTATAACATGCGCCGAAACACATCAAATCACGTCCGATTGACCTCAAAATTTGCACACAAGTCACATTTCACATTACGGATCTTTTTCAATTTCCAGAATCAGATTTCGACCTCGATATCAAAAAGTCAACCCCCCGGTCAAACTTTTCAAAAATTCATCTTTCGGCATTTCAAGCCTAATTCCACTACGTACTTTCAAATAATTTTCCGGACACGCTATTAAGTCCAAAATCACCATAAAGAGCTATTGGAATCATCAAAATTCGAATCCGAGGTCATTTACACATAAGTCCACATCCGGTCACTATTTTAACTTAAGCTTTAAACCTTGGAACTAAGTGTTCCAATTCATTCCAAAAACCTCACCGGACCCAAATCAATTGCCCCGGTAATTCACACAACAACTGTAAAGTACAATTTGAGCAGTAAATGGGGAAACGGGGTTGTAATACTCAAAACGCCCGGCCGGGTCATTACTTCTCCCCCACTTAAACATACGTTCGTCCTCGAACGTGCCAAGAGTTGTTTCCAAGCCATCAAATCAATGTTCCATCTTACCATACACGTACTCGGGGGTGAACCCACGTCACCCTATTTCACATATGCTTGACTACACAATACAACTGAAAATCATTAATTTAACCTTAACCCATAAACCTTGGAGTTTAATTTCTAACCTTTAGAATTTCTTTTAAGATACAAATCTTACATTTACACACCGTATAAGTCCGAACAAGTTGCATCGAGCTATAACTATAACCCCGGATATAATCAACCAACATATTACACAACTTGCATGCTCGTAGCACCATTCCTGATCGTAGTGACTACTCCAAAACCACCCACATACTAGTATTAAACCCATATCGAACCAAACCTTATCCCAAAACCTTCATACACTGTTGATAATAAAAGAAACATGCAGAATCTTGTAACCCCTTATCAGACTAACAAGTCATGGAGATCTCTCTCCCCAACCGGAACCATAATCACTTTCTGAGCCGACTTTCAATATTATACTCCCGAATATACCAAAATTAAACCTGATAGTACCCATTCCAGGTCCAATGACCTTATATTACTAAACTTAACTATTCCACAGACATACCGCACCAATATAACTTAGAGCCATATCCCGTGCCATCCGTGCACCAATACGCAACAATTCAAATGTACCCAGTCATGGAAAATGACTCAAATGAGAGAACTGCCCCGCCAGATTAACAAGTACCGCCACAACGAAACGCTGAAAATTCATCATACACCGTATAACCATCACCCGATTCTACCACAAGGTTCGTATTATATACCCCGAGCCACCCTGCTCCAAATTAATAACGACGGAGAGGCAAATGACAAATATACCATATAAAACCTGAAAAACATAACCATTACGCAATCGATCATGCAATACCCAAATACTCATCACGCTCAAATTCCGCTATAAAGCTCAAATAGAACTGCACCATATGTGCACATAACCAATGAATCACGACTCCTCGTAGCATAAAGGAGTAACTCACAGATCATTTCATAACATGAATAAGTTCAACATCAACCAAATGACACATCCCTCAACAATAGCAGTATGGAGCCAACCATTCCGGCTTGGTGTAGAATGCACATCTTAATTGGGCCTACCAATGGACCCCCAAATCAACTCTGGTAAGCCACAGTAGATAAATAACCCTCCGAAATTTCACCGCGACTAATTCATAATACATCCTATCATCTGACTAGCTTCGGCCACGACTTCACAGTCCGCAACCATGTACAATCTGCTCCTGAAACTACCAAATTCCAAATTCATAGGACACGTAAATCACCATATTTGATTCCATCTCCACCGCCCGAATGCCTAACACCTCTCTGATACACGATCATCCCACGAGAAATACTTTAAAAATTCTTCCGTGCCACTTGACAAAATTTGAATATCACAGCTTAACAACCATGTGAGTACCGCAATACTAATTTATACATCTGTAAGTCAAAATACAATGTGCCTTCTGAAGTCCGCTCCTTTCTTATACAACACCGAGTAGTAATAGTATTCATCTAGTTATTTGAAACCATCCATGTTGTCCAACATTCGTTACCTTCTCTTCAAGACTGTACTGCCACCTTGTACATGAAAATATAGCTTTCGTACAACACATAACATCTATCTTGCCATCTTGTGAAAGGCACAAAAATCTTATTATCAACTTTGAGTCACCAATAATTTACATACCATTTTAGTTAGAAACGTTTCTCTTGCTTCTTTTCAGGAGGAAATCACACTACACAACACGTTCTCCACACCGGCAGACACCATCAAGAATACTATGGAATCCATTTACACATAATCAAGCCCTTAAAACTAAATTCTTCTAACTCGACCAAGCCACGCAGGTTGCCAAGTCCAGGTGTATTTCCACAAAGCACCTGTAGAAAACCCCCACATCATAAGCACCCAAAGAACCGATCATATCCATTACCATACTGATCCAACCTACTACCCAGTTGTCCTATTTTCTCCGAGTCCCTTACGAATTTATCTTCAAATTGATACTTCTTCTTGCTAAAACACCACGATCTTTAACCACAACTCACCCTACAAACCTTAGCATAGAACCACAACGCCCTACAACCCATAAGCAACTGTATTCTTCTTAAGCACCTTCAAAAATACCACAACTATAACACTCACTCTAAGAATACCTTATGTGAATTTGAAATTGTTCTTCTTACCTTCCTCATACAAAATTGTAGTATCCATAGTCATATAGAATTTCCGTAAGTCCAAGCACCATCAAATGCAAATCTCAGATTTTATCCATACACAAGTCCGAAAACATTCTCAATTGCTATATATAATTCTCAAACCCACTAGAATTTTCTCGGGAGTCACCCACTTTGCTCACATCTAATTGCACCCCCAATTGGGCCAAAAGACACGTGCCCCATTAGCACAACAATACTCAAAGAAGTAACTATACTTTAATACCACATATCAAATTCATACTCCGTGCGCACTACATCATTCACCAATAACAACTCACTCATCCCACGAATTTCATATACTCATATGTTCAATATAATCCTTAACCGGGAATTTTCTTATTCGAGTCATCCTCGATCTCAACTTCTGCAAGTCATAGCTAACCCACAAGTATGCCTCAGACCAAAATTAAAATTTAACACCTAACCATGAAATCAAATTGTCAATAGCAGACTCCCTCACTTGGCTCAAAGCCATAGATTAAAACACTCCATAATTCACAATACCCATACTCTATTACTGTCATAATATAGTAGTCAGTGCCACAAAATTCTTCTCAAGCTCATGCAATACCAACCATAAAAATACCCCAAATCATCCGCTAAGAGCGCAATTATTCTCTTGATACTCAGGTCGACTTTCTCAAAATTCGAATTCAAATCTCCACACATACGCCCCACTGGCAGAAAATAAACCCTCCACTCATATTACAAGGAACATACCTACGTAGATTACTCTCCAGGAGATAACCCACCTCCCTAGCCTCAAATTGGCATCTTGTTATACCTTTTCGCAGCCACAATTTCTACGCAATCACTAAATCTTTCCAAGTCAAACTTATTAACAAGACACGAGAATTTAGTCTGTCCCACAATTTAACAATGTGAAAGATCCTTCAAAATATTCGTACACGAGACTGTACGTCACATCAAAATGAAAATCAAGCACCCAATGGCATGTCCTTTACATTTCACAGAAATGCTTCTCGTCACATTCAAATCGTCTTAACACATCCCGCAGTTACATCGTACTCATCACAAAGACATTCCACTGCTCATCGAGCCACAAATTCCACTCGTATGAACATTACCGGACATATGAGTCCAAATGTACAAGTTATAACTGAAGCTACCGAGCTTAAACTGCGGTCTAACCATGGCCTAAAGTCTTCCAGACTGGCCCACCACCAAAACACAGAATACTCACCTTGAACATCGTTCATAGAATCACAAACCGGTGATGCACAGCTGATACTGAGCGCTCATGTGCGCATACGAATACGTGGAAGGAATTCAAAGAGTTTATGTCTCAAGCTGAATCAATCTCGCACGATAAAGAAAGAAAAATGGGAAGTATATATCCTAAATGCCCTGTAGCCTCTCGAAGATAAGTATGGACGTCATCAAACCGATCCGCAAGACTCTACTAAACACTTGCTCATGACTTGTAGAACCTATGAACCTAGAGCTCTGATACCACCTTGTCACGACCCAAAATCCAACTAATCGTGATGGCACCTAACCCAACCCGCTAGGTAAGCCAACTTTCAATTATCCAATTCCAATAACAATTATTAAAGCAATTTAAGTAAATAATAATCTTAACCTTATACATTCCCGAAGAACTTGTAGTACAAATCATGAGCTTCTAAGAGTAGAGTATACAAAGTGGAAATGAAATAAATATATAGTCTATTTGAATAGTACATAAACAGAGCTTTTATAATTTAAGGCTACCATGAACAAGAGGCAGCTACAACAGGAACGCAGGTACATCTTCAAATCCCACAACCATCGAGCACAGCAACAACATCAGTCAACATCTGCACGCAATGTGCAGAAGTGTAGTATCAGTACAACCGACCCCATGTACCGAGTAAGTAACAAACCTAGCCTTAGGTTGAAAGTAGTGACGAGCTTCTACCACGGTCGGGTTCAAATCCACTAATCCACAACAGTTAATAATGACATAAAGCAAATAATACCCGAAGTAACTCAGAGATAAAATGCTCAATCGCATCATGATTTCAGCAATAATAGTTCTTCCTTTCAAGTACATCAGTGAAAATCCAAATCCTTTGCCAAAGTTACCAAAAATGTGAATAAGTTTGAAAATAGAAAATTTTCCAAAATCCTTTCAATAATAGATAAAATATCTCATTTTCTTTTCAGATAACCATTATAAAACAAATGCATCACTATGGCCATCTATTAACATGTGTGAGAAATCATGAATAATGTGATACCGTACAGCATGAGGAAAACACATCTCTATGCATATATGTCATGTGTGCATGTCAATTCAATGTGTCTTAGAGATTGTACTCATGTACTCACACTCTCAGAGTACCCAATCTCACTGTCTCGCATTCTCTCTCACTATGCCCAACACACTCAATCTCTCAGCGCTATACAATACCTGCGACGGCGTGCAGCCCTATCCCTGTTTATAGTCGACTACTCTCACTGGGGGTGTACAGACTCATGAGGGGCTCCAACAACTCACGTGCTGCACGGACAACTCACGTGCTGCACGGACAACTCACGTGCTGCACGGACAACTCACGTGCTGCATGGACAACTCACGTGCTGTACGGATAACTCACGTGCTATAATATCATATCTGGATCCGCACGGATAACTCACGTGCTGTACGGACAACTCACGTGCTATAATAATATCTGGATCCGCACGGCCAACTCACGTGCTATAATAATATCTGGATCCGCACGGCCAACTCACATTCTATAATAATATCGGGATCCGCACGGCCATCTCACGTGCTATAATAATATCAGGATCCGCACGGCCAGCTCATGTGCTATAATAATATCTGGATCCGCACGACCAACTCACGTGCTGCACGGCCAACTCACATGCTGCACGGCCAACTCACGTGCTACATGGCCAACTCAAGTGCAATAGGATAATATATAGATCCGCATGGCCAGCTTACGTGCAATAGTATAATATATATAAAGCCAACATGGCCTACTACGGCGTGCAGCCCGATCCCAAAAATATCCTCACAATTAGGCCCTCGGCCTCCATCAGTCATCAATCTCTCCAGTCTCTCTTTCATGGGCTCACAATGTCACGAGAATAGCCCAAAATGATGCTATGATGTATCAATAAATAACAACTGAGACTGAGATATGATATGCAATGAAATGAATATGACTGAGTATAAATTTTCATTTTAAAATAAATATTTCACAACAATATGACCTCTGTGGGTCCCAATAATACTGGCACATAGCCTCAACATGATTTTTAATATGCTTTTCAGCTCAATTTCTTTAACTCATAAAATCGCATGAAAAATGCCAAGATCATTTAACTACAAAATTCTACATAAACAATTATGTCACAATTTTTATAGTGCACACCCACACGCCCGTCACCTAGCATGTGCGTCACCTCCCAACAATTCACGAAATACATATATTCAGGGTTCATACCCTCAATTCCAAGATTAGAAGAGTTACTTAGCTCGAACAAGCCAAATCCAATATCGAGCAAGCTAAGCAATGCTCTAGAAATTCCATTCTGCGCGTATCAACTTCCAAATAGTTCAAATCTAGTCACAATTAATTTGATTCAGCTCACAAAAATTATAGAAATTAATTCCATATCAAAATACTAATATTTTCCAAAAATCCGAAATTACGCCCCAAATGTCACCCGTGAGGCCCACGTCTCGAAATCCGACGAAACTCACAAAATACGATAATCCATCCAATTATAAGTTCGACATACTAATTTCACTCAAATCTGACTCCAAATCGGTATTCAAACTTGAACAATTCGTTTTGTGACATTATAGAAATTTTCTTCTATTTCTGTTGAAGATTCAATAATCTTACACCAAAAATGAAGATTAATTCATGGAATATAATCACAAGGGAGTTACAAACACTTATCCCAAGTTGTGTGGAAAATTTTCTCTCCAAAATCGCCCAAACCGAGCTCTAAAATGAGAAAAGATCTCGGAACCCTCGTTTTAAACACTGCCCAGGCATTTCCGCACCTGCGGTGCCTAGGCTCGTACCTGCGCATTCGCTTTCGCGGACAAAAATGCGTGCCTGCAAAAATAGCCGCCCCTCTAAAATCTCGCATCTACGGCGCTATTCTCGCATCTGCGGGCTTCGCAGATGCGCATTCCCCTTCGTACCTGCGGTCGCCTCACGCTAGCCCCAGTCCGCATCTGCGCCAATACCTTCGCACTTGCGGCCTCGCTGATGTGGCAAATTCCTCGCACCTGCGAGCGCTGCCCAGTTCCATACTTGGCCGCTTCTGCGAGTGATCTCGCACACATACGGCTTCGCACATGCGATCAAAAGCTTCGCAGGTGCGATCACACCAGTAGGCAGCAGCCCCAGCATTTCCTTAAGTCCAAATTTGATCTGTTAACCTTCCGAATCGCACCCGAGCCCCCTCGGGATCCCGTCCGAACATACCAACAAGTCCCATAACATAACACGGACCTAATCGAGTCCTCAAATCGCACCTAACAACATCGAAACGATGAATTACACCTCAATTCGAAATCATTGAATTTTGAAACTTCAAATTCTATAACTTGCGCCGAAACACATCAAATCACGTCCGATTGATCTAAAATTTTGTACACAAGTCTCATTTCACATTACAGACCTATTTCAATTTCCAGAATCAAATTTCGACCTCGATATCAAACATTCAACCCCCCGGTCAAACTTCCCAAAAATTCATCTTTGGGCATTTCAAGCCTAATTCCACTACGGACCTCCAAATAATTTTTCGAACACGCTCCTAAGTCCAAAATCACCATACGGAGCTATTGGAATTATCAAAATTCGAATCCGAGGTCGTTTACACATAAGTCCGGATCCGATCACTATTTTAACTTAAGCTTTAAACCTTGGAACTAAGTGTTCCAATTCATTCCAAAAACCTCACTGGACCCGAACCAATTGCCCCGGCAATTCACACAACAACTGTAAAGTAAAATTTAAGCAGTAAATGGGAAAACGAGGTTGTAATACTCAAAACGACCGGCCGGGTCGTTACATTAGCGAAATATTGTTCGTCTTTTCTACCCTTTAAAAATTAATATAACATTTGACAAAATTATAATTTACTATTTTTCTTAATATTTAGGATTAAGTCAACTAAAATTTTGGCTATTAAATCTTCCATATTTGAACTATGTAGAAACCCGTAATATTTAGGTTGTATGAATATGTTCCTCATTTTAATTTTATAAAATAATAAGCTTCTTTCCTATATAAATACTAATTTTTCGAAACGTGCGTTGCACGTTGTATCCCGTTAATTATTAATTTTAAATTTATACACTTAAAATATTTCTCTATGAATTTTAGAGGCATGAGATACAATCAAACTACACTATTATGTTTTCATGTCAATCATAACTATAATAATCTTACTTTGACTATATTTACATTATTAAGAATGCCTACAAATTCGTTTGGCAAATAGTGAAATTGTTCGTCCGAAGCAATTTATCAACTGAGTTGCGGATCATTTTTTCTGTTTTCATTTGTATTGTTTAGAATAGGGCAAATATCACTTTTAGCCCGCGGCCAAATATATTTATATTCGGTAGTCGCAAAAGTATAAACAGTTTATATGCTTTTTGTATATAACATCCTGAAATATGTGTGTGTGTGTGTGTGTGTGTGTGTGTATATATATATATATATATATATATATATATATATATATATTTCAGCTATTATTTTAAAAACGGATATACAATGTCATTTTTCCTTTAAAATAAGTATATTAGTAGTGTAAATAAAAGTAAGAGATTAAGGGCTCATATCTACAAAATATCAGAGGTAAATATAATAATTTGATATTATTCATACTAAATCATTTGAAATAATATCTTCTTATGATGCTTCCTCGATCAAAAATAAAATAAAAACAAAATTAATGCTGTGAAAGAGTAAAACCAAGTATTTTTGAGGAAAATATTATAAATACTTCCATGGTACATGAAATAAAAAAACCTAATTAATAATTAAACATAAGCTAGATTAATATTCTCGAATCTCCAAATTTGAAATTGCAAACCACTCCATAAGAATTTTTAATTTTCGACAGACCATCGACTAAAACAATAATGGTTCATGGTTAGACTCTATTATTATTATTATTATTATTATTATTATTATTATTATTATTATTATTGATTTAAAGTACTATTTTATTACATAAAATATATATAGGGATATAATTTTCTATTTGAGCCAAAGTGTTAATTTTTTACCAACTTCAGCAAAACGCGGTACAAATGTTTTTCATTAATTATGTCTATTTGCTTCTCTTTTTTTTTTCACTACAACCGTTAATCTTTTTAGGAGATACTCTACTTAAAATATATGTTAGACATTTTTGACTAAACAAAATTACTAAGAGATAAATAAAAAGCATTATGAAAGTATCTGTCAGTACCATAATTAAATTGAAGAAGGTAAATACTTCGTGCATCTCAAAATGAAGATTGATTTTCAAATTGAAACAATAATAAATAAATAAAAAGTTGAGTTAGAAAAATGAACTTGATTTTTGTTTTCACATCAAGTTCTTTCAATCTCTTTAAATGATTGTGTGACTAAGCAGATTTCTTGGCAAAATAGTGTGAAAGAAGTAATGAGGAGATTTCTTCTATCAGTTCATTCCCTGGTTTCTATTCACCATTCTTGTTATTGTTTGATATTTAAAATCATTGTACTCGAGCATTTCAAATAGTGGTTGATGGTAATTTCTCAGCAATTTATTGATGGAAGTTCATAAATCATACTATGTATTCAACCAATGAAAACACAACCTTGATTTGCTTCAAATTCTGTTTGAACTGTTACTACCTCCATTTATTTTGTAGGCTTTAGGGGCTAAGTGTTGATATGAATGTAGCAAGCCATTTGGCTTCAAACATTTTTTATTTTATCATTTCACATAGTGGTCGCTTGATAAAATTGATTTATTCCATAGCAAGTTCTCAGTGGGCATTTACAAGGAACCGTCTTCGAAGCCTTTTGCAAACGGTGCTTGCGTTGTTTTTGTTTCGGACATTTCTCTCTATCTGCATGGTGACTCTATATGGTGGCTTTTCGGAAATTGGTTCTTTTGAATTATAACATAATTATTTATCTATTATTAAATATAAATATACATGTTAAGGGGTAATTTAGTCTTTCAACTTTTTAGTTAAGACTTCTCACTTTTATAATAATAGAGATATCGATTATTTATCTATTATTAAACATAAATATACATATTAAGGTTTTAGTCTTTCAACTTTTTAGTTTAAGGCTTCCCACTTTTATAATAATATAGATTAGTCAAAGTGTATATACACGTACATTAGGACTTCATTAATGAAAATTTAGATCTTATCTTGAATCTTTAAATATTGAAATTTAATATACAATGGAAACGAGACTACAAGTACATGACTGTTACCACATAAAACGATATAGTTGAATTTGTAACATGATTTATAGACACGTGAATTAACTTGATCCAAAAATATGAAATAAACAAGAATGAAATCAGGGATATAAAAATAACTTAAAGAAATAAAAGCCTTGTTGTATGATGAGTCTTTTCGGAAGCAGTAATATGAACAACATTAAGAACAAAAACAAGTGAGGGATTTATAGTATGAGAGCAAATTATAGTCTTTGAGTATAAATGATTTTTGTCTCCTACAATAGATACTAATTCTCTTATTTATAGCTCTATTAAAGAAGACAAGATCCCCAAATCAAGCTGCTCTTGAATGAGAATAAAATCGCCATTGATGGCTGCATAACAATTGGCTATTAATACATATATTCTTTGTAACGACTGCTCATTGAATGTTGTCTGGTGTCATCCCTTCAAATCTTTGTTATCGGTTCTCATGCCTTCGGAATTCACACAGTATCGACCACATGCTTGTATCCAGTGCCAACTACTTTCTGACTCACATCTTACCCGTCTTCAGTTTCACATGTCATCTCGTCATTTGTCCAACTATCGCTAACTAATTTTATCCTATACAATTGGCTATTACGGATTTTATTGAAAAATATAGTATTTTTTTATGAAATTGATTCCTATAATTTTTGTTGGCTGTATCGAATTAATTATGACTAGATACGAGTCGATCGGAGTCGAAAAATCGAGGAAAAGGCATACTACTTGGGTAAATTGGAGCAAGTCGAGGTAAGTGACTTGTCTAACCTTGTGTGGAAAAAATTTCTCCTAGGATTGATATTAATTGTAATATGATGAAAGTCGTGTACACGAGGTGACGGGTGTGTACACAGACTAAATGTGAAGGGTTATATTTTTAAATTGTGTAGATCACTGTTTCATATTAATTAAATTATTAAATCTTGTTATATTCTCCATCATTGATTTGATTTATATACTTTAAATTTACTTGACCTTTTCCTGTTGATTGTTTTATCTGTTTAGTTGGAATTTGGTTTCTTTTATTCTGTGCAATATTTGAAGTTAATTTTCTTTAAATTAAATATTATTAATATAAAGTATTTGACATTTTTAAATTTGGTATTGAAGCAACATATTAAAGATTTTGAAATATTATTTTGCTGAATTATTTATTTCTGAATATTTTTGTAAGATTTTCGTACTCATTGTGATGGAGGCGTGAGCTCTTTATTGTGAAAAAATATTAATGATGATTTATGTTGGCATGAGCCGTGAGCTCTTTATTGTGAAAAAATATTTCTATTAAAGTATTTTGGTAAGTTAAATTATTTGAGCACTTGAGGTGCAAATTGTGATATATTGTGATGTTGATACGCATGCAGTGGTATAAGGTCTGAGTATTAAAATGCATGCAGTGAGATAAGAGTGGCTTGATACGCATGATTAGTAGGGGAAACTACTAGAAGTCATGCAGTGTGATAAGGATGGCTAAAACGCGAGATGCTATTTTGGAAAAATATTTTCTTTAAAATAAATTGTGAAGGCTCCCGCGGTGAGATAAGGAAATGAGATATTGTGAATTTATTTATGATTTGGTACTACGAGGCGATAACTCGGGAGTGACCTTGTTGATATTGATTTATGGCCGTAGTTGCCTTTGATTATTGTTGTGGTTTGCTTAAAGTTGAAAAGAATTCTATTTTGGTTCCACGCGGTATTTATTTACCATTATTTGGTATAGTTAAATCTGACATACTACTTGATTTATTTTTATTGTCATTTTATCTTATTATATTGTTTAAACATTTTACCATGCTATTATTTATTCTCCAGTAGGGCCTGACCTGACCTCGTCACTACTCTACCGATGTTAGGCTTGGTACTTACTAGGTACCGCTGTGGTATACTCATACTACGGTTCTGCACATCATTTTGTGCAGATCCAAGTACACCTTATCAGACCAGGCATCAGCAAACTAGCTGTACGAGGAGACTTCGAGGTATATCAGCCAGCGACCGCAGACTCCGGAGTCCCCTTCTATCTTACTATGTTGTCTCCTTATTTGCTTTAGACTCTGATGTATAGAGACATAGAGAATAAATTCTTAAAAGCTTGTGACTTCTTTCTACCGGGTTTTGGGAGTTAAAATTGTTTGAATTGTAGTTTATTTATTTCAAATTTAAATTTTTATTCTGCATTGATAGACTTACCTAGTCTTAGAGACTAGGTGCCATCACGACATCTTACAGAGGGAATTTGGGGTCATGACAAGTTGGTATCAGAGCTCTAGGTTCATAGGTGTTATGAGTCACAAGCAGGTTTAGTAGAGTCTTGCAGATCAGTACGAAGACGTTTGTACTTATCTTCGAGAGGCTATGGAACTGTTAGGAAATATTCACTTCTTTGATTCCTTATCGTGCGTATTTGTTGACTTCAAAATTTTAAACCATTGTCTTTCTATTCTCTTACAGATGGTGAAGACACGCACAACTAGATCTGATGATCAGACACCCGCGCCCCCTGTTGGAGCTACAAGAGGCCGGGGTCGCGGCAGAGGCCGAGGTCGGGGCAGAGGCCGAGCCAGAGGACGAGGAAGACCACGTGGTGCAGCCAGAGCACCTGCTCAAGTTGCTGCACCAGAGCCACCAGTAGCTCCAGTTGGAGAGCAGGCACCTGAGACGCCTGTTACTAGTCCTGCACTTCCGTAGACTCTTGCCCAGTTTTTGAGCATGTTTGGCACTTTAGCTCAGGCAGGGTTAATTCCACTTGCTCCTGCCACATCGCAGGCCGGGGGAGGAGCACAGACTCCCGCTGCCTGTACTCCAGAGCCATGGGTCCAAGTTGACCATAACCTCTATACCAGTACAGCTAGTTGTCCCTCTTTGGCCTGAGATTAGGACAGCAGTTTCAGAGGGGGAGCAGCTCAAGCTTGAAAGGTACAAGAAGTACCACCCTCCCACTTTCAGCGGTTTAGCTTCAGAGGATGCTCAGGATTTTCTGGAGGAATGTCACCGTATCCTTCGTACTATGGGTATTGTGGATTCCAGTGGGGTTTCTTTCATGACATTCCAGTTTAGAGGAGCAGCCTACCAGTGGTGGCAGGCATATGAGTTGGATAGTCCCACTGAGGCATCTTCACTCACTTGGACTCAATTTTCAAATATGTTCTTAAGGGAGTATATTCCTCAGAGTCTTAGAGATGCATGGCGCGCAGAGTTTGAGCAGCTGTGCCAGGGTTATATGAGTCAGAGTATGCAGTCTGATTCAGTGATTTGGCGAGGCATACATCAGCCTTAGTTGCTACTGTTCGAGAGCGAGTTCACAGATTTATTGAGGGTCTCCACCCTAGTATCAGATTCAGTATGGCCCGAGAGCTAGAGATGGACATCACATACCAACTGGTAGTGTCAATTGCTAGGAGATTGGAAGGTATGCAGACTCGGGAGAGGGAAGAGAGGGAAGCTAAGAGACCCCAAGATTCTAGCACATATAATAATTCTCGTGCCCTAGTTGCAGCCCGTCATGGTAGAGGTTATGTGGGCCGTCCTATTCATTCAGCACTTCCAGCTTCCATTGGTATTCCGGCTACTTCCAGACCTCAGGTTCCATATTATGCACCGCCAGTGTCTACTGTACCTCATGTACGGGGTGCTTTCAGCGGGCAGTCTAGTCAATCAGGCCCGAGCTAGTCCCAGTAACTATGTCCTCCGAGGGCTTGTTTTGAATGTGGTGACACTCGTCATATCATGAGAGATTGCCCCAGATTTAGGAGGGGTGCACCTCCACAGATTTCTCAGGCCCCACCTATTCCACAAGGCCCTCAGGCTTCTCAGGCCATGATTATTGCACCAGTTGCCACTCGACCTGCACAGCCAGCCAGAGGTGGCGGTTGGGCAGGTAGAGGTCGCCCTAGAGGGGGAGGCCAGGCCAGATATTATGCCCTTCCTGCTAGGACAGAGGCCATTGCATCCGATTCTGTTATAACAGGTATTATTCTAGTCTGTCATAGAGATGCATCAGTCTTATTTGATCCAGGCTCTACTTATTCTTATGTGTCATCTTATTTTTCCCCGTATTTGGGCGTATCACATGATTCCTTGAGTTTTTCTGTTTATGTATCTACACCCGTGGGTGAATCTATTATTATGGACCGCGTGTATCAGTCGTGTTTAATTATTATCAGTGGTTTTGAGACCAGAGCTGATTTATTATTTCTCAGTATGATGGATTTTGATATTATTTTGGGCATGGACTGGTTGTCGCCCTATCACGCTATTGTTGATTGTTATGCCAAGACGGTGACGTTGGCTATGCCAGGTCTACCGCAGCTAGAGTGGAGAGGTACCTTAGATCATGTTCCTAGCAGGGTTGTTTCATTTCTTAAAGCTCAACGAATGGTTGAGAAGGGGTGTGATGTGTATCTGGCCTATGTGAGAGATGTTAGTATTGATACTCCTACTATGGAGTCAGTTCTTATAGTAATGGATTTTCCTGATGTATTTCCAGCAGATCTCCCGGGTATGCTACCCGATAGGGATATTGATTTTGGCATTGATTTGTTATCGGATACTCAGCCCATTTCTATTCCACCATATCGCATGGCCCCAACAGAGTTGAAAGAATTAAAAGAACATTTACAGGAATTGCTTGATAAGGGCTTCATTCGGCCCAGTGTATTGCCTTGGGGCGCTCCTGTCTTATTTGTGAAGAAAAATGATGGTTCTATGCAGATGTGTATTGATTACCTCCAGCTGAACAAGGTTACAGTGAAGAACAGGTATCCATTTCTACGTATTGATGACCTATTTGATCAGCTTTAGGGTGCAAGAGTATTTTCTAAGATAGAGTTGCGTTCAGGCTATCATTAGTTGAAGATTCGGGAGCCAGATATCTCGAAGACTGCTTTTAGGACTCGGTATGTCCATTATGAGTTCCTTGTAATGTCATTTGAGCTAACCAACTCCCCAGCAGCATTTATGCACTTAATAAATAGTGTATTTCAGCCCTATTTTGATTCTTTCATCATTGTATTTATTGATGACAATCTGGTGTATTCCCGGAGTCGAGAAGATCATGAACATCACCTGAAAACTGTGCTTGAGACATTGAGAGAAAAGAAGTTTTATGCAAAATTTTCAAAGTGTGAATTCTGGCTTGATTCAATGGGATTGTTGGGTCATATAGTTTCGTGCGAGGAAATCAAGGTAGATCCGAAGAAGATTGAAGCAGTGCAGAGTTGGTCCATACCGTCATCAGCTACGAAAATTCGAAGTTTCCTTAGTTTGGCAGGGTATTATCGCCGTTTTGTAGAGGGTTTCTCTTCTATTGCTGCATCTATGACCAAATTGACCCAAAAGGGTGCTCCATTCATGTGGACCGAGGAATGTGAGGAGAGCTTCCAAAAGCTCAAGACAGCTTTGACTACAACCCCAGTATTGGTATTACCTATAAGTTCAGGGTCTTATACTGTGTATTGTGATGCATCGCGTATTGGTCTCGGCGCAGTTTTGATGCAAGATGGTAGGGTGATTGCTTATGCATCGAAACAGTTAAAGGTGCATGAGAAGAATTATCTTGTACACGACTTTGAGTTAGCAGCTATTTTTCATGCCTTGAAGATTTGGCGGCATTATTTGTACGGTGTCCATTGCGAGGTCTACACCGATCACCGAAGTCTACAACATCTGGTTAAACAGAAGGATCTTAATTTGCGGCAGCGGAGATGGTTGGAGTTGCTTAGGGACTATGATATCACCATTCGCTATCATCCTGGGAAGGACAATATAGTGGCATATGCCTTGAGTCGTAAGGCAGAAAGTTTGCGCAACTTAGCATATTTACCGGTAGCAGAGAGACCTTTAGCCTTGGATGTTCAGGCCTTGGCCAACCAGTTTGTCAGATTGGATATTTCCGAGCCGAATCGAGTTTTGGCTTATGTGGTTTCTCAGTCTTCTCTTTATGATCGTATCAGAGAGCGTCAGTATGATGACCCCCATTTACTTGTCCTTAAGGATACAGTTCAACACGGTGATGCCAAGGAAGTCACTATTGGAGATGACGGTGTATTACGGATGCAGGACAGGCTATGTGTACCCAATGTAGATGGCTTGCGTGAGTTGATTCTCCAGGAGGTTCACAGTTCGCGGTACTCCATTCATTCGGGTGCTGCAAAGATGCATCAGGAATTGAGACAACACTATTGGTGGAGGCGGATGAAGAAATACATAGTGGAGTATGTAGCTCGATGTCTAAATTGTCAACAGGTGAAATATGAGCATCAGCGATCGGGTGGATTGCTTCAGAAGTTAGAGATTCAAGAATGGAAATGGGAGCGGATCACTATGGATTTCATTGCTGGTCTCCCACGGACTCAGAAGAAGTTTGATGCAGTTTGGGTGATTATGGATAGATTGACCAAGTCAGCTCATTTCATTCCTGTGATTACTACTTACTCTTTAGAGCAGCTGGCTCAGGTATATATTCGCGAGATTGTCAGACTTCACGGCGTACCGGTATCTATCATCTCTGACCGGGGTACGAAGTTTACATCACGGTTCTGGAGGGCAGTACAACGTGAGTTAGGTACATCATTTCACCCTCATACAGACGGGTAGTCCGAACGCATTATTCAGATACTGGAGGATATGCTTCGTGCGTGTGTGATAGATTTTGGGGGTGCTTGGGATCAGTTCTTACCACTTGCAAAGTTTGCTTACAACAACAGTTACCAGTCAAGCATTCAGATGGTTCCATATGTGGCCTTGTATGGGAGGCGGTGCCAGTCTCCAGTGGGTTGGTTTGAACCGGGCGAGGCTAGACTATCGGGTACAGAGTTGGTTCAGGATGCCTTGGAAAAGGTTAAGTTGATTCAGGATCGATTTCGTACAGCCCAATCTAGACAAAAAAGTTATGCAGATCAGAAGGTTCATGATGTTGCATTCATGGTTGATGATCAGGTATTGCTCCGGGATTCGCCTATGAAGGGTGTGATGAGGTTCGGGAAGAAGGGCAAGTTGAGCCCTAGGTATATTGGGCCTTTTGAGATTCTTGAGAGAGTTGGAGAGGTGGATTACAGACTTGCACTACCACCTAGCCTCTCTGTAGTTCATCCGGTATTCCATGTTTCTATGCTTCGAAAATATCACGACGATCTGTCTCATGTGTTAGACTTCAGTTCGGTTCAGTTGGACAAGGATCTATCTTATGTTGAGGAACCAGTGGCTTTTTTTGATAGGCAGGTTCGAAAGCTAAGGTCAAAGAATATTGCTTACGTGCTGCACGGCCAACTCATGTGCTGCACGGCCAACTCACGTGCAATAGTATAATATATAGATCCGCACGACCAACTCTCGTGCAATAGTATAATATACATAAAGCCAATATGGCCTGCTGCGGCGTGCAGCCCGATCCCAAAAATATCCTCACAATTAGGCCCTCGACCTCCCTCAGTCATCAATCTCTCTAGTCTCTCTTTCATGGGCTCACAATGTCATGAGAATAGCCCAAAATGATGCTATGATGTATCAATAAATAACAACAGAGACTGAAATATGATATACAATGAAATGAATATGACTGAGTATGAATTTTCATTTTAAAATAAATATTTCACAATAATATGACCTCTGTAGGTCCCAATAATACTGGCACATAGTCTCAACATGATTTTTAATATGCTTTTCAGCTCAATTTCTTTAACTCATAAAATCGCAGGGAAAATGCCAAGATCATTTAACTACAAAATTCTATAGAAATAATTATGTCACAATTTCTATAGTGCACGCCCACATGCCCGTCACCTAGCATGTGCGTCACCTCCCAACAATTCACGAAATACATATATTCAGGGTTCATACCCTCAATTCCAAGATTAGAAGAGTTACTTACCTCGAACAAGCCAAATCCAATGTCGAGCAAGCTAGGTAATGCTTTAGAAATTCCATTCTGCGCGTATCAACTTTCAAATGGCTCAAATCTAGTCACAATTAATTTGATTTAGCTCACAAAAATTATAGGAATTAATTTCATATCAAAATACTAATATTTTCCAAAAATCTGATATTACGCCCCAAATGTCACCTGTGGGGCCCACATCTCGAAATCTGACGAAACTCACAAAATACGATAACCCATCCAATTAGAAGTTCAACCATACTAATTTCACTCAAATCCGACTCCAAATCGGTATTCAAACTTGAAAAATTCGTTTTGTGACATTATAGAAATGTTCTTATATTTCTCTTGAAGATTCAATAATCTTACACCAAAAATGAAGATTAATTCATGGAATATAATAAAAAGGGAGTTAAGAACACTTACCCCAAGTTGTGTGGAAAATTTTCTCTCCAAAATCGCCAAAACCGAGCTCCAAAATGTCCAAAATGAGAAAAGATCTCGGAACCCTCGTTTTAAACACTGCCCAGGCATTTCCGCACCTGCGCATCCGCTTTTGCGGACAAAAATGCGCGTCTGTGGAAATAGTCGCCCCTCTAAAATCTCGCATCTGCGGCGCTATTCTCGAATCTGCGGGCTTCTCAGATGCGCATTCCCCTTCGTACCTGCGGTTGCCTCACGCTAGCCCCAGTCTGCATCTGCGCCAATACCTTTGCACCTGCGGCCTCGGAGATGCGGCAAATTCCTCGCACCTGCGAGCACTGCCCAGTTCCATACTTTACCTCTTCTGCGAGTGATCTCGCGCACATGCGGCTTCGCACCTGCGATCAAAAGCTTCGCAGGTGCGATCACACCAGTAGGCAGCAGCCCCAACATTTCCTTATGTCCAAATTTGATCTGTTAACCATCCGAATCTCACTCGAGCCCCCTCGGGACACCGTTCGAACATACCAACAAGTCCCATAACATAACACGGACCTACTCGAGTCCTCAAATCGCACCTAACAACATCGAAACGACGAATTACACCTCAATTCAAAATCATTGAACTTTGAAACTTCAAATTCTATAACTTGCGCCGAAACACATCAAAACGTCCGATTGATCTCAAATTTTGCACACAAGTCACATTTCACATTACAGACCTATTTCAATTTCCAGAATCAGATTTCGACCTCGATATCAAACAGTCAACCCCCCGGTCAAACTTTCCAAAAATTCATCTTTCGGCATTTCAAACCTAATTCCACTACGGACCTCCAAATAATTTTTCAAACATGCTCCTAAGTCCAAAATCACCATACGGAGCTATTGAAATCATCAAAATTCGAATCCGAGGTCGTTTACACATAAATCCGCATCCGCTCACTATTTTAACTTAAGTTTTAAACCTTGGAACTAAGTGTTCCAATTCATTCCAAAAACCTCACTGGACCCGAACCAATTGCCCCGGCAATTCACACAACAACTGTAAAGTAAAATTTAAGCAGTAAATGGGAAAACGAGGTTGTAATACTCAAAACGACCGGCCGGGTCGTTACATTAGCGAAATATTGTTCGTCTTTTCTACCCTTTAAAAATTAATATAACATTTGACAAAATTATAATTTACTATTTTTCTTAATATTTAGGATTAAGTCAACTAAAATTTTGGCTATTAAATCTTCCATATTTGAACTATGTAGAAACCCGTAATATTTAGGTTGTATGAATATGTTCCTCATTTTAATTTTATAAAATAATAAGCTTCTTTCCTATATAAATACTAATTTTTCGAAACGTGCGTTGCACGTTGTATCCCGTTAATTATTAATTTTAAATTTATACACTTAAAATATTTCTCTATGAATTTTAGAGGCATGAGATACAATCAAACTACACTATTATGTTTTCATGTCAATCATAACTATAATAATCTTACTTTGACTATATTTACATTATTAAGAATGCCTACAAATTCGTTTGGCAAATAGTGAAATTGTTCGTCCGAAGCAATTTATCAACTGAGTTGCGGATCATTTTTTCTGTTTTCATTTGTATTGTTTAGAATAGGGCAAATATCATTTTTAGCCCGCGGCCAAATATATTTATATTCGGTAGTCGCAAAAGTATAAACAGTTTATATGCTTTTTGTATATAACATCTTTATTTTTCACTACAACCGTAAATCTCTTTAGGAGATACTCTACTTAAAATATATGTTAGACATTTTTGACTCCCCAAAATTACTAAGAGATAAATAAAAATCATTATGAAAGTATCTGTCAGTACCATAATTAAATTGAAGAAGGTAAATACTTCGTGCATCTCAAAATGAAGATTGATTTTCAAATTGAAACAATAATAAATAAATAAAACATTGAGTCAGAAAAATGAACTTGATTTTTGTTTCCACATCAAGTTCTTCCAATCTCTTTAAATGATTGTGTGACTAAGCAGATTTCTTGGCAAAATAGTGTGAAAGAAGTAATGAGGGGATTTCTTCTATCGGTTAATTCCCTTCTTTCTATTCACCATTCTTGTTATTGTTTGATATTTAAAATCATTGTACTCTGCATTTAAAATAGTGGTTGATGGTAATTTCTCAGCAATTTATTGATGGAAGTTCATAAATCATACTATGTATTCAGCCAATGAAAACACAACCTTGATTTGCTTCAAATTCTGTTTTTTACTGTTACTACCTCCATTTATTTTGTAGGCTTTAGGGGCTAAGTGTTGATATGAATGTAGCAAGTCAAAATGGCTTCAAACATTTTTTATTTTATCATTTCACATAATAGTCGCTTGAGAAAATTGACTTATTCCATAGCAAGTTCTCAGTGGGCATTTACAAGGAACTGTCGTCGAAGCCTTTTGCAAACGGTGCTTGCGTTGTTTTTGTTTCGGACATTTCTCTCTATCTGCATGGTGACTCTATATGGTGGCTTTTCGGAAATTGGTTCTTTTGAATTGTAACATAATTATTTATCTATTATTAAATATAAATATACATGTTAAGGGGTAATTTAGTCTTTCAACTTTTTAGTTTAAGACTTCTTACTTTTATAATAATAGAGATATAGATTATTTATCTATTATTAAACATAAATATACATATTAAGGTTTTAGTCTTTCAACTTTTTAGTTTAAGGTTTTTCACTTTTATAATAATATAGATTAGTCAAAGTGTATATACACGTACATTAGGACTTCATTAATGAAAATTTAGATCTTATCTTGAATCTTTAAATATTGAAATTTACTATACAATGGAAACGAGACTACAAGTACAAAACTGTCACTACTAGAAATTCGGCAAAAACCGACTAAGGTCGACCGACCAACTTTGATCGGTAAAAAAACCGACCAAAAAACCGACCAAAGTTGGTCGGTTTTTCAATAATTTTTTTTTTTTACGAAACCGACCAACTTTGGTCGGTTTTCTTTGGCGCAAAAATGCGGGAAACTATTTTTGAGTCCCGCGAATTTTATGTTTCAAGAAACCGACCAACTTTGGTCGGTTTTTCAATTAATATAAATAAAAATTAATATTAAAAAAACCGACCAAAATTGGTCGGTTAATTCGGCGGGTCATTTAAAAAAACCGACCAACTTTGGTCGGTAATTTTACTTTTTAATAAAATCGACCAACTTTGGTCGGTTATTTTCGTGCGAAAATACAATTAAAGAGTATAAATCAAATAAAAGACAGTCTTAAAATAAAATGTACCAATGATCTAGTGGTAGAATAGTATCCTGCCACAGTACAGACCCCGGTTCGATTCCCAGATAGTGAATCTTTTTTTTACATAATTAAAATACCGACCAACTTTGGTCGGAAAAAACCGACCAACTTTGGTCGGTTTTTTTTTGCAATATTTTTTTTTTTTGAATTTATTTGACCGACCAAAGTTGGTCGGTAATTTCCGACCAACTTTGGTCGGTATTCCTTTCCGACCACAAAAATACCGTCCACACGTAAATGGTCGCGTTTTGGTTGGTTTTTGGCCATTACCGACCAACGTTGGTCGGTTTTTTTGGTCGATTTTTACCAGATTTTTAGTAGTGTGTTACCACATAAAACGATATAGTTGAATTTGTAATGTGATTTATAGACACGTGAATTAACTTGATCCAAAAATATGAAATAAACAAGAATAAAATCAGGGATATAAAAATAACTTAAAGAAATAAAAGCCTTATTGTATGATGAGTCTGTTCGGAAGCAGTAATATGAACAACATTAAGAACAAAAACAAGTGAGTGATTTGTAGTATGAGAGCAAATTATAGTCTTTGAGTATAAATGATTTTTGTCTCCTACAATGGATATTAATTCTCTTATTTATAGCTCTATTAAAGAAGACAAGATCTCCAAATCAAGCTCCTCTTGAATGAGAATAAAACCGCCATTGATGACTGCATAATAATTGGCTATTAATACATATATTCTTTGTAACGACTGCTCATTGAATGTTGTCTGGTGTGATCCCTTCAAATCTTTGTTATCGGTTCTCATGCCTTCGAAATTCACACAGTATCGACCACATGCTTGTATCCAGTGCCAACTACTTTCTGACTCACATCTTACCCGTCTTCAGTTTCACATGTCATCTCATCATTTGTCCAACTATCACTAACCAATTTTATCCTATATAGATAATCTCCCTACTTTCCTGTAACAATACTTTAGTGTTACCGGGAAGTTGATGAAAATTCTTCTCTTAGTGGGTAAGTTTCTGAATAGTTTCTGACACTTGAAGGACGCATGTCTCTTCGCATTTAATGACTCGATCACGTGTTACCCCGTGGTTTGGCAAATATTTTTCCCAGTTTCCAAGGTAATCATGACCACAAATTATGCCGCTCATAAGCTTCTTCCCTACTCTTCAATTTTTACTTTTCACTTTTACAAACTCTTCTTCTTCTTCTTCGAATTCTCTCAAAGCCCTACTGCAAAATTCAACTTTCTCAGTAAATCTTTTTTTCTAAAACTTCTTATCATCATGTCTTCTAACACCGTTGTCCTCGGAAACACTGCCCTCTCTTCGGAGGTGGCCCTAAAAAGAATAAAGCCAAAGAAGTTGATATTGATCTAAACCTCCTATTGTGAACTTCATCATACCTCTTCAACTTAACACCCAGTTTGACCTTCAAGTCCAAAAAGAACCCATTAATCCCAAAAGTGACAGACATTGGCCTATTCGCATATATCCTTCTTCTATTCGCCTTTCTAGCATCCCTGTTGTGAAGGAAGATTGCGAATGGAACAACATTGAAATCTTTGCTCCTATTGAGATGGAAAAGGTCACCTTCTCCAGACCAGGGTTATGATTATACATACCCTTCTACTTTGAGATTGGGTCATGGAATCGATTGTCACTATCCTAATTTCCCTCCGTAGGATGTCGTGACGGCACCTAGTCTCTAAGACTAGTTAAGCCTAACAATTATGCGAAATAATTGAATATAAAGATGAAACTCAACCTCAACATCTGAAATAAATAGGAACTGCGATTTCAAATAGTTACAACTCCCAAAACCCGATGGAAATAAGTCACAAGCTCCAAAGAGAAAAATACTAAATATCTCTATACATCAGAGTCTAATGAGGAATGAGAAAAATAATATAATAAAGATAGAGGGGGACTCCGAGGTCTGCGGATACTGTTAGATGTACCTTGAAGTCTCCACGTACGGGCTAGCTCACTGGTACCTGGTCTAGTAAGCAGTACCTCGATCTACACAAAAGATGTACAGAAGTGTAGTATGAGTATACCACAACGGTATCCGGTAAGTACCAAGCCTAACCTCAGTAGAGTAGTGACGAGGTCAGGTAAGAGCCTTACTGAAAATAATAGGAAACAAGATAAAAGATATAATAATATAATAAAATAACTAAGAAGTGAACAATGAGAATTTATAGAAAGATAACAACACGGGATTCAAGAAGACAACTACAACACGTGAGGGAAAACAAGATTCTTACAAGTTGAGAAACAACAACAACAACAACAATAACAACAACAACACAGCAAATAGAGGTGAGATAGAAATAGTTACCCTTATTACAGGGCTAATCCCAACAAACTACATCCAAATGTGTGAGCAGATCAACAAGGTTCCTTATATGATCTCCCTTTATTTCAAACAACTAAGCACACACGGATCATCCTATCATAGTGTCATAGCAAGCCATCAATTGGAATCAAACAGAGCAATATGCGGATATGAACAGTGGTGAGAATCATTTTTATTGAAATAAAATAATATGGCATAACATCACAAACATAAGGATCAATATAGCGCAGTGCAGCAGATGAGAAGTCTTAATAGGACATCAGGAGAAGCTTAAGAACATAACTCAATTGATTTAGCTAACATGGTAATATAGCTATCATTTAACTAACATGGACGGAACACACATAATATCAACATAAGGTTTAGCTCAGCTAATCATAAAAGGTTCAACATGTTTTATCCATAAGGGTATCAACAAGACAAGAGCATTTTATCTAGCTAAGTTATGAGAGATGGAATTCATTAACAACATAGATTGGATAACAGTATCAAAACAACATAACTTATCAGGAAATTACCAACTCTACAGTGAAAATGACATGCAAAAGCAGAACATAACAAGTATATTCATATACCAATGATGCATATCATAAACGAAAGGTGATTAACAAGGAAAATATCATAAACATAAAATTGCACAATTAATTATAAGTAGAGAGAGCGCCAGTGTATACTGACCTTCTTCAAAGCAAAAAACCAAGTAAGAGTAGATTAGAAGTTGTTTATGAATCCAAAACCAACAGACAATCCTCAATAGTTGAACACGTATAAGAAAAAACAGGAGATTAGAAAAGAACTTTTCAAACAGAGAATTCTTAAGCATTCTTTTGTATTTTTTTCAGTGTTTCTGATGGTGTTTAGTGTGCGTTAGGTGAGAGCATTCAAAGACCTATTTATAGTAGCATTCAAGTCACTAGGGTTCCGATTGAGTTTAATAAATGGTGAGGAATGACGATAGATGGATGATGATAGCAAGAAGGGGGGAAATCAAAAGAAAACAGAGGGGAAAAGCACTGTAGAGGTTTACCTTGGTACGAAATGGTGAAGGAAATTGGTTGTTAGAGCCAAACAGACCATCAGTCAAAGCAATGTCTAGAGGTACACCCAAGCCAAAAATCACCATCTAGACCTAACAGAACTATCAAAACTCCGATCCGGTGTCAAATATACAAAAGTCAAACTTGGTCAACTCTTCCAACTTAAAGCTTCCTAGTTGAGAATCATTCTTCTAAATAAATCCTGAATCACCCGAAAACCAAAATCGACAATACATACAAGTCATAATACATCATACAAAGCTACTCAAGACCTCAAACCATCAAAAGAAGTAAAACTACTCAAAACAATCGGTCAGGACGTTAAAATCTATTATCAAATTTGAATAAACTTTACTTACCTCTTCAATTGTAGTGAAATGTATCCAAAATATCGCCCCTAGCCGAGTTCTAGTACTCCCAAAATGAGAAAAATAATCAAATTGTAATTACCCGAACAGTCGTTTTGAGCATTTGCATTCCGTTCAGCTATTTGAAGTCATGAGTAGCTTTGTAAGATGCATTATTACTTATATGAATCGTCGGTTTTGGTTTTCAAGTGCTTCGGAATTGAATTGGAACAATGATTCTCAACTAAAAAGTTTTAAGTTGGAAGAGTTGACCAAGTTTAGCTCTTGTGTATTTGACCTCAGATCTGAATTTTGACAGTTCCGTTAGGTCCGGATTGTGACTTTTGACTTAGGCATATGCTCGGATTTGTGTTTGGATGTTCCTAGATGGTTTCAGCGCTATTTGGCGAAAATTGTCAATTTGGAACTTTGGAAAGTTCATAGGTTTGACCGGGAGTTGACTGTGATGATATTAGGTTAGGATTATGGTTCCAAGAAGTGGGTTAGCTTCACTAAGTCATTTGGGACTTGTGTGCAAATTTTGAGGTCATTCCGTGTTAATTTGATATGGTTCGGCACGAGTTTTGGAAGTTAAAAGTTCAAAAATTCATAAAGTTTGATTTGAGGTGCGATTCTCGATTTTGATATTGTTATGTGTGATTTGAGGCGTAGAGTAGGTCCTTTTTATGTTTTATAACTTGTTGGTATGTTCAGACGGGGTCCCGAGGGGCTCGAGTGAGTTTCAGATAGGTTTGGGTTGTGTTGCACTCGTTTTTTGATGTTTCAATGCCGTTGCTTCAAACATAAATTGTACCACATTAATAAAATTAGCCCAAATTACTGTTTTTATTGAAGCATTAGATCCGCATTATAATTACGGAGCCATAGCAAAGAGAATCATCAAAATTGCACATCGTATGAGGGAGTTATGCTCATTTTCGTGTCGGAGAAGAGAGCTGGTGCTGGTGCTTCGCAGATGCGAAATTGGGTCCGCATTTGCAACCCCGCAGGTGCGAAAAATGGTTCGCAAAAGTGGAAATGAAAGCTAAAAATGCGCATGTGCGGCTTTTTGGGCGCAAAAGCAGAAATGCATGTGTATAAAATAATCAGACTGCGTTCTTTTGGTATTTTGAGCATATCTTGAGTTCTAGAGCTCTGATTGAGGTGATTTTTGCGGCGTTTATCTCTTATTTTTATGGGGTTCAGTATATAATCTCAATTTTCTTTTATTTTAACATGATTACGGTAGTTAATTTATGAATTAATCCATGTTTTGATTGGAGAATTGGGAGGTTTTTATCAAAAACTTTTCTAAAAGGAGTAATTAGGTTTTGAACATCGATTCGGAGTCGGAATTGGATGAAATTAGTATGGTTGGACTCGTAATTGAATGTGTTGTCAGATTTTGTGAGTCTTGTTGGGTTACGAGGTGTGGGCTTGGGTTTGAAGTTTTGGTTGACTTTGAGTAAATGTGTAAAGACTCGACCTTTATCATTTGGGATTGTTTCCTTAGGCATTATTTGATGTATTTGAGTTACTTTTGGCTAGTTTCGAGCCGTTCGAAGGTTGATACACGTGGGATGGAATTTCTAGAGTATTGTTTGACTTGCTCGGTATTGGATTCGGCTTGTTCGAGGTAAGTAACATATCTAAACTTGGATTTGAGTGTATTTAACCTTGGAAACTATGTTATAAGGGGTGCTTTGAGGTGTCGCACATGCTAGGTGACAAGCGTGTGGGCT
The DNA here is from genome assembly GCF_000390325.3 of Nicotiana tomentosiformis. Lineage (NCBI taxonomy): Eukaryota > Viridiplantae > Streptophyta > Magnoliopsida > Solanales > Solanaceae > Nicotiana > Nicotiana tomentosiformis. The sequence continues at coordinate 32,278,446 of NC_090814.1, forward strand.
TGCACCGGGGGAAAGCATGACTCAAGTTGACTGTTAGACTGTGACTAGACTTGTTTTGTTGTTATATCTTGTTACATCCATGCTCTCCCTACTTGTTTGGTTATATGAGTTATGAATCATGTTTAGGCTATGTGCTTATTCGGTTGAGAATTAATGAGGCTATTTTTGTTTTTTTGAGTTATCTGCTCTAACTGTAATCATATACTCAATCACGATTCTTCATTTTCATATCATATCTCAGTCTCTGTTCATCATTTATTGTTACATCATGTTATCATTATTTGGGTTGATTGACTTGAGATTTGTGAGCCCGAGATACCAGAGAGGTTGATGACTGAGTTGGAGCCTGAGGGCCGAGTTGTGAGTGGCATTTACGGGATCGGGCTGCATGCCGCATCAGTTGTTTATGGGATTTGACTGCACGCCGCAACGGGCTTTATTGACTCATTATGGAATCGGGATGCACACTGCAGCATGGAATGTTGGCTTATATTAGCGCTTGGGCAGGATCCGCCCTTCTGGAGTCTGACATACCGAGTGCCGAGTGATTGAGTGTACCGAGTGATTGAGGGTGAGACAATGAGATTGAGTACTCTGAGAGTGTGAGTACATGAGTTTATCACTGTGATGCATTACATTTGACATGCATACTTTGCATGTAGGCATAAGGATGCATTTCCTGATGCTAAACGGTATTGTGACATTCATGACTTCACATGCGGGCATAGAGATGTACTTTTCTCATGCTATCTGAGAATAAAATATCGTATCTGTTGTTAAAATATTTTTTGGGAAAAATTACAGATTTCTAATATACACATATTTCGGCAACTTCAGAGAAACATTTGGGTTTTACTGCTATACCTGAAAAGCATGCCTATTGTACGTAACTGTGAACGAGTTGAGCATCATATCTTTGAGTTATTACTTGTACTATTTTTATTATATTGTTATGAGTTGTTCTTGGCTATTGGTGTTGGACTCTGATCGTTGTCCAAGTTCGTCACTGCTTTCAACCTAAGGTTAGCTTTGTTACTTATTGAGTACATGGGGTCAATTTACTCATACTACATTTCTGCGCCTTGCGTGCAGATTTTGGAGCTGATGTTGCTGTGTATGGGGGGAACTGGCATTGAAGATATACCGGCATTCCAATCCTTGGGATTTTGTATAAAAGTTAAGTTATTGCATCATTTATTTTCCCAGTAAATCTCATTTGCTAATTGGCTTACCTAGCGGGTTGGGTTAGGTGCCATCACGACTAGTTGGATTTTGGGTCGTGACACAAACCCTTCGACATATAACACTATCAGTGATTCCGCATCTGCAGATCACTTAACCGCATATGCGGTCAAACTATCGCACCTGCGACTTCCCACAATCTACTGTCCAACTGCATTTGCGGTCAATATTGTGCATCCACATCTGCGATTCTTCACCGTAGATGCGCTTCCACTTCTACGCCCAACTCACCGCATATGCGGTCCCTGCCTTCTCCAATCAAATTCCACACCTGTGCTTGCCTAGACACTTTTACGGGGCCGCACCTGCATCCCTATATCCGTAGGTGCAAAAGCATCAGTACTTAGAATCTTCAGCAATTCAACAAAGTCCAAACAAATGATTCACAACTTATCCGAAAGACACCCGGGGCTCCCGGGACCCCGTCCAAACATAGCAACCAATTTCAAAACATAATATGTACCTACTCGAGGCCTTAAATCACACCAAACGACATCAAAATCATGAATCTCACCTCAATTAAAGCCTAATGAACTAAAGAACTTCTTACCCAAAACTCACGCAGAATCGCAAAAAACCAACCCGGAATGTCCTCAAAATTTGCATGCAAGTCCCATATGACACTACGGACCTATACCAACTCTCAGAACCACAATCTGAACCCAGTATCAACAAAGTCGACTCTTGGTTAAACCTATCAATCTTCCAAACCTTCAACTATCCAACTTTTGCCAATTCAAGCCAAAACAACCTAGCAACCTCCAAATCCAAATCTGGACATACGCCTAAGTCCAAAATAAGCATCCGAATCTAATATAATCATCAACACTCCGATTCAAGATCCAATATGCAAAAGTCAAACTTAGTAAACTCTTCTAACTTAAAGCTTCTAAGATGGGAATCATTCTTCCAAATCAATCCCGAACCGCTCGAAAATCGAAACCGACCATGCACACAAGTCATAATACATTATATGAAGCTACTCGCAGCCTCGAACCACTGAATGGAAATTCAAATAATCAAAACGACCGGTCAGGTCATTACATTCTCCCCCTTTCAAACAAACGTTTGTCATCGAACATGCCTAGTGTCACTCCAAAGCCATCAAATCACTATATAAACTCACCATACATATACCCATGGCGATCCCACGTCACCTCAATCCATATAACCCTGTCAACACCACCTAATCGATGATCCTTCAATCAAACTTTGTCTACAAACCTTAGATCCCAATCTCATCACCCGTGCCTCCTCCTATGACCTGATCCTCGCATATACATACTTTGTCACCTGCGACCAGCTGCAACAAATCATGCATACATCCAAGAGGTATAACCACATGACATAGCCCATCGCTCATAAGCCCATGGCAACATTTTCGACCACAATAGCTGCCCATATCCAAACCCAGTACCGGTAAATAACCTCATATCGAATAAAACCCTTTTCTAAACCTTCACAACACAGAAAATGATGTAGAAAACATGTGAATGCTCATACCACTCACTCAACCATCAATTCGTGGAGTTCTCCCGCCCGACTAGATCCAACGTCAATCTCTAAGCTGATCAACACCATTCTTATCCAAGTCCAATCAAACTAATTCCAGGTCCAATAATCTTATCTCATCTAATAGAAGCTATACAATCATCAAGACGCACCAAACACCACCTAGTCACATATGTCGTAATTCGTATCCATCAAGCACAACTCGAATATAACTGAAGATGAAAGAGAAACACACAAGAAAACTCCTTAACAAGTCCAACGGGTACAACTCCCCATCAATACCATACTATGAATCCATCCGACAAGGAAGAACCAAATCACATGCAACAACCATAAAGAATATCATCCTAACATAACTCCACCACGACACATAGCCCGGTCTAAATATACCGATCTACAAGGAACACGATGATCCCATCCTCAACCCAGAACCACAAGTAGGATAAACGTCACGGCAACTAAACACCTTCCACTAACTCAATCCCATAGAACAAAACCACAACATGCAATGAACTCCCCATGCATGTAGAGCACCTCAATCGCAGGCCGTGGCCAAATAATCCAGAATCACTTCAAAACCCACCATATTGAGTAACAAAAAATCCACCCTAGTCTCACTACCTCCAATAGTGACCAAACAAGAATGATATACATTGTCTACCACAATAGAATCCTCCAACAGATGTAGAAACGTAAATAGAAGGACTCGTGAATCGCAAGGCATATACAAACATGAAGCAAAATAAGATGACACATACAAATAAATCAAACCCAGATCAAATAAAACTGATGCATCTCAATGACAAACCATAACCATACCTTTAATGATATAATCTGGTGCAATGGCCTCGGCCCTACCAGGAAAAGCATAACAATGGGCCTGATCTCCCCCTCTAAGACGTTCTCTACCCGCATGTCCTCCACCTCTACCTGACTGTGCAGGTTGAGTAGCAACTGGAGTGGAACCCGTAGCCTGAGTACTTTGATGAAGTCCACCTCTTCGGAGTCTGGGAAAATCTCTCATGATGAGCCTAGTATCACCACACTCATAACAACCCCTCTGCGTGCGTGGCTGCTGGTACTGAGTTTATGCCGGATGACCAGAATAACCGCTGTAGGAACCCCGTGCAGTAGGCACACTAAATGATGAATGTCCAATATGAGTACCCTGGGGTCCCTGGTTATCCAGAGCACTACGGGTAACATAAAGTGCAGACTGAATTGGCAAACTGACAGATCCCCCGCCATGATGGGTCAGAGCTGAAGGATAGAATATGCTAAATCCTCTAGGACCTTGAGGCCTATTGGCCTCCCTATCCTCCCTCTCCTATCCACAAATATGCCTCCAAACTCCTAGGTTCATGTCACGACCCAAACCGATAGGTTGCGATGGGCACCCAATACCTTACTCAATCGAGTACCAACGTAACGTATCTTTCGTATCATGCTATCATAGGCAAATGAGCCGAAGAAGCTATCGTGAGATAAGTAGAATAAACATGAGAGAATACTCGACATAGAATGACCCAACCTAATATATAAACTTACATACGTGACATATGGGCCTATAAGGCCAACATGATCATTTGTAACCATATACATGACATCTATCTACAAGCCTCTAAGAGTACATAAATATCATAAGGAATGAAAAATCAGTAAACAATAGACATGAGAGAAACATGGAGTAAAAGACTCAACATGTAAATCTGAATAACTTTGTGAATCATTAATATTTACAATGCCATGCATATGCGTATAAATGTCATACCATGCATATGCATACATAACATCATCAAGCCTCTGAGGGCATCCCATCATATCATCTCGGCCACTGTGGGAAAAATCATCAACGTATACCAGCTGATAAGGTGGTGGTGCGTATATAACGCCGTAACCTTTTCCCATATCCCATATACATATAATATACGCGTATATCACGCCATCTGGTCATGGGTCAATGTACATGTATAAATGAATGAAATACGTCAATAAGATTTCTCAGAATGTTATAAGACCAATATGTCTTCAGATAAACTTTATCAACTACGTATTTTTCTGAGACCCATGAACAGAAGATATAATAATAATTCACATGGAGAATAAAAAACGTAGGCATCTCTAATACTTCTATGAATAGAGTCATTTAAGAAAGTTATGCATTTGCTCGTTTCGTTTGTATCGTACGGTTCATGCCAAAAATAAAGAAGGGATAGCCTTAACATACCTGAGCTGATTCTCTTGACAATCCCTCTAACATGCGTCAATCGCAACAAATCGCGTAACAGCAGATTGAAGTAGGAAAAAATCCGTATTATATTCTTGAGAAAGACTGCACCGTACTCTCTTAGAATCGCAAATTTCATGCTTTATCGCATTAGGAAGTTTCAAATGAGTTTTTGGAGTTCCATCCGTCACTTAACAAGTTTAACATCCAAAGACTTGGAGTGTCAAATGAATTCTTGGAGTTCCATCCGCCACTTAACAAGCTTAACATCCAAAGACTTGGAGTTTCAAATGAATTGATTAAGCTCCATCGTTAGTTGGCATATCTTAACATCCCACTTTAAAACTTATGAACAAAATTACTAATTAGGAAGGGGATGTTTTTTTACTGCAAGAAAGAAAATCAATAGGGTTGTACCATCGTTTTGCCTTTTTGATAACATTCTTTAACCAAATGAGATAAAGGTGCTCATCTCTTTAAATGTTTCCACCTTGCAAAGTTATTTAATAGTCACTTAATGGATTCTATGTGGCTTCCACGTTGGGGGGGGGGGGTAATCTTATCCAATAATTCCTTAATTAATTAGGTAATATCCCATTACCCAATTATTAACCAATTACTCACATAATTAAGAATTATCTCAAATTACTTATAATACAACTCACTTTTAATACACTTTACGTTCCCTACGAAACTCACTTTCCACCTTGCAAAGTGATTTATGACATCCTTCAACGAAACTCACTTTCTTTGATTCGTTTACCCTTTAACCTTCACAGCACTTACTTATCGCGTGTTATAAATTGCACAAATGCCTATAACCTCACAAATAATCTCATCCCCGAGCTTACGTCGGTTAAATTACGGCAAAATTTTAGCGTATGAAAATGTGGAATGTAACATCTCATTTCCGAGCTTTCATCAATTTACTTATGGCATACTTTCATGTAAGAAAATATAGGGTGTAACATCATTCCCCCCTTTGGAACATTCGTCATCGAATGTTGACTGATGTACTTATCATTTTCATAACCTATGTCTTCCGAATACTAAAACTCTCCTTGCCATCTAGGCAACTGTTCTGTGAATAAATCCAAAGGCCAAGGCATTTACCCCTTTAGGCCTCTTTCTCACACCATGAGTTGTGGTCGGAATTCTTCCAATCTCGTAACTGTTGCTACTTTCTATCATGCAACATGTACGATTCTGACCTTGTAAATGTGCCTATGCGACTCTTCTCTCTTTTTTCCTCCAGCTTTTTTGCCAATCTCTAGGCCTCACTTTGTAAACATATACTGAGCTTGATAAGATGTCTCTCTGGGCATCTATAGGTATACTGAAGTTTTTCGCTCGGTACTTTGTTGGACTTACGGATATTGCTATATCTTATTTCATAGACCCGGTAACCCATTCGTATGACTTTACTGTATCTAGGTAGGTCATACAATACCATACCTCTTACTTCGATTTATCGTTACTGAGGTCTGCTACCAAACTCCAGGTTACTTTCGTTGCTTATCCTATATGTATAAATCTAAGTCATTTAATGCTCTCTCATTACTATTCATCTTAGGAATGATGGCCTAATCTCATCTCATACTTTGTAACTTTTATCCATCCATTGTTGATCTATAATTTACCACTGATAACTTGAAACTTCTTACGTAATACATTGCCACTAGGGCTTACGTCTCATCGGGGAACATCTGAAATGATTAGACTGATCCACCTAAGGGCAATATTATACTTCTATAACTGTATTTCACAGCATTCCAATGTGATTCATCTTATGGGGGTATTCTAATCCCGTGCCGTCCATGAAATCCTCTTCTTTTTGTTTTTAAATCATTACTCAATTGAAGGCCCAAACGTCATTCTTTATCTATCATAATTACACTCGCATTCCACTACCAGGGTAGCATTCCATCTCTTCTAAATGCTATTAGTCTTAGACTCCCTTGAGTTCATTCAGGCTATACTGAGCTTTCGATAACTTAGAGAAACCATTAGCACTCTTGTTTTCCTGGGCTTAATCTTGAGGACTTATTCATTCTCGTCACCTTCTCACTCGCCTTATCTTATCCTTACTCCTGTCTTCCTAAAACCTTATCGCTTTACCATACTTTAGTTTGCGACTTACACATATCTATTTATATTACTCGCAACCTTCCTTTAACTTGCTTGCCCATAGATTTCCTTGTGTTTTTTTAGAAACATCAAGCGAGACATCATATCGTCTCTAACTCTTCTTTACTCTTTTAACTAGACCTCTCAGTACATAGAAACTATAGGCTGGAAAATATACCACTGACGACACCGCTATCATTCCTGGATACTGAATCCCCGTGCTTCCAGCCATCTATCTGAAGTATGGACTATTCACAACCTTCTGTATTTGAGTATCTCATATGTTGTCCACCTTTAACTTACTTACCTTAAAGTCTTGCATCACATATTCTATCTCTTTCATGACCTCCCTTCCATATAGGTATAATTTACATCCACAACTTGAAGCTCTATTATAATACTTGCACCTCTGGTTTATACACAATCCGGTGGGAGCTTCATATTGACTTCTTATGAGGCTAGTACTCTTCTAACTGGCTTTATCGTAGAGCCGTTATAGAATATGGCTGTAGTACTATCTCTTTTGTACCTCTGATATTAAGAGTGATTCTGCTATGTTCTCAATCACGATTCCTGTAATTTTTCGGGTCCAATAATCAGACTCCTGATTTACTTAGTTGATTAAACTCTTTACTTTCCTCTTCCTTCTGATCAACCTTCATGTAGGCTTAAGCTATTTTCCGATCTACGGCTCCTGGTATTAGTTATTACTTTAGCCTTTCATGGGCGCTATGGAATATCCTTGATACAATCTTCTGACAATTCAATCCTTTGTCTATGCCCAGGCTCAATTCTTTATTTTAACCTATACCGGAGTCTTCTACGACTGTATGATTGTCAACTTATATGCTGCATGGATAATACTCCAAAATCTTAAGTGCATTCATAATGTAACTAACTATAGATCATTGATGGAATAATTCCTTACTTTCCTTCTCAACTTTATTTAAATGTAAGCAATTACTTTTCCTGGTCGTTGTGCCACTTGTTGCATGAATACTTGACTTATCTTAGTGCCCATATGTATTGGACTTCCATACAAACCGTATGATCTTGAATATCACCTTTTGATTTTTTTTCTTCTTCCCGTTCATTAGCCACGATAGGTACCACTTTCTTATGGAATGCATGTAATGTTGTTATGAGACTGTTTATATATGACCATTTCTTCTTCGAGTTACTATGCTTAGGTTGAAACCTTCTTCCTTATTTCCTCAGCTAGTCTTTCACTGAAGTACTTAGGGAGGACCCTCTGACTCTTGTAAAGCTGCGAGCTTATCACATCGTATACTTGACGGAATTTTTTATGTTCTTCCCCCCTATAATTATCCGTAGTTCTTATCTGCATGCCGTTGTGCTTGTAGGGTTGCTTCTGAACTGATATATTGATTGTCTTTCCAGTGGCACTCTCTTTTATTCATGTAACACTCATACGGTACCTTTAACTACCCCAACTCCTATCTGAATATTTTCTCAAGTATTACAATGACATTACTACGAGGCTGAATTCCCATGTTGGGGTTTACTATGTTTACCTTGCACGATCTGTTGATTTGTCTGTATCCTCTTGTCTATCCATAACTAAGCTCTTCCTGAATCAACTACTAACTACTCGTTGGCCCATTCTCATATCAATATTCCGCGTAATCTTTCTTGGGTTATTTCCTTTGTCTTAACTTACATCTCGCACTGGCTCTTTATTTATCAATAATATCCCGGGCCAAAACCCTTACATCGTCTCCTTGGCGTCGTGCTTGCTTAATGTTCTGGAATCATAGCATATACGTAGGAGTTGAACAAGTGTAATCTTATTCATTTTTCATTTTTACCGCATTCTCCCTTTATCATTCCATGATTACTAAAACTACTTAATTATGAATTCATGCCACATCACTCCATATTTCCCCCCTTTAGGGGAGTACTAAGATTTAGAGCTACGATGATCTACCTATAGATGTTTTACCTCTTTGTCACGCCCCAAAACCAAAGAGCGTGACCGGCGCTCAACCGAGTGAAGCCGAATGAGCAAGCCTATTAGATTTCATTCTACCCAAATTCATCCATGAATAAAGAGGAGATGTACTCTGTTAATCAAATACAGAAGAGATTTCATACTTGGACAGGTGCACGAATTTCATATGATACTCCCACACACTCAGGCTACCTTGCATCAGGCTCTCAAACTCAGCGGCATGGGCCGCATTAGTCTCGACATGCAAGAAGTGGTCAATGAAAGCATCGGTAAACACACTCCACCTTGCCGGAGAACTTCCCTCCTCACAGACTCCTCCCATAGCTCAAACCAAGAATATGCCACCTATTTCAGACGATAGGAGGCCAACTCCACTCCCTCCGTCTCTTAGCATGCATAACCCAGAGTGTTTTGTGCATCTCATCAATGAAGTCCTGGAAGTCCTCCTCAGGATTAGTACCCGTAAACACTAGAGGATCTAACTGAAGAAACTTGTTCACTCTGAAACTAGCAGATTCCCTTGGCTGACTGGAAAGAGTAGGCCCAACACTCGATCTCTAGGCCTGAGAAGCCACTATCTGTGCCAATATCTGTATGGCTACCCTAACATCAACATCAGAAACACCAGAATCGAAAGCTGAAGCTGGAGGTGGAACTGGAATATCAGTCGGAGGGACCATTGTACCCTCAGTAGGTGTAGGGACAGGTGCAGTCTGATCGATTGTGGTAGAATCAGGGAGTGTAGTAACTGGAGGAATATCCTCACTCCTTGGGTGCTCACCCACATCATTGAATATAGCATCAACTGCCACTCCTAGGGTGACATTGGCACTTTGGCCAGTTCATGCATTCTTCTTAGGCGCCATATATTGAATGTTAAAGTAAATCACCAGTTAACGAAGGAACAATCTTACAATAAGCTTTATCGCATGATCAAGGACATGATAGAAGGGTATTATTCCTAAATGTCCATGTAGCATCCTAATTATAGATGTGGCCGACAACACACCGATAATAAGGACTCTACTAGACACGGCTCCGAGACATCCTAGGACACTTTAAAACCTTAGGCTCTGATACTAAGTTTGTCACGCCCCAAAACCGAGGAGCGCGGCTGGCGCTCAACCGAGTGAACCCGACTGAGAAAGCCTGTTAGATTTCATTCTACCCAAATACATCCCTAAATAAAGAGGAGATGTACTCTGTTAATCAAATACGGAAGAGATTTCATTAACCGCTTCCATTTCATCCCCATTAACAGCATCATTCAATATTTCCAAAATAGTACGAGTTTATAGATTTAATGAAAAACATGTTGCCAAATACCAATAGTTCTAATCCAATTCCCAACATCAAATACCACCCACAACCTATCTACGGAGCCTCTAAGTACAACTAAAGAGTAATATGGAAATGCCGGCAACAAGGCCCCGTCTATACCTCAACCACAAAGTACATGAGAAACAAAAGATACATGACCCCGAAATGAAGTGGGGCTCACCAAATCAGCTAAAAAGAGTGTACTGCTATCACTGATCAATGCCACCTGCTGTAGAACCACCTGCATTCATTAAAGATGCAGCATCCCCGGCAAAAGGGACGTTAGTACTGTCGAATAACACTAGTATGTATAGCTAGGAATCCTCTTTCAAAATAGAATGCCCATATGATCTATACGTGGAACACATAATATAATGTAATTGAAACAACATGTACAAATAAGGACAACAAAAGGGGCTCCTATAATGTGTCTCATTAGACCACCCTTAGTGTTCACATATCTTATTATACACTTATGCGTTACATAGACCGTCCATAGTGTTTATTCATACCGTACACCTATACCTCTTATACACAATGCTCATATGCGTTTCATAGACCATCCACATGATTTCATATCACAATGGATTTCATAACACAATGTACCTATGCGTTCATAGACCGTCCACAGGATTTCATATCATAATGCACCTATACGTTTCATAGACCGTTCACAGGATTTCACATCACAATGGATTTCATAACACAATGTACCTATGCATTCATAGACCGTCCACAGGATTTTATATCACAATGCACCTATGCATTTCATAGATCGTCCAAAGGATTTCATATCACAATGGATTTCATAACACAATGTACCTATGCGTTCATAGACCGTCCACATGATTTCATATCACAATGCACCTATGCGTTTCATAGACTGTCCACAGGATTTCATATCACAATGGATTTCATAACACAATGTACCTATGCGTTCATAAACCGTCCACAGGATTTCATATCACAATGCACCTATGCGTTTCATAGATCGTCCACAGGATTTCATATCACAATGGATTTCATAACATAATGTACCTATGTGTTCATAGACCGTCCACATGATTTCATATCACAATGCACCTATGCGTTTCATAGACCATCCACGGGATTTCATATCACAATGGATTTCATAACACAATGTACCTATGCATTCATAGACCGTCCACATGATTTCATATCACAATGTACCTATGGGTTCATAGACCATCCACAGGATTTCATAACACAATATACCTATGTGTTTCATAGACCATCCATAGGGTTCCATAACACATTGGAAACAAAAGTACAAATACGTACATCTCATAACCTTTCACACCACATATCACCTAATCCGTACTTTCAACCACTTACAACATTATTATTTCATTGGCTCTCTTGTCCATACATATAATTCTTTATTCATGGCGCAATGGCCGTATTTCATATTCCACACTTTTATTTATTCCCTTTCATAGATCATCATCATAATTATCAACAAGTAGAATATTCCAGAAATCACAACTTTAAGTTCATTAGTAATGAAGGCTTTAAACACAATCGATTTCTTTCTAATAAATGGAGTAAAATGATTGGCAATCGAAGCACAAATTAAAATCATACACAATTTCCACTTACGAATATGTAAGAATGCAAAACACATTGAAACTAACTTACAAAGCATAGCATTAGCTAGAACAACCACATATGGGCATCACCTGAGTTCATAAACTTTTAGCCGATTATATTGTCGAAGTCAATTTTGGAATAGTTGAGTCAAAGCTCATTTCATAATCTTTCTCACATTATTTTATTTCATTGGCACCATTGGTCACAAGTATAACTTTCACTATTGGCACGTTGGCCACACTTTATATCCCCAATTCACTGATTTCACTTCAATCCATCTTTATAGGTTATCAACAATAAGACATTCCCAATCAAGGCTTTAGGTACACATATGAGCAATTAAGAGTCTTAAGAATATTGATATTTTCTCACACAATTTGGCATACTAGCTTTCATTTGAAATACGATTCAAAGCCACAACATTTTAATACGCAACCCATACTTTGAAACTCACGGGAACATTATGGAATTCAATTCCAAGAGAGAAAGTTTAGCCAACATACCTCAATTGAGCTTTCCTTAAATTACTTCAACGTTCCGTAAATTCTAGCAATACCAATCTATATTGAGACATAACAAAATTTAATAACAACTAGGAAGATATTCACGGTCTCAGCTCTTTTGAGCATTTTATCACACACTAGGTGTGCAAATTTAACCACAAGGTTCTTCTACAAGATTTCCTTCACTACACAACCCAATCCTTACTTATTTAAGCTAAACAATCTTCCCACAAATATTTTTGGTACATGCATGTATAGATAATACTCTCATACCCAAGAATCATACTCCTAATCAACCATCTTCTACCCAAATTCGAAATTGAAAACTAGGGTATGGAACCTTACCTCTTAGATGAAGAACTTGTGAGTTTTCCTTGTTAATCTTCCAAGATTTGAGCACGACTTGATGAATAATTAGCCTAGGGTTTTCTCTCTCTATAAAAAAACTCTTTCTTCTCTCTAAAACATCAGAATATTTGCTCAAAAATGACCTTTGCGTGTATTTAACGAAGTAGGGTCGGGTTTTAAAATCCAAAAAAATGGAGCTTCAGAACAGGTTCTACGGTCGCATATGCGACCGCATAGTGGTTATGCGGACCGCATATCGGTCGCATAATTGCTGACAAAATGATCAAAAATCTGTCTGTGTCTGCAGTCACTATGCGGTCTGCATAACTGTTATGCGGTCGCATAGTCGACCGCATAGCTGCTGCCAGATTCGGCCCTCCCCTGCTCACTTCTGCTGCCATTATGCGTCCCGCATAGTGATTATGCGGTAGCATAATGGACCGCATAAACGCGCTTTTCCGCCAAAATATTTCCTTTACTTTCCGGTACATTGTTCAACCCAAAAATTTCGAGCCGCGGAGAGCTTGCGAGTACCATGAAATATTATTTTCTTTGTAAATTTTACCGGGCTTTACACTTAAGTACTTCGAAATTTTCTGAGGTGTTACACTCTACATCTTTGGCATCTTTTCACATCATTGATGATCTTTAATCACCTTGCGATAATCCTTCTGTACCAAGGATAACGGAATTCCCTTCTCATGAGGGTGACACTTAGTGTGACTGACACACATAGTTCCTTAAGATTAACTTTTCTCACATTGCCTGCTTTAGGGAAGCGTCTTCCTGAATGATCTTTAAAGATTGTTCTTCTATCGTCCATTCTATTATTGCTAGAACGCAATCTCTGAAATTCTCATGATGTCGACTATTATCAAATCACTCAGTCCCTAATTCATGTTTAGTTTATCTTGTTCACCAGTCCATACTGATTTCTATTACTCTTGGATCTAACGTTTCCTTATGGTAGTCGCGTTGGAGTCGCGAACTTATTTATCGAAATGAGGATATGACTTTATGGCCTATACTCATTTGTTGTCTCAAGGCATGTCACCTCTCATTTTTTCCTTAGCATGACTATAGACTCTGTAATACTATCATTTCTTTTTGATCTACCGTTGTCATCCATGTATCATATCTCACTCTTAATGTTTCATTATCTCTCTTCTTATTTCGCTGCTAATATTTTTGTCTATCACTTAATTCTGAAAACATCAACAAGACATTCTTTTGCCTTTAGCTCCCCTTGCTCCATCCCCTAGCTCTTTGGGTTGCCTAACATTCTCGCTCTACTAGGGACGGGAGCCATACAAATGTAATATTTATCTCTTCCAGGATTCCAATGCCTGTCTTTGTATAAATATTTTTTTGAACACTCTATTATTCATATCTAGCTGTACTATTCTAGAATGCACCATCTGGTGTCTAACAAGGAGAATTATTACCACGTTTGTAATATCCTTCGAAAATGTCTGCTAACGCTAACAATCCATCCAACATTTTGGGTTACTCTAACCCCAGCCGGATCCTGATATCCCGTCCTTCTCTTAAACTATATCTGTTAGCTCCCGTAGGGCATATCTGAGATGGGTGTGGCCGATTGTACAAACATCTGTTATTGTTGAAGGTAACTCAAAAGGCTTATATTTCTCTGCCTGAATTGTAAATACTGATAATCTTCATTAACTGGGCGCCTTCTACCCTTCTTCACCTTGCTTTTTTTACTTCTTGAAACTTGTATCTACCTTCTGAATCTCTCATTTCTTTTCACCATATAAGTGGATAGATATTCTTGCCTTAGGGATACTTATCAAGAAGCTTACACATTTTAGTACACGCATGATCTACTGAAGATCTCACATTTACTCATCATAAGCATGATACAAAATCGAGTTCCTCTGACTCAACTCTTCCACGTCTATATCTCTTACCAACCGTCTTTCTGAGTGTAGGTATCATTATATTACGAATAAGATAGTGTTTAGGAAATTGAGTTCTTACAACTGAGCTCTACCACACGATCTAGAGTAAGAAGAAAGAGTTACAATCCTAAATGCCCTGTAGCCTCCTGCTTATAAGTGTGGTGCACAACACTCCCATAAACAAGACTCTACTAGACATAAATTGTAGACTCCCTAGGACAGAGCTGCTCTGATACCACTTTTGTCATGAGCCAAACTGATGGGCCGCGACGGGCACCAGGTACCTTACTCAACCGAGTACCAACGTAATGTATCTTTCGTATCATACTATCATAGGTAAATGAGTCAAAGAGGAAGTCGTGAGATAAGTAGAATAAACATGAGAGAATACTCGACATAGAATGACCCAACCTGATATAAAAACTTACATACGTGACATACGGGCCAATAAGGCCAACATGATCATTTGTAAACTCAAAACATATGCCGACAAGGCCATACAAGTATTTGTATACATGACATCTATCTACAAGCCTCTAAGAGTACATAAATATCATAAAGTTTGGGACATAGCCCCGCCATACCAATCAATAGATGTCCTAATCATTCTTACCAAATAAGCAACTCTAGAGCAAATGGAGTGCACCAACACCTTCCACTAAGCTGATAGCCTACTTGGAGGACTCTCAACCTGTCTATCGGGACCTACGGGCATGAAACGCAGCGTCCCCAAGCAAAAGGGACGTTAGTACAAATAATGTACCGAGTATGTAAGGAACGAAAATCAGTAAACAATAGACAAGAGAGAAACATTGAGTAAAAGACTCAACATGTAAATCTGAATAACTTTGTGAATCATTAATATTTACAATGCCATGCATATGCGTATAAATGTCATACCATGCATATGCGTACATAACATCATCAAGCCTCTGAGGGAATCCCATCATATCATCTCGGCCCACTATGGGCAAAATCATCAACGTATACCAACTGATCAGGTGGTGGTGTGTATATAACTCTGTAAACTTTTCCCATATCCCATATATATATAATATACACGTATATAACGCCATCTGGTCATGGGTCAATGTACATGTATAAATGAATGAAATGCATATAAAATACGTTAATAAGATTTCTCTGAATGTTATAAGACCAATATGTGTTTGGATAAACTTTATCAACTATGTATTTTTCTGAGACCCATGAACAGAAGATATAATAATAACTCACACGGGGAATCAAGAACGTAGGTATCTCTAATACTTCTATGAATAAAGTCATTTATGAAAGTTGTGTATTTGCTCGTTTCGTTTGTATCGTACGGATCATGCAAAAAAAAGGGATAGCCTTAACATACCTAAGCTGATTCTCTTGACAATCCCTCTAACATACGTCAATCGCGACAAATCACATAACGGCGGATCAAAGTAGGGAAAAAATCCGTATGATGTTCTTGAGAAATATTGCACTGTACTCCCTTAGAATCGCAAATTTCACGCTTTATCGCATTAGGAAGTTTCGAATGAATTCTTGGAGTTCCATCCGTCACTTAACAAGCTTAACATCCAAAGACTTGGAGTTTCAAATGGATTCTTGGAGTTCCAACCATCACTTAACAAGCTTAACATCCAAAGACTTGGAGTTTCAAATGAATTGATTAAGCTCGATCGTTACTTTGCAAATCTTAACATCCCACTTTAAAACATATGAACAAAATTACTAATTAGGAAGGGATGTTGTTTACTGCAAGAAAGGAAAACAATAGGGTCGTACTATCTTTTTGCCTTTTTGATAACATTCTTTAACCAAATGAGATAAAGGTGCTCATCTCTTTTAATGTTGCCACCTTGCAAAGTGATTTAATAGTCACTTAATGGATCATATGTGGCTGCCACGTTTGGAGGGGGGGGGGTTAATCTTATCCAATAATTCCTTAATTAATTAGGTAATATCCCATTACCCAATAATTAACCAATTACCCACATAATTAAGAATTATCTCAAATTACTTAAAATACTACTCACTTTTAATACACTTTATGTACCCTACTATCGTGGTCATGTGGTATCTTGTATGGCACTAGTCTATAAATATCGGGTATTATGGCTTGGATCGAATTATATACCAAATTGAAAACCGTCAACGAAACTCACTTTCTTTGATTCGTTTACCCTTTAACCTTCACGGCACTTACTTGTCGCCTGTTATAAATAGCATAAATGCCTATAACCTAAAAAATAATCTCATCCCCGAGCCTACGTCGATTAACTTACAACAAAACTTTAACGTACGAAAATACGGGATGTAACATCTCATTTTCAAGCTTTCATCAATTTACTTATGGCGTACTTTCACGTAACAAAACATGGGGTGTAACAGTTCACAACTTGATAAAATGGAGTTTCAGTCTCCAACTCCCGTGTCATTCCATATCTGAGACCATAACTGAGTCCCTCAATAAATCTGCTGACTCTCTCCCTAACAATGGAAACCAAAGCAAGTGCGTGACGAGATAACTCAGCAAACCTTATAGCATACTCAGATACTATCATAGTCTCCTGGCATAACTACTCGAACTTGGTGCGAAATGCATCCCTGACGGTCTGTTGAACAAACTCCCTCAGAAACAGATCAGTGAACTAAGCCCAAGTAAGTGGCACCGCATCAACTCGCCTACTGTCCTAATAAACCTGCCACCATCTATATTTCGGCCCTGTCAGCTGGAAAGTAGGAAGAACGACTCCCCCCTAAACTCCACTATGCCCATAGTGTGAAGAATAGAGTGACACTTGTCTAGAAAACCTTGTGCATCCTCATAAGTTGCGCCACTGAAATTAGGAGGAAAATACTTCTTGAACCTCTCTAACCTCTTCTACTCCTCCTCTGATGTCGTTGGCCTGACATCAGGCTGAAGTGCAATCATAGGTTGTACCGGCATAACACCAAAAACCTGATCAACATGAGCCCGCTCTCTCGAGTACGAGAAGCGGGAGTCTAAGCTCCTCCCCCCGTGGTGAAGTAGCTGGTTCCACTAGGATTAATCCTCCCTGACCCAATGTACCAAACGTTCTCATGAAGTGCGCTAAAGTCTTTTGAAGTCCAGGTGTAGCAACAGTAACCTCGGGTGCCTGCTCCCCAATCGGAGCTACTGGTGACTCTTCAGTTGCTGCTTTGGCAGTTGCTCTAGCTGTAGCACGTTCCCCTCCTCAGCCTCTACCTCTGCCCCACCCCCTAGCAACACCAGCCCTGGTGGCAGCATCATTAGTAACTACATCTCGTGTCCTAACCATTTGTGAAAGATTAGAAGGACAAAGGCTTAAACCCTGAAATCAATAAATCCGCACGATAAAGAATGAAAGAAATGAAATTTCCTAATAGTTTTGTAGCCTCTCGAAGACAAGCACATACGTCACCGTACCGATCCGTAAGACTATACTAAAATTTATCATGACTCGTAGAACCTATGAACCTAGAGCTCTGATACCAACTTGTCACGACCCAAAATCCCATCTTAAGGATCGTGATGGCACCTAGTCTCTAAAACTAGGTGAGCCAATCACTTACAATAGTTAAACCAATTAAACATGATTTTATGAAGCAGAATTTAATATAAATGCGGAATTAAAGGTGATTCAAACCAACACGACGATAATCACGACAAATCCCCAAAACTAGATAGTACAGAGTCACGAATGCTAACTGAATGCATAAAAATAACTCAAAATACAATACTGTTTGGATATAGAATTGACAGTATAAATGTAAGAAAAGGACTCCAAGGGACTGCGACGATCAAGCAGCTCTACCTTGAATCCTCACAATCAAAGAAAACCCAAACTGCCTGGATCTGCTATCTCTAACACCTGGATCTGCACAAAAAATGTACAGAAGTGTACTATGATTACACCACGGTCGGTACCCAGTAAGTATCAAGACTAACCTCGATGGAGCAGTGACGAGGTTCAAGTCGAGACACTCACTAGTCAAATAACCTCTGCAATAATATCAATGATGAACAACAGAGAGAATAACAGGAAATAATAATTGAGATCTTATCAGAACAAGTGATAGCAATTTAATACAATTAAAGCTCAGTTTCAACAACACGTCATCCAACAGAATCGTACAGATATGGCATCTCGTGCCACATTATCAATCACCCTCGCACGAAAAATATCTCGTGCCACATCATGTCACACCCTGCACGGCAAAGACCTCATGCCACAATATAAGTCACACTCCCACGACAAAGACCTCATGCCACAATATAAGTCACACTCAAACATCAAAGACCTCGTGCCATAATATAAGTCACACTTGCACGGTAAAGACCTCATGCCTAAACATATACCACAACGGCACGACAAAAACCTCGTTCCAATTACCAATAACACGTTCAAGAGAAATTCATCAAGAATTAAATAAAGTAAAGCATGATAACAACTCCTTTTTATTTCAATTCTTTGTGTTACCAATATCTCAATAGTATATGAGATAAAAATTTCACATAGGTAAATTTATCTTGGCAGCCAAAGCAATAAGTAATAACAGAGGCACAGAGTAGCACATTGGGAAAAACACAAAAATCACTTAAGATGAATGAAACACACAAGGAAGTCATACACACAAGCAATAATACCCCTTTTTCATCAACAACATGCTCCATGCCATCACATATCATCCCTACATAGCCTCCCTTATCTCACCGTGTTGACAGTATCATAATAGCCACCCATATCGCTCCGCCCAGATAATATCTCAATAGCTTCCCATATCGCTCCGTTCTGACAACAACACAATAGCCACCCGTATCACTCTTCCCAGACAGTAACACAATAGCCACCTATATCACTCCGCCCAGACAGTATATCAATAGCCACCCGTATCGCTCCGCATAATCAGCAATAGTGAAATGCTACTCTTATGCTCCGCACAATAACAATCAATCCACACAACATGTCCACATATGCCACAATATCCCAAGACAGTAGTATCAGAGATTTATCACGATATTAGCTCACAACTTATCAACAAGGTGCACAAGGACATGCCAATAATACATAAGTGCAGAGGGTGTCTAACATAAAAGCGTGAAAGCTAACTCAAATTAGCAAGAATCTCACAAACGCCCAACTTGGCCAAATCAGGAATTAAAATCCTAAAACCTGGTCTCTATGATGCTATATAAACTCAAGTAAATGAACAAAGTGAAATCACATAAAACAAAGACTTCTCAATCAAGACAAAGCGATAAAAGCAACCACGGGTCAAATCCGATCATAAGCAACACATACACCGTTTACACACTCGTCACCTTATGTACACATCGTACACATAGTACACACATTGTAATTAGACTAAATCCTAAGGGGTTTTCCCCCACACAAGATTAGACTCTACTTACCTCAAATGAACTAAATCAGTACTCTATGAGTCCCTTCTCGCGTGAATCAACCTCCGAAAGGCTCGAATCTAGCCAAAATAACTTAATATCATAAATAAAAGCCATAAAAAATAATTTCAAATGATAAAGCTAAAATCTTAAACTAAAATCAAAATGTCAACCCCACATCCGCACCCTGGAACCCGTCAAATCTCACAAATTACGAACACCCATTAAAATACGAGTCCAATCATACTAATTACATCCAATTCTGACATAAAATCAACCGTCAAATTACCAAATCTCACTCTCTAAAATCATAGTAAAAAATTCCCAAATTTTACCTAACATTCACATAAACTAAACAAAATAATCCATGGGTAATCAATATCTATTATCAAAATTGAATAAACTTCACTTACCTCATCAATTGTAGTGAAAAGTCTCCCAAACATCCCCCCTAGCCGAGCTCTACAACTCCCAAAATGAGAAAAATAATCCAACCCTTCAACATATAACACTGCCAGTGATTCCATATTTGCGGATCACTTAACCGAATATGTGGTACTGCTTCTGCGGTCAAACCATCAAAACTACGACTTCACACCAACTACCATCGAACAACATATGCGGTCAACGTTGCGCATTCACGCATCCACATTTGCGCCTAGCTAACCGCATCTGCGGTCGCTGCCTTCTCCAATCAAATTCTGCACCCTACGCTCGCCTAGATGCTTCGGCGGTGCCACATCTGTGTCCCTATATTCGTAGGTGCGAAAGCATCAGTACTCAATATCTTCAGCAATTCAACAAAGTCCAAAAAATAATCCGCAACTCATCTGGAACATAACAGGGGGCCCCCGGGACCCCGTTCAATCATACCAACCAATCCCAAAATATATTGCGGACCTACTCGGGGCCTCAAATCACACCAAACAAGATCAAAACCACGAATCACACATCAATTCAAGTCTAATGAACTAATGAACTTCCAATTTCTAAAGCTTATACTGAATCGCACCAAACAAACTCGGAAAGACCTCAAAATTTGCATGCAGGTCCGAAATGACACAACGAACCTATACCAACTCCCGAAATCGCAATCCGAATCCAGTATCAACAAAGTTAACTCTCAGTCAAACCTATCAACCTTCCAAATCTTCAACTATCCAACTTTCGCGAATTCAAGCGAAAACAACCTTGGAGCTTCCAAATCTACATCCAGACATACGCCTAAGTCCAAAATCACCATCTGGATCTGACAGAACCATTAAAACTCCGATTCAAGATCCAATACGTAAAAGTTAAACTTGGTTAACTCTTCCAACTTAAAGCTTCAAAGATGAGAGTCACTTTACCAAATCAATCCTGAAATCGAAAACCATAATCGACCATACAAGCAAATCATAATACATTATGTGAAGCTACTCGCGGCCTCGAACCACCAAACATAAATGCAAATGATCAAAATGACCGGTCGGGTCATTATACCTACTTTAATCAGGGCTTTTTCATAACCATCAATCATGGGTTGATGAGCTTGAATTGTCCTCAAACGCAATAATTTCTCTTCTAGGCTTGCAATATCGAGCTTTCCGTTTTAAATTATTTTCATAGAGAAGCGTGAAGTTCATAGAAGGGTTGAAATATTATTGTGAGTAACATGAATATACATCAACACCTTATGCTTCTCTCTGGAGGTTTCTTCGGCAAATACATAACCCATATGGAAAAATTATAAATATGGCATTTGATGACTTAAATATGGCGTAATTTCTTCTTTTATTGAGTTAACTAAATAGAATTGACATAAATTATTTTCAGGAACTTATATTAAATTATAATTTACATTTAATAATTAAAATATATCATTTAATAATAATTGTGTGATTTTTAAAATTTTGTACTCACCGATATTAGGATACATGCACAATGCACGTACTCTAAGACTAATATTATATGAAAAGCAAGAAGACCCTTAACAAAATATCGTTCACCTTTTTTACCCTTTGAAAATAGAATTCACATTAGATAAAATAATTATTTAAATATTTTCCTAATATTTATAATTATAAAATCAACTAAAGTTTTAATTATAATTTGTTTTCTTATTTGAATAATATAAGAAGTCCTAATACTTAGCACTTCAAAGTAATGGTATATGTTTGCTAATTTTATAATTCAAGACCTTAGGTACTAACTTTCGAAGTATAAGGTAACCTCTATAGGTTTTCTAATATTAGGATAAAGCAAATAAAATATGAGAACTTGAATGAAGTTTAATGAAAAAACATACGTCAATGAAATCCTTTGTATCGATGGGTATGAATTTTTCTTTTAAGCAGAACGGATATAAATTTAGGACTTCAAGATCAGGTAAGACATTGTAGTTCTGTTTAACAACATAATGTCATGACCCTAAATCCACAAGTCGTGATGGCACCTAACCCAATCTGCTAGGTAAGCCA
The DNA here is from genome assembly GCF_000390325.3 of Nicotiana tomentosiformis. Lineage (NCBI taxonomy): Eukaryota > Viridiplantae > Streptophyta > Magnoliopsida > Solanales > Solanaceae > Nicotiana > Nicotiana tomentosiformis. The sequence continues at coordinate 32,301,087 of NC_090814.1, forward strand.
ACAGTCACATGATATCAATGAAAATTAAATAACATGGTTTAATAACTCAACAACATAAAATATTTGAGAATAAAGTCAAATGACACTACAACTAACCCCGAAATATGATATCAACAAGTACACGAGCACTACTGAATAACAAGGTATGAAATAAATCCTCTAGTACAACTGTCTGAACATGAGAAAACATATTAGATAGAGATAACATGAAGAGAACTTCAAGGACCGCGGACGAGATGGCAACTACCTCGTAGTCTCCCAAATAGATAGCACAACTCAAGCCTCAAAATCACCTCGGTCGTATGTAGCTGGATCTGCAAACGAAGTGCAGAGTGTAGTATGAGTACAACCGATCCAATGTACTCAAAGTAACAACACTAATCTTGGGTTAAAAGCAATGACGAGCTCAGAACGGTAGGCATATGCCAGTACTAATAACCGATAATAGTTTAGAAAAATAAAGGATAAACCATAGAAACAGTAGATTAATGATATCAAGTACAACTCGTTCTCATTTAAGAAATTTAGGCATGCTTTCAAGTATAACAGTTTAAAACCCAACATAGATAAAATAGGTCAATTACCAGTTAGTATGAGGAAAGTATATCTCTATGCCCACATGTCAAGTATACACGTAAATCAACCGCATCACAATGGATCCATCAACAATATTCACACTTAGCATTGTACGAGTGCATGGCATAACTGCCCATCATCAAGCACATATATGAGACAATATGCCTGTGCCCACTACTGGCATGTCAGACTCTGGAGGGGAGGATCCTTTCCAAGCGCTAATTGTAATTACTTAGCCCGATAATGAGGCATGGTGCACTCGTCGCCCCAAAAAAATAACACTTACCCCAATATGAGCCTGGCGCACACGTCAACTAAAATATCAGTACCAAACCGGATTTATGGCCCAAACTCAGTCATTTACAGTTCAAATCTCAGATGAACACATCTCAAATATTCAATTAAACAATTTTACCCTTAAGCGATATCAACAACATGTGAGGAATCAAATAAGAAGTACTGAAACAAAGATATCATATGCGTATATAGTATCATGACTGATAACATGTGTACAAATAAGTTATATAATTGAGAAACAACAAGAATAACCCTATCAAGTCTCAAACAATTAGCGCATAGCCTTGACGTGATGTCTAACATGATTCACAGTTCAAGTAATCAAACAAGTAGAGGGAACGCAGGGGTAACATGATATGATAGGAAAACAAGCCCGATAATTGCCTAAAGGCCTCCCAAAAACATGAACAAACTAGTACACGCAAACACGCTCGTCACCAAGCGCGTACGTCACCCCAATATCTTTCATATAACGTAGTCCTTAGGGTTAAATACCCTCAAATCCAGCTTTAGAAGTGTTACTTACCTCATAGTGCGTAACTCAATGCTCTAACAAATCTTTGCCTATCGAATCGGCCTCCGAACTCAACCAATATCCGTCCCTCCGTATAGAATGGCACCTGCCGAATTGAAGGAGTTGAAGGAGCAGTTAAAAGATTTAAAAGATTTGCTGGAGAAAGGTTACATTAGGCCTAGTACCTCACCTTGGGGTACACCAGTACTATTTGTGCGGAAGAAAGACGGCTCGGCTGAGGATGTGTATCGATTATAGGCAGCTGAACAAGGTAACTATTAAGAATAAGTATCCACTTCCAAGGATCGATGACTTGTTTGATCAGTTGCAGGGGCTAGATGCTTTTCAAAGATAGATTTGAGGTTGGGGTACCACCAGGTCAGAGTTCGGGAAAAAGATATTCCGAAGACAGTCTTCAGGACCCGATATGGCCACTTCGAGTTCCTTGTCATGTCCTTCGGGTTGACTAATGCACCCGCCATATTTATGGACTTGATGAATAGCCTATTCCGGCCATTTTTAGATCTGTTCGTGATAGTATTTATTGATGATATTCTGGTTTATTCCCGTTCAGAGGATGAGCATGCAGACCACCTGCGAGCGGTACTCCAAACCCTCCGTGATCGTAAGTTGTATGCTAAGTTTTCTAAATGTGAGTTCTGGTTGAAGTCTGTAGCATTCTTGGGGCATATTGTATCAGATGAAGGTATAAAGGTGGACACTCAGAAGATTGAGGCCGTGAAATCTTGGCCTAGACCTACCACTCCGACAGAGGTTCGTAGCTTTCTAGGCTTAGCAGGATACTATAGGAGGTTCGTAGAGGGGTTTTCTTTCCTTTCGGTACCATTGACGAGGTTGAAACAGAAAGAAACTAAGTTTCAATGGACAGAGGCTTGCGAGCGGAGTTTCCAAGAGCTTAAGAACAGGTTGACCTCAGCTCCAGTTCTAACACTTCCAGAGGGTCTAGAGGGTTATGCCGTGTATTGTGATGCATCAGGTGTCGGGTTAGGATGTGTCCTGATGCAACATGGGAAGGTAATTGCGTATGCTTCAAGGCAGTTGAGGAAGCACGAGAGGAATTATCCGACCCACGACCTCGAGTTAGCTGCGGTTGTCCATGCACTTAAGATATGGCGGCATTATTTATATGGTGTTCATGTTGATGTATTTACTGATCATAAAAGCCTACAATATATTTTCAAGCAGAAAGAGTTGAATTTGCGACAGAGGCGATGGCTTGAGTTATTGAAAGATTACGATGTTAACATTCTCTACCATCCAGGGAAAGCTAATGTTGTAGCAGATGCCTTAAGTCGCCGATCTATGGGTAGCTTAGCACATGTAGAGCCCGAGAAAAGACAATTAGCTAGAGAGATTCATCAATTGGCTTCGTTGGGGGTTCGGTTAGTAGATTCTGAGGATGGTGGAGTTGTACTTCAAAACACTGCAAAATCATCCCTCATAGCTGAAGTCAAGGAAAGGCAGTACGAGGACCCAGAGTTGGTCGAGTTGAGAGAGCGAGTTCCGCAGCAGAGGAAGCCATTGTTAGAGCTCAAGGGAGATGGGGTTCTCAGATACAAGGGTCGTTTGTGTGTTCCAGATGTAGCAGGGCTACGAGACAAGATTATGTCAGAGGCACATTATTCATGGTATTCCATCCATCCTGGATCGACGAAGATGTATCATGACATTAAGGATATGTACTGGTGGAATGATATGAAGAAGAACATTGCTGAGTTTGTCGCCCAATGTACTAGTTGCCAGCAAGTGAAGGTAGAGCACCAGAAGCCCGGAGGGCTAATGCAGACTATAGAGATCCCGACATGGAAATGGGAGGCGATAAACATGGACTTTATCATGGGTTTACCTCATTCTAATCGTAAGTTCGATTCCATATGGGTGATAGTCGATAGGCTCACGAAATCAGCTCACTTCCTACTGGTCAGATCTACATATACAGTAGAAGATTATGCAAAGTTATATATTAAGGAGATAGTGCGGCTACACGGAGTACCGGTTTCTATTATATCTGACCGTGGGGCTCAGTTTACAGCACATTTTTGGAGGTCATTTCAGAGAGGTCTAGGGACTCAGGTGAATCTCAGCACAGCTTTTCATCCACAGACTGATGGACAAGCCGAGCGCACAATTCAGACGCTCGAGGATATGTTACGAGTATGTGTGTTGGATTTTAAAAGAAGTTGGGATGAACATCTACCTCTTATCGAGTTTGCATATAATAACAGTTACCACTCCAGTATCCAGATGGCTCCGTACGAGGCTTTGTATGGGCGTAAGTGCAGATCTCCTATAGGGTGGTTTGATGTTGGAGAATCTGGGTTACATGGGCCAGACCTGGTTCAGCAGGCCATAGAGAAAGTAAAGCTTATCCGGGAGCGACTGTTGACAGCTCAGAGTCGTCAGAAGTCATATTCTGACGTGCGGCGACGAGACTTAGAGTTCAGGATTAATGATTGGGTATTCTTAAAGGTATCACCTATGAAGGGCGTGATGAGGTTTGGCAAGAAAGGCAAGCTTAGCCCACGGTATATTGGGCCTTATAGGATCATTCGGAGAGTGGGCCAAGTAGCTTATGAGTTAGAGTTGCCCTCAGAATTGGAGTCTGTCCATCCGGTTTTTCACGTATCTATGCTACGGAAGTGCATTGGCGATCCTACCCGAGTGGTGCCCACGGATGATGTACAGATTACAGAGGACTTGTCATACGAGGAAATTCCAGTTGCCATCCTAGACCGACAAATCCGCAAGCTACGAAATAAGGAGGTAGCTTCCGTGAAGGTTTTATGGAGGAGCAAGAATGTAGAAGAGATGACGTGGGAATCGGAGGGAGAAATGAAGTCTAAATACCCCCACCTATTTCAAACTGAAGATATGGTTCGAGATGAGACGTTACAACATAGCTCTATGTAGGCTAGCAGGTCATCAGGTAAGATTTTATTTTTCACTTTCAACATATATGATTTACGGTCGGTGAGGCAAATTGCTGCTATTTATAAAGATTGGCCATGTGTGGCATGTATAGTATGTTTTCTGGTTACGTGCAGGTTGGTTTTAACCTAGTGTATGAAGGATACTCTGGCAAAATTTTCCAAAGTCTCTAAGAGTAAACATTCGAGGACGAATGTTCCCAAGGGGGGAGTATTGTTACACCCTATATTTTCGTACGTAAAAATGCGTCGTAAGCAAACTAATGTAGGACCAAAAATGAGTTAATATTTAAAAGTATATAAAGTAAGTTAATCATGTTACCTCTGAGGTTACAAATATTGAAGATCATGAACAACAAGTACAAAGAGGGTTGGACAGTTCAGAAGCTAAAGCAATTGAATAAAATAATGTTTCGTCGAAAGTCGACAAGTTGGGAATGTTATAACATGTACCTTTGGGGTGAGACTAGGGTGATTAACATGATAAAGAGATTATGTTATGATTTATATTAGTCGTATGACATCCGTGTGTTATGTTTTGAAGTCAAGCGAGTTGTGGAACAAAAGTCGATGAAAGTCATCACAAGTTACATTCATAAGTTTTACTGAAACTTTGGGTCAAATGTAACTGCAATTTTCTCCCAATATACTTAGAGTTATGGGGTGTTCCACCCATAAAATTAAAGATCTATGAGTCTATTTTCCAACGCATTAAACCGTTTGTCAATACGACATCGGAGTAGAGAGATATGGGAATTTTTGCGATACTGCACAAGCTGCTAGGTGACAAGTAGGTGTGTCACCTACTTGCTTAAATGAAAGCCCAAAAATGGACCATTTCGGGTCGTCCAAAGAGGCCTTTTAAAGGCCCATTTTCTTCATATATTAGACTTAAAATAGAGCATAATAACCAGACATAAGCTCTGCAAAGAATCCTCCCAAAAATTTCCCACAAACCCTAATTGATTTTCTCTCCCTTTCAAGTTCTAATTAGAGGTAAAACCTAAAGTTTGAAGAACCAAGATAGGAGCTGAGTTATCCAACAAATAAGGTGAGTTTACTGCTCTCTTTCATCCATTTGTTCTTCTATAAATTCATGGCAAGTCGTTCTATACTTGTAAGAACTCACGGGACGGTGATCGGAAGCCGTGAGTTCGAGTTATTCACTTGTAGCGGACTGTTTTGTGGACTGTTTTGTGTTGCTGTTGGGCTGCGTGTTTTACTACTGTTTTGTGGAGTTTTGGAGGAGGAAGGGGGTGTAGAAACACCATATAAATGTAGGGTGGTTGGCTGGTCGTTCGTCATAACATTTCCGGGTCGTTTGACACTACTACGGTGGTCGTTTTGAGTATGAAGAGATTGGGGTGTGTTGGGCTGTTTTGTAGTGTTTGATGGCGTATATAGGGCTGGAAAATGATGTATTTATGTTGTTATTGTTCTGTTCTTGTATTGTTGGTGTTATCTTGAATTTGGAGGAAGTAAGGATTATAGGGGAGATGCTGCCCGTTTTAATACAAAATAAGTTTGTCGTTCGTTGTGCGATAGTTGTACCTTTCGTAACTTAACGATAGTATTATTATCATTCTTGTAGATTAAGGTGCGAAGAGGTGAGTTCAACTTGGTGATTAGAAAGATTGTGATAAGGTATGTTAAGGCTAAGCCCTTCCTTCATTTTGGCATGATCTCGTAGCTACATGTGTTAGTAATGAGACAAAAAGAGAAGTTCATATTCATGAATTTATTCACACTATTCTAGTCTCATAAGTTACAATATTATTCCTTATCGAGACTCTATATTCAATTTTAGTATTGTCTTCTTCCAGTCAAGAGAGCAGCAAGCCTATATATACAGTATTACAGTATTTTCATTACCATCGAGCTATAATCGATGGGCAGGCCCCTATTGGGCAACCTTTGATCAGATGGAAAGTTATATACCGAGCCTACTGTGGCCGAGCGCCTATGAGCGAGCCCAGCATGGTCGAGATACATAGCCTAGTATGGCCGAGCGCCTATGAGCGAGCCTACTACGGCAGAGCAGTTATATATACCGAGCCTTATAAGGCCGGATAATTATTTTACTTACTATATTGAAGGAGTTGAGTCAGTATCAACAGGTAAGTATATCTCCAGATCATCTTTGACTCCCAATTACTTTCAGTTATTATATTATCAGTTCAGTTTCAACTTTCAGTTATGTTATCGCCTTATATACTCGGTACATTATTTTGTACTGACGTCCCTTTTCTGGGGACGCTGCATTTCATGCATGCAGGTTCAGATAGACAGACGGGTATACCTCCTCAGTAGGTGTTTCCAGAGTTCAGCTTGATCGGTAAGCTCCACGTCTTTCGGAGTTGCCAGGTCTAGAGTTTTTGTGTACATCTTATGTATATCTGTATATATGTTATGGGTAGGTCGGGGCCCTGTTCCGATCATAGTACATCTATCAGTAGAGGCTTGTAGACATATCCTGTTGGTTAGTGCAGTATGTTGGGTTTGTAGGCCTGGTATGTATATTTGATGGTTTGTCTGCTGTAGTAGCTATGACGGCCTTGTCAGCCTAGCTTTATATTCATGTTTAGTTAGCGCTAGTTTCCATTCAGTTTTATATTTTGCTTTGCAAATTGGCTTGCAAGGTGGCCCCATGGCCAAAGTATGACATTATATGTTCAGAGTCCCTTAGTCGCAATTTGGTACGCTAGGTTAGGTGAGGCACCGGGTGCCGGTCTCGCTTCCAGGTCGGGGCGTGACAGATTTCCAACTTCTAAAACCAATGTCGAAACCCATCAAACCAACTCCGATTGACCTCAAATTTTGCACACGTCATAAATTGATACAACAGACCTATTCTAACTTTTGGAACCAAAATCCGAGCCCGCTATCATCAAAGTCAACTCTCGATCAAACTTCTCAACCTTCCAAACCTTCAATCCAAAATGACCTACGGACCTCCAAATCAATATCCAGACATACTCCTAAGTCCAAAATCACGATACGAAGCTATCAGAACCATCAAAATTCCATTCCGGAGTCGTTTACACATAAGTCAATATCCGATCAACTATTTTAACTTAAGCTTCCAACCTTGGGATTAAGTATCCAAATTCATCCTGAAATATCCGCGGAACCAAAACAACCACCCCAACAAGTCACATAACCACAAATGAACATCGAATAAGCAATAAATGGGGGAACGGGGCTACAATACTCGAAACAACTGGTCGGGTCATTGCATTCTCCCCTTATTAACTAAATGTTCATCCTCGAACGGGGGGGAAACTTGCTTTGAAAAGAAAAAAAAGAAAAAGAAAAAGAAAAAAAAGGAAAAGACAAAGAACGAAAAATAAATAAAAAAATAGTTAGGTCAGATGTTTGAACTACGTTTGAGTTGATTCCTTAAAAAAAGGATATGTAAGCAGCCTTATACGGTTTGGTGCAACCAAATAAAAAAAAAAGAAAAAGAAACCCAAAAAATCCCAGTATCTGAAACTGGGGCAAAGATTTTATTTTACTTTTGAAAGAGTTGATTTCAAGAGTTGTAAGTCTACAACTCCCTCATTTTGAGTCTACTTTGAGCCTCATGTCGTCCCTTCTTTCCAACCATATCCAAAAACCTTCCAAATAAAGACCTCTTGATCAGCCTTCAAGATTGCCAAGAGAAGCATCCAATGAGCAACGGTTGTCACGCGACATAGAACGCTGTCAAGTTGCTCACCGAAGAAAGCAAAAGAAAAAGAAAAGAAAAATGAGAGAGTCCTACTAGTGAAAACCCTCACGGGCACTGTAAGATGACGGTAAGTAGAGATGAAGAAATGAGAGACTTATTGGTGAAAATCCCTCGGGGCACCACCAGTCGAAAGTGAGTCGTGAAGCTGATGCAAAGAATTGGCACAAACAAGCCCAACTTCAAAGGTCATAAGAATGGTAAAAGGAAAGATTAGATAAGTTTGATAGATCAGGTCGTTGAGTCCAAAATGCATGTCATGATCATTAAGGCTAGTTATTGAAAAAAAAAAAAGAACTTCCTTCTATCCTTCCCGATAGGGGAATTTCTTGTTAATATTGTTTCTTTGCATCATTGTGTCCTTCACTCTAAGTCCGTCCTTGTCAAAACAAGCAAGAAAAAATTTTAAAATCTGCTACCAGCTTTTCCGTTGCACAAAGTAAATTTGTCCAATACACTCAGTTGTTACTGTCAACATGCCTTGAGGGTTCATGCAAAAGCTCCCCCAAAAGACTCTTGTCAGCCTACTTGGCGAAAATAAAGATAACTTGTGATTCTCTCTGACAAACAAATTGCTCAAAAGTAGGAAGTCATTCAAGAAATCAGAAAAGGTCACCTAAGGAAAGATCTCCGATTGGGATAAGGCTGATTGCGCCACAAAATACCAATGGCATTGGGAGCGAAACAATCAGGGTTGAGACAGAAAGTAAAGGTCCCTTGTAAGCAACAACAGAGTCTCCCAGCAGTGCAGCCAACTACCAATGCAGTCGCTCTTCCAAAGGCTGGATGATAACAAAGCCAAGCTGCCCAAGTCTCAAGGCCACAAACCAAGCACCACTTTTAAAACTGACAAAATTTTCTTTGTTTGAAACAGGAACACAACAGTGCAAGGAAAGTGGTTCAAAAAAAAAAGAAAAAAAGAAGGGAAAAGAAAAAAAAATAAAGAAAAATAGGATGAAAAATAAAAATAAAAATAATTAAAAAAAAGAAAAAAAAAAGAAGAGAAAAAGAAGAGAAGAGAAGAGTCGACAAAGGGAAGTTTCTCAAATATTTGCCTTTATTTGTCTTGTTAGTATGCATAAAATCTTGCCATTGCTCTTCAAATTTTTCCTCCTAGGTTAATATATCCTAATCTGATAGATTTTCCTCCTAATAAATAATCTTAGTCTGATGAATCTTTCTCCTAAGATAAGAAAACCTAGTCTGATGAATTTTCTCTTAGGATAGAAATCTTAGTCTGATGAAATTTTCTCCTAAGATAACAGAAAAAAACCTAGTCAGATGAATCTTTCTCCTAGGATAAAAAATCTTTGTCTGATGAATCTTTCTCCTAAGATATAAAAAACCTAGTCTGATGAATTTTCTCCTAGGATAAAAAATCTTAGTCTGATGAATCTTTCTCCTAAGATATAAAAAACCTAGTCTGATGAATTTTCTCCTAGGATAAAAAATCTTAGTCTGATGAATCTTTCTCCTAAGATATAAAAAACCTAGTCTGATGAATTTTCTCCTAGGATAGAAATCTTAGTCTGATGAATCTTTCTCCTAAGATAACAGAAAAAAACCTAGTCTGATGAATCTTTCTCCTAGGATAAAAAATCTTAGTTTGATGAATCTTTCTCCTAAGATAACCAAAAAAAAAAAAAAACTAGTCTGATGAATCATTCTCCTAGGATAAACGTCTTAGTCTGATGAATCTTTCTCCTAAGACCAAAAAAGAAAAAGAAAAAAGACCTAGTCTGATGAACTTTCTCCTAGGATCGAAATCTTAGTCTGATGAATCTTTCTCCTAAGATAGCAAAAAAAAAAACCTAGTCTGATGAATCATTCTCCTAGGATAAACGTCTTCGTCTAATGAATCTTTCTCCTAAGATAAGAAAACCTAGTCTGATGAATTTTTCTCCTAGGATACAAAGTCTTAGTCTGATGAATTTTTCTCCTAGGATACAAAGTCTTAGTCTGATGAATCTTTCTCCTAAGATAAAAAGCCCTAGTCTGATAAATTTTCTCATAGGATAAAAAATCTTAGCCTGATGAATCTTTCTCCTAAGATTAAAAAAAAAAAGGAGAAACATAGTCTGATGAACTTTCTCCTAGGATAAAAATCTTAGTCTGATGAATCTTTGTCCTACGATAAGAAAATCTAGTCTGATGAATTTTCTCCTAGGATAGAAATCTTAGTGTGATGAATCTTTCTCCTAAGATAACAGAAAAAAACCTAGTCTGATGAATCTTTTTCCTAGGATAAAAAAACCTTAGTCTGATGAATCTTTCTCCTAAGATAACCAAAAAAAATAACCTAGTGTGATGAATCATTCTCCTAGAATAAACGTTTTAGTCTAATGAATCTTTCTCCTAAGACAACAAAAAAAAGACCTAGTCTGATGAACTTTCTCCTAGGATTGAAATCTTAGTCTGATGAATCTTTCGGCTAAGATAGCAAAAAACAAAAATAAAACTAGTCTAATGAATCATTCTCCTAGGATAAACGTCTTAGTCTAATGAATCTTTCTCCTAAGATAAGAAAACCTAGTCTGATGAATTTTTCTCCTAGGATACAAAGTCTTAGTCTGATGAATCTTTCTCCAAAGATGAGAATCCATAGTCTGATAAATTTTCTCCTAGGATAAGAAATCTTAGCCTGATGAATCTTTTTCCTAAGATTAAAAAAAAGAAAGAAGAGAAACCTAGTCTGATGAACTTTCTCCTAGGATAAAAATCTTAGTCTGATGAATCTTTCTCCTAAGATAAGAAAACCTAGTCTGATGAATTTTCTCATAGGATAGAAATCTTACTCTGATGAATCTTTCTCATAAGATAACTAAAAAATAATACCTAGTCTGATGAATTTTTTCCTAGGATAGACGTCTTAGTCTGATGAATGTTTTTTCTAAGATAGAAAAAAAACCTAATCTGATGAATTTTCTCCTAGGATAATTAAAAAAAAAATAAAAAGTATGGATTTTTAAAGAAAAGAGGGATCATTTGTTCATGTCCTCAGAAAATAAACGTCAGGGCAATTTGTTTAAATGAATGATTTTCTCAAAAAAAAAAAAATACTTCTTGGTTCGTTTTAGACATAGGGTCTCCACTCTCTAGTCTACTTTTCCAACATAGGTTCTCTACTATCTAATTGATTTTATTTTAGACATAGGGTCTCCACTCCCAGTCTCTTTTTCCAACATAGGGTCTCCACTCCCTAGTTAAGTTTTATTTTAGATATAAGATCTCCACTCTCTAGTCTTCTTTTCCAACATAAGGATCTCCACTCTCTAGTTGATTTTATTTTAGACATAGGGTCTCCACTCCCTAGTCTCCTTTACAACATAGGGTATCCATTCCCTAGTTGATTTGATCTTAAATACAGGGTACACCACTCCCTGATATCTTTGCCAATATAGAGTATACCATTCTCTGGCCATATTTTTCCAACATAAGGTACACCAATCCTTAGTTGAAACATCTTTTTGATAATAAAGGAAGACCACCCAAAAAAAAAAAGATCATCATGATCTTTCAGGGTACACCATTCTCGACCTTTTATTACTTTCAATAAAGAAGTAGTTTAGAATTTGTTTACCAATAACTCACGAAATTTTCCTAGTAAAAACTGGGCAGAAAAATTTCATTCGTTTGTTTTATTTTGGTGTCTGAGTAGGTTTTACCTCGAGGCACATGGTTCGAGATGATCAAAAGAAGGAGTCTCAATCCCGAATAAAGAGAAGAAAAGAAAAAAGAAGTGAATCCAAAATGTAGAAACATATGAAAGATGTGAACTGATCAAGACATGGCTGAAGTCACGAGCACTGCATTACCCGTTTTTTTTAGAAAAAGCCGTAGAAGAATGAACTAACACATGCAACTAGCAAGCATCAAGGTTCAAATCAAAAGTATGCATGAAGAACCATTCAAGACTCAAGATCAAGCTTCAGAAGACTTATAGATAGGAATCTTGTAACTCATAGCTTGGGTTGTTTAGTTCCTTTAGATTTTGATTTTGATGTAATAACAGGACCACGGACCGGAGCCTCGACGAAACCTCACTCGACTCCTCAACCCATCATTCCATCACTCTCCTTGAACTACATGCAACCTGATTCCCTTATGACCAGGGATATGTAGGCTGTCCAAAACCAGGACTCGGTTGCACCCTTTTCCTTATTTATTTTCCCTTTTGAATAAAGATTTAGTCAAAGATTTGTCACACGAGTCACTTTGTCTTTGCCTAAAAACTCTTCATGTTCCCAAGCAAAGAGGGGCAGCTGTGAGCACCTATTTCTGACCATACTTGTGATTTTTCAACACTTTTTAGTATGTAAATAATTTTAAGTTTAATCTACATATTTTAGCCTTTATTTCATTTTTAGTAGGTTTTATTTAAGAAAATTAAAAATCACAAAATTTTGTTTTTCTTGATTTTAAAATATTTAGCTAGTATTTTTATTTTACACTATTAAAATAAAAAAAAATATATTAATTAAAGCAACAACCAATGAGTCATTTTCATGTGACAAGATTCTTCCTTATCTTTTGTAACAAACGCATGCTCTCACTCAAAACTGACATGCCACCAATTAATCCCTATACCTACACCTATATATATTCCACTCACTCACAATTTAGGGCAAGACATAAAGACACACACAATTTAGGAGAGACCTAATCCCCCAAAAAGAAGAAGCAACCGTTCACCCACCTCCACCTAGCAACAACAGCGCCCCCCCCCCTCCCCCCCATTTTCTGATTTTTTTTCTTTCTTCTGGTTCTCAACTTAAAAAGAGGCACACATATATACGAAAAGGCACCTAAAAAAAGAGGTAAGGAGATCTACATATACATCTTCTTCCTCATATTTCAAAAGGGGGGACGGAGACCTAGATACAAAATTGAAGCAGTAAAAAAGGGAAACAAAAAATACAGAAACAGCAAAAGAAAGAGATCTTGGAATCTCAGTCAGTCATCTTCCTCATATTCTTTTGAACAAAAATAATGGCTATATTCTTGCCAAATCCAGTTGGGTATGAGATTAATCTATCAAAGTAACGTAATGGAGATCGATTGTTGTCGTTCGAGTCGACGTCGAGTGGTTGAGGCTGAGATCCGGTCCGTAGTAACCTTGCTTGGTTCGAATTCGAAGTGTAATCGATTTCAAGGCAAAATTATATAATACAAAGGTCCTTTCTCTTTTTCTACCTTGCTTCAATTTTTTAATCCATATACCATGAATTAGTGGCTTATTTGTTATTAATTTGTGCCTGTTATTAATTGGGGTTCTTTTTTTTTTTGTTTTGAATTTTCTCAGTTTTTTTTTTTTTTTTTTTTTTAAATGAAACTTGTTGGGTATGGTTTGGACTTTGGATGGTGGTGTTTGTTGCGGTACCACAGAGTATTTTATTTTGTTAAAAAATCTGATTTTGATATCATTGTTAATGTTAGTTCTCTTAATTTTGTCCTTTCTGTATATGAATATTTGTTTACAATTTTTTGTATATTACAATGTGAGGATCTTTGCTGGAATCAGTATTCTGACAGTTTACTATCCATGTTCTCCCCATAATCCCATAATTTCATAATTGATGACCTTACAACCATCTCAAATTAATCTTAGAATGAACAACTCATAAACAATTCGTAGTTTGCTTTAGGTGCGTATTTTTAATCGACTATTGTGATTATGTACACGTTCGCGTGATATAATTATGATTCCAAAAATAAAGCAAAGTACGCGTTCGCGCTACTTTGGCCAAATAATCTTAATTATTAATAAAGCATAATTAATTGTGTACACGTACGCATGATATGATTTTTAGCATGCTGAATAAAGCGGATTTATGCACATGTGATCCGTTTTTCAAAGATAACTCCATAACGCCATAATTAAAAGCGGTAAAAGATAAATCGTACATAGGTCCTAAAAATAAGTAATTAAACAAATTAGTTAAGCCATGTATGATTAAAGCGACCGTGCTAAAACCACGGAATCCAGGAATGCCTAACACCTTCTCCCGGATTAACATAATTCCTTACTTTGTCTTCTGATTTCGCAGACTTTAAAGCAGAGTCAAATTTCCTTGATTTGGGATTTAAAATAAACCGGTAACTTAGGACACCATAAAATTATTCCAAGTGGCGACTCTGATTAAATAAATAATTTCATTTCGATTAATGTCACTTTAATTGGAAAAATTCCCTATCCCCCTATCCCTCGGGAAAAAGGAGGTGTGACAGTCCCATTTAATAAGGTGCAATTCTTTCTTCTCCGCAGCAGTACCCCATAGGAATTCTCTTTGAATTTTGTCGATAGCTTTTAGGGTTTTGTTTGGTAGTAAAGATAGTTGCATGATGTGGTTTGGCAGAGTGTTTAGAGTAGAGGTTACTAAGATACTCCTACCATTCATGCTTAACCAATTTGCATTCCAATTGTTTAATCTTGTGCTCATCTTATCGATAAGGAATTGATAATCTTTGTGTTTTGGAGTTTAGAATAGGGAATCCTAGATAAATCGTTACTAATTTTTATATTAAAGAAGTTTGTCAATAAGTGTTTGGTTGAAGCTCCACAATTTTTGGAGACAATTAATTTAGATTTTTCTTATTAATATTCAAACCTGAATAGTTACAGAAATTCTCCATGCTACACCAAATTGTCTGGATTGTTTTTTCATTTGCCTGCCCCATTAGAGTTAAATCGTCTGCAAAGAATAGATGAGATAGTGGTGGGCTTCTAGGATTTAATTTAATGAGGTCCCAATTCCTGGTATCTACTTGATTTTTAATATTTTTAGAGAGCATATCCATGCAAAGGATAAAGAGGTAGGAGGACATAGGATCGTCCTGCCTTATTGTCATGATCCAAAACTCAACATGTCGTGATGGAGCCTATCACAGTACTAGGCAAGCCGACAACCACAAATAACTATGCATTTTTAATTTGAAAATAATATGAAACACGTTTAACAGTAATAAATCTCATAAATAGCCGATAAGAAATACTACGACTCAAATACAAAATTCCTAAAATCCGGGTGTCACTGAGTACATGAGCTACTAAAAGGTCATCACAGTCAAACTGCTAATACAACTGTCTAGAAAGATAGAACAATGCTAAATAACTGAAAAGAAGGAGAGTCGAGGTCTACAGACGCCAAAGCAGCTACCTCAAAAGTCTCCAAACAGATGAAGCTCCAAATCTAGCAACCGCCATGCCCAGAAGTATCTGGATCTGCACACGAAGTGCAAAGTGTAGTATGAGTATAACCGACCCAATGTACTTAATAAGTAACAGAACTAACCTTGGGCTGAAAGCAGTGACGAGCTCAGATATGTACATTCCAAATCCAGATAATAACAGTACATATATGACAAGAAAAGAAATAACAGCAATGACTAAAAGAAATCTCATAAACAGTTCGTACGCAATTCAAAAATGTAGACATGCTTTCAAATTTAATACTTTAAGCTCAACACGAATGAATATGTCAAGCATGACTGATATGAGGAATGTTACGTCTCTATATCTACATGTCAAATGTGCATGTCACATACAATGCATCACATTGATAACCCCACGTACTCATACTCTCAGAGTACTCAATCTGACTGTCTCAACTCTCACTTATCACACCCAATCACTTAGCACTGAACGGTACCTGCGCTCACTACTGGTATGTCAGACTCTGGAGGGGCGGATCCTGCCCAAGCTCTAATAAAACATGATGTGGCATGCAGCCCGATCCCATCATGAAAATACCTACTGCGGCGTGCAGCCCGATTCCATCATGAATCAATAAAACTTGTTGCTGCGTGCAACCCGATCCCGTCAATATCACTCACACTCTGGCCCTCAGGCCCACTCAGTTATAAATCTCTCCAGTCTCTCGGACTCACAATCTCATGCCAATCAGACCAAACAATGATAACATGATGTAAAATAAATAATAACAAAGACTGAGATAAGATATGCAAATGGTGGATGCGACTGAGTACATAACTACAATTTAAGGAAATGACTTGTACCGACCGACCGATCATTTTGAGCATTTGCATTCCGTTCAACTGTTTGAAGTCTTAAGTAGCATTATGACTTGTGTGAATTGTCGATTTTGGTTTTCAGATGATCCGGAGTTGATTTGGAAGAATGATTCTCAACTAGGGAGCTTTAAGTTGGAAGAGTTGACCAAGTTTGACTTATGTGTATTTTACCCCGGATCAGAGTTTTGATGGTTCCGTTAGATCAGGATGGTGATTTTGGACTTGGGCGTATGCCCGGATTCGCATTTGGATGTTTCTAGAAGGTTTCAGCACTAATTGGCGAAAATTGGAAATTTGAAGGTTTGGAATGTTCATAAGTTTGACCGAGAGTTGACTTTGATGATATCTTATTCAGATTATGGTTCCGGGAATTAGAATAGCTTTGTAATATCATTTGGACTTGTGCGCAAAATTTGAGTTCATTCCGGATTGATTGATATGTTTCGGCACGAGTTTTGAAAGTTAAAATTTCAAAAGTGTTTTAAGTTTGATTTGAGGTGCGATTCGTGGTTTTGATGTTGTTATGCATTATTTGAGGCCTCGAGTAGGTCTGTGTTATGTTTTGGGATTCGTTGGTATATTCGGATGGGGTCCCGAGGAGCTCCGGTTTGTTTCGGATGCGGTTCAGATTATTTTGTCTCATGTTGCATTGCTGAAGAAGTGCTGGTTCTGGTGTTGCGCACCTGCGGTTAGTTTTGTGCAGGTGCGATGGTCGCAGAAACAGAAATGTGATCGCACTTGCGAAGAGGGTCTGAGTTTGGAGTCATCGCATATGTGGAGCTTGGGGCGCATCAGCGGCCTCGCAGAAGCGATGGCCTGTGGCGCAAAAGCGGGGATTTGGTGTCGGAGCGGAACAAGACTCGTACCTGCGATGTCGCAGAAGCAGAATATGTTTCTGCATGTGCGAGGGGTCTGGTGTATTTTCGCAGAAGCATATGTCTAGTCGCAGAAGCGACTCATTGATCACAGATGCGAAAGGTCTAGGCAGAATAATATAAACTCGAGGGTTTGTGTATTTTTATCATATTTTGAGTTTGGGAGCTCGGATTTGGGCAATTTTGGAGGTAATTTTCACCACATGGATCATGATAAGTATTCTATACTCGGTTTTAATTATATTTCGTGAATCTATCTTCGTTTTTGGTAATTGGATTATGAATTTTTAAAAGAGTTATTTGAGGGTTTTGTCTAAATTTTCATAAAGTGAAATTTTGGAGTTTTGAACATCGATTCGGAGTCGGTTTTTAGTGAAACTAGTATGGTTGGACTCGTAATGGAATGAATTGTAGGATTTTATGAGTTTTGTTAGGTTTCGAGGTGCGAGCCTGGGTTTGACCTTTTAGTTAACTTTGAGTAAATGGGTAAAGATTCGACCTTTATCGATTAGGTTTGCTTCCTATGGCATTATTTGATGATTTTGAGTTACTTTTGGCTAGTTTCAAGCCGTTCAGAGGATGATTTGAGCAGGATGGCACTTCTAGTATATTGATTTGGCTTGTTTGAGGAATGTGTCTTGCCTAACTTTGTTTGGGGAATTTTTCCTACTAATTGCCATTGTTTGCTACATGCGGGGGTGATGCATATATGAGGTGACGAGCGTTTATGCATGTGCCAGGGTTAATCATGCTCGGGGGTAAATTATATGATTAATTATGCCTTGTAGAATCACGTGACCTTCTTGTTTCATGTCTTACTTGACTTCTAAATTACTAGGAATATGAAATTTAATGCTAGAAATGAAGATTTAGCTTATTATAATTTGATTAAAATTTGACGGATTTTTGTGAAACCATTGATGTGTTAAATTCGGTCATCACCATGTTTAATCATTAATACATCGCTACGATAATTATTCTTGAGATATTGGATTCTATACTTGAGTTAAAGATCATTTTTGAGACTTGTCGAAACACTTGAACAATAGAGTACTTGAGGTTTATTGAATTGTTATTGGCTTGAAAGCTGTGATTGATGTTCATTTGGAATATCCTCTTAAACACTCTCCTTGATGTTATCCATGCTTCCTACCTTGCTTGTCATTGATATACATATGCTTGGTGAGGAAGAGTGTAAAGCACGAAGGGTGATGCCGTGCCATTGCATATATATTATCATGTGAGGAAGAATGTAAAGCACGAAGGGTGATGCCGTGCCATTTCATTTACATCATCATGTGCGCATGAGAGTAAAAGCACGAAGGGTGATGCCGTGCCATTTTATTTACATTATCATGTGAGGATGAAAGTAAAAGCACGAAGGGTGATGCCATGCCAATTCATTTACATTATCATGTGAGGATGAGAGTAAAAGCACGAAGAGTGATGCTATGCCATTTCATTTATATTATCATTTTCTCATTTACATTATCATGTGAGGATGAGAGTAAAAGCATGAAGGGTGATGCCGTGCCATTTCATTTATATTATCATACATTCATAGCACAAAGGGTGTTTCCGTGCAGGCGAGAACGAGGGACATGCATTATGTTGTGATATCTTTTCCTTATGTATCCGTTCATGCCTTTACCTTGAGCTATTACTGTTGTACCTATATTTTCTATGTGACTTGTCGTTGTTGTTCTATCTTTGTACAGCGGCCATATTCTATAATGTTTCTACGATAAATCTAGTTAGAAGAGTACCAGCCTCATAAGAAGTTAGTATGAAGCTTCTGCAGGATTGTGTATGCACATGAGGTGCAAGTATTATAGTAGAGCTTTAAGGTGTGGATGTGAATTCCACCTATGTGTAAGGGAGATTATCAAAGAGATAGAAGATACGATACGAGATTTAAAGGTAAGTAAGGTAAAGGTGAAGAAGGTACGAGATGCCCAAGTACAGAAGGTTATGAATAGTGTATGCTTTAGATAGAGGACTAGAAGCGTTGTGAGTCAGTATCCAGAAATGATAGTAGTGTCATCAGTAGCATATCTTCTACCCTATGGTTTCCAGGTACTGAGAGGTTTAGTTAAGAGAATAAAGAAGAGTTAGAGATGGCATGATGTCTCGCTTGAGGTTCCTGAATAACATAAGAAAATCTATAGTGCTAGCAAGTTAAAGGAAGGTTGCGAATAGTATAAATAGATATATGTAGGTCGCAAGCTAAAGTATGGTAGAGTGACAAGGTTTTAGGTATATAGGAGTAAGGATAAGAAAAGGTGAGTGAGAAGGTGACGAGAATAGGTAAGTCCTCGGGATTAAACCCATCACAACAAGAGAGCTGATGGTTCCCGTAAGTTATAAAAAGCTCAGCGTAGCCTGAATGAACTCAGAGGATTTTAAGACTAGGAGCATTTAGAAGAGATGGAATGCTGCCCTAGTGGTAGAATAAGGGTGTAATTGCGATAGATAAGAGGATGACGTTTAGGCCTTTGATTGGGTAATGATTCAAAGAAAAGGGATTTCATGAGGTGTACATGATTAAAATACCCCCATAAGGTGAATCACATTGGGATGCTATGAAATACGGTTATTGAAGTATAATATTGTCCCTAAGTTGATTAGGTAAATAACTCCAGATGTTCCCCGATGAGACATGATCCCTAGTGATAATATATTACATAAGAGGTTTCAAGTTATTAGTGGTAGATTATAGATCAACAATAAGGTGAATCAATAATATATGGATAAAAGTTCCAAAGTATGAGATGGGATTAGGCTATCATTCTTAAGATGAACAGTAATGAGGAAGCATTAAGGGACTTAGATTTATACATATAGGATAAATAGTGAGAGAGTAACCTGGAGTTGGGTAGCAGACCTTGGTAATAATAAACCGAAGTAAGTGTTATAGTATAGTATAAGCTATAGCACAAAAGTTGATTCAAGAAGAGAATACAACTCCTATAGTGTTGTGGTGTGATTGAGGGTTGTTGTGAGCTACACCAGCCAAGGATTTCAAGTTGTATCTACTGCCTGAGGTAAGTAAATCATGTTCTTTGTTGTGCTTAAGGTTAATCATGTGTTGGTTTAGTTGTTTGCGTGAAACTCTACAAGATAGTAATTGACATGGCATAAGGAATCGTTATGTTTTTTTATTGGCTGTGTTGAGGCTATATATATAGTTTGTTGTGGCTGAAATTTTTTATAAATAGCTTGATTATGTTATGGCTGCTGTTGTTAAGCTTATCTATGTGCTAATTAAGTTGATTGAAGAAGATAACATGAAAAATAAGAGGTTGACGATAAAGGTTAAGGTGCTAAGGGTGTGGACTATATTTGAAGATTATTCTTATGATGTTTTGGGATGAAAATGATATGGTAAACATAAGTATTATGTTATAGATGTTGTAGGCAGATTCATGGAAAAGGAATCGGATTCAAACCATATTTTGTTAATCGTAAATCGAGCTTGCCGCTCAAAATGATTGTTGAAGTAATCAGAGAGCATATTATGAATTATATTGTTGTTGTTTGGGTTGTTTGGTGACTTTTGGTAACATATGGGATGTAGTACAAATAGGGGAGGTGCTGTCCGTTTTCTTGTAGAATATTGGTTTCCAAATATGAGAGTTACAACGCTTATATGATGACGACGAAGTCGGTTTACTCATTGTAGATGTAAGAAGATCATATTGAGCTTGCTTGACGATTGGATAGAAGATTTCAAAGGTATGTTAAGGCACTTCCTTCTTTCATTTGGCATGATCTAAAGTGAAATGAACATAAACGATACACTATCTCATAACGGATCTACTCCTAGCAACTAAGGCTGCCCTTATTGTTCTTTCCTTATATAGTTATTCTAAGCAAGTATATATGATCCTTGAATACTATTGAGGTTCATATTAATGGTATGGATGTCAATAATGTTAATTGAGGGTGCGACGACCTTATGTCACTCCAAAAGGTTTAGAACGTGATTCTATGAGTCCAATATGCATTATATATATGTATCTATTTTACTCTATCGAGCCGCGCTATAGTCGGCTGGGTACGATACCTATTGTGCAACCACTGATCAGTTGGGTTTTATCGAGCTTCACGTGGCTGGCTACGATTCTACGGAGCCTTATGATGGCCGGTACGTTTTTATCGAGTCCTCTATGAGGCCGGGTACGATATGATGATGATGATGCCCACAGAGGCATATGTTTTTAAAAGTATATGTATATATTTATGTATTATGCTTTTTATGTCATTCGCCCTCAGAGGCACTTAGATGTTACAGGTTGTATCTTCTCTACCTCTCTTTACATTACTGTTCTTATTTATACTTTCCTGCCTTACATACTCGGTACTTTGTTCGTACTGACGTCCCTTTTGCCCGGAGACACTGCGTTTTATGCACGCAGGTCCCGATTGATAGGTTGACAGTCTTCCTAGTAGGCTATCAGCTTAGCGGAAGGTGTTGGTGCACTCCACTTGCTCTGGAGTTGCCTATTTGTTCAGTATGCTTTGGACATGTATTGATTGGTATGGCGGGGCCCTGTCCCGACCTTTATGATGTTTATATAGTCTTAGAGGCTTGTAGACAGATGTCATGTATATGGATACTTGTATGGCCTTGTCGGCCTATGTTTTGAGTGTCCAAATGATCATGTCGACCTTATAGGTCCGTATGTCACATGTATAAGTTTGTATATCATGTTGGGTCGTCATATGTAAAGTATTCCCTTATGTTTTATTCTTGTTATCTCATGATGGACTTTCTGGCTCATTTACCCATGATAGTATAATAAGAAAGATACGTTATGTTGGTACTCGGTTGAGTAAGTCACCGGGTGCCCGTCGCGGCCCTTCAGTTTGGGTCATGACACCCGAGGCACGTCACGAGATTTTGCCCTAGGTCATAGGGCGACACTGCCCGCTCAGCCAGCTGAAGGAGGGGGTCAGGTTGCTAAAGGTGGTGGTCAAGCCATTAGAGGTGGAGGCTAGCTAGCTAGAGGCTATCTGAGAGGTAGAGGTTAGAGTGGTGGGGCCCAACCTTAGTTTTATGCATTTCCAGCTAGACTTGAGGCAGAGTCATTTGACGCCATCATCATACGTATTGTTCCAGTTTGCCATAGAGATGCTTCAGTTCTATTTGATCTAGGTTCTACTTATTCATACATGTCTTCCTATTTTGCTTCCTATCTGGTTGTGCCTTGTGATTCTTTGAGTGCTCCAGTCTATGTTTCCACACCTGTGGGAGATTTTATTATTGTAGACCATATTTATCTCTCGTGTATGGTTTCTATCGGGAGCCTTGAGACTAGTGTAGATTTTCTAGTTCTTGATATGGTGGACTTTGATGTTATTTTAGGAATGGATTGGATGTCACCTTATCACACTATTTTGGGCTGTCACGCCAAGATGGTGACATTAGCCATGCTGGGGTTTCCTTGATTAGAGTGGAGAGGGACTCCTGGCCATTCTACTAGCAGGGTTATTTCTTATGTGAAGGCTCAGCATATGGTTGAGAAGGGATGTCTTGCATATTTGGCCTATATCCGTGATCCTAGTGTGGAGGTTCCTTCCATGGATTCAGTACCAATTGTGCGCGAGTTTCCAGAGGTGTTTCCTGCAGATTTGTCGGGGATGCCACCCGACAGAGATATCGACTTCTGTATTGACTTAGCTCCGGGCACTCAATTCATTTCTATTCCACCATACTGTATGTACCCAGTTGAGTTGAAGTAACTGAAGGAGCTGTTGCAAGATTTGCTTGATAGGAGATTCATTAGACCTAGTGTCTCACCCTGGGGTGCACTAGTGATGGTTGTGAGAAGAAGGATGGTTCAATGAGAATGTGTATAGATTATCGGTAGTTGAACAAAGTCACTATTAAGAACACGTACTTGTTGACGAGGATTGATGACTTATTTGATCAGCTGCAGGGTGCCAAAGTGTTTTCGAAGATTGATTTGAGATCTGGCTACCATCAGTTGAAGATTAGGGCATCGAATGTCCCTAAGACAACTTTTCGGACTTGGTATGGGCATTATGAGTTCCTAGTATGTCATTTGGCTTGACAAATGCCCCAGAAACATTTATGGATTTAATGAATTGGGTATTCAAGACCTATTTGGATTCTTTTATTATCGTCTTCATTGATGATATTTTGTTTTACTCTCACAGTCGAGAGGAGAATGAGCAACATCTTCGGGTTGCACTTCAGACCTTGAGAGATAGTCAGTTATGTGCCAAGTTTTCAAAGTGTAAATTTTGGTTGGATTTGGTTGCTTTTTGTGGCATGTTGTATCTTTCGAGGGCATTAAAGTGGATCCTAAGAAGATTGAGGCAGTTCAGAACTAGCCTAGACCTACTTCAGCTAGAGGAATTCGGAGCTTTCTGGGTTTGGCGGATTATTATCGCCAGTTCGTGGAGGGCTTTTCATCTATCGCATCCCTATTGACTAGATTGACCTAGAAGGGCCCCATTCAGGTGGTCTAATGAGTGTGAGTTGAGCTTTCAGAAGCTTAAGACTACTTTGACTACAACTCCAGTGTTGTTGTTGCCTATGGGTTTAGAATCTTACACTATGTATTATAATGCGTCACATATTGGGCTTGGCGCGGTGTTGATGCAAGACGGTAGGGTGATTGCCTACGCGTCTCGATAGCTGAAGGTTCATGAAAAGAACTACCCATTTCATTACTCAGAGTTGACAACTATTGTTCATGCATTGAAAATTTGGAGGCATTACCTCTACGGCTTGTCATGTGAGGTATTCACAGATCATCGGAGTCTACAACACTTGTTTAAGCAAAAGGATCTAAATTTGAGGAAGCAGAGGTGGTTAGAGCTGTTAAAAGACTATAATATCACCAATTTGTACCATCCCGAGAAGGCCAATGTGGTGGCCGATGCCTTGAGTAGAAAGGCTGTGAATATGGGTAGCCTTGCATATATTCCAGTTGGTAAGAGACCGCTAGCATCAGATGTTCAGGCTTTGGCCAACCAGTTCGTGAGGTTAGATATTTCGGAGCCTAGCCAAGTTCCTGCTTTCATAGTTTCTAGGTCTTCTTTGTCTGAGCACATCAGAGAGCGTTAGTATGACGACCCCCATTTGCTTGTCCTTAACGATACGCCGCAGCACGGTGATGCCAATAAGGTTTCTATTGGCGATTATGGGGTGTTGCAGATGCAGGGTCAGATTTGTGTGCCCAATGTTGATAGGTTGCGTGAGTTGATTCTTGAGGAGGCCCACAGTTTGCAGTATTCCATTCATCCGGGTGCTGCCAAGATGTATAAGGATTTGAGGTAGCATTATTGGTGGAGAAGGTAAAGAAAGATATAGTAGAGTATGTAGCTCGGTATTTGAACTTCCAGAAGGTGAAGTACGAGCATCAGAGGCCTGGCGGTTTACTTCAGAGACTTGAGATTCCCGAGTGGAAGTGAGAGCATATTACCATGGATTTCGTTGTTGGGCTCCCACGGACTTTGAAGAAATTTGATGCAGTATGTGTCATTGTGGATAGGTTGACCAAGTCGGCGCATTTCATTCCGGTGGCAGCTACATATTGTTCAGAACAATTGGCTCAGATCTTTATCCGTGAGATTGTTCGTCTTCACGGTGTGCCGGTGTCTATTATCTCCGATCGAGGCACATAATTCATATCGCATTTCTGGAGAGCTGTGCAGCGGGAGTTAGGTATGCGGATTGAGTTGAGTACAATATTTCACCCCCAGATGGATGGGCAGTCCGAGTGCACCATTTGTAATCACAAAAAACAAATCATCAACTGCCTCCAGAATCCCCTATGCGAACGTGCCCATAGGAACGCGAACGTGATGCATCATCCACCGAAGCCTACGTGATCGCGAGAGTCCACCATGAACCCGAAGAGTCAGCTCCCTCAGGTCCGCGATCACGACACCATACCCGGGATCGTGATGAACACCAGCACACTAGAACATCAATAACTCCAACATGAATGAAAATTGTTCGATACCCATTCGAAATACACCTGAGGACCCTATGTGTCACGACCCAACTTCCACCGGAGCCGTGACGACATCTAACATTACTTGCTGGGCAAGTCAATAGTTCCACAATAATAATGAATTCAATAAATCATAATTTAATAAACTCAATAGCTGAAACATTATGAAATAACTGCGAAAACAATAGTAATGCTACTACAACCATCCTAATGATCCGGTGTTAACGAGTACATGAGCACTACTGAATATCAAAATACAAGGCCAAATCCTCAATACAATTGTCTGAACAATAGAATAGTAATAACAGAAATAAATGAAAGAGAATTTCAAGGAATGCAGATGACATAACATCTACCTCATAGTCGCCCAAAAGCTTGTACCAACACAACTCTAGCAATCACCACGTCCAGAAGTACCTGGATCTGCACATGAAGTGCAGAGTATAATATCAGTACAACTGACCCTATGTACTCAAAAAGTACCAAACCTATCCTTGGGCTGAAAGTAGTGACAAGCTCAGAAGAAACAGTTAGTGACCAATATCAATAATCAACAACAACTCAGGATATAAAGGAAACAGTATAAGTAAATAAGTCAATGATATCATATTCAACTTGTTCACAACTTGTTGAACCCATAACCTGAGCGCCCTAATGAAGTCCACCTCTCCGAAGTCTGGGACAATCTCTCATGATGTGCCTAATATCATCACACTCAAAACAACCCCTCTACGGGCATGGCTGCTGGTACATAGTCTGTGCCGTATGACTGGAATAACCACTGTAGGAACCCCGTGCAGAAGGCACACTGAAATATTATTGTCCGATATGAGTATCCTGGGATCCCTGACTAGCTGGAGCACTATGAGTAACCTGGAGTGCAAATTGAACTGGCCGACTAATAGAATCTCCGCCATGATGGGTCAGAGACAAAGAGTAGAATACACTAAATCCTCTAGAACATCAAGGCCTCTTGGCCTCCCTATCCCCCCTCTCCTGTCCTCATATACGCTCCAACCTCCTAGAAATCTCCAGAACCTGATGAAATGGAGTATCGGTCTCAACTCCCGTGCCATCCCAAATCTGAGACCATAACCGAGTCCCTCAATAAATCTGCGGACCCTCTCTCTAACAGTGGAAACCAAAGCAGGTGCATGACGAGATAACTCAGCAAACCTCATAGCATACTCGAACACCGTCATAGTCCCCTGGTGGAACTACTCGAACTCGGTGCGCAACGCATCCCTGAGGGTCTGTGAACCGAACTCCCTCAAAAAGGGATCACTGAACTGAGACCAAGTAAGTGGCACTGCGCTAGCTGGCCTACTCTCTTCATATGCTTGCAACCATTTATATACCGACCCGGTCAGCTAGAAAATAGTAAGGTCAACCCCACTCAACTCCACTATGCTCATGGTGCGCAGAATACGATGGCACTGGTCTAGGAATCCCTATGCATCCTCAAAAGGCCCACCACTGAAATGAGGAGGATTGTACTTCTGGAATTTCTCTAGCCTCTTCTACTCCTCCTCTATCGCAACTGGACTGACCTCGGCCTACGCTACAATCATGGGCTGCACTAGTACAATACCCAGAGCATGATCAACATGACACCACTGCTCAGGAGTACGGGCGGAGGGAGTTTGAGCTCCTCCCCTAGCCTGTGAAGTAGTTGGTGTGACTGGAATCAACCGTGCCCGAGCCAAAGTCCCAAACATGCTCAGAAGTGTGCCAAGGTCTCCTAGAGTCTCGGGGTAGCAACATGCCCCTCTGGTTCCTGCTCCCCAACCGGAACTGCTAGTGGCTCCTCAGCTGCTGCTCTGGCAGGTGCTCTAGCTGTAGCACGTGCCCCTCATCGGCCTCTACCTCAGCCCCGCCCTCTTGCGGCTCTAGCAGGCGGCACGGGAGTCTGCTCAGCTGATCTGATAGTGCGTGTTCTCACCATCTGCGAGAGAATAAAAAGACAAAAGGCTCAAACTTCGAAATCGACAAATCCGCACAATAAGGAATGAAAGAAGTGAAATTTTCCTAATAGTTCCGTAGCCTCTCGAAGATAAGTACAGACGTCTCCGTACCGATCCACAAGACTCTACTAAACTTGCTTGTGACTCGTAGAACCTATGAACCTAGAGCTCTGATACTAACTTGTGACGACCCAAATCCTACCAAAGGGGTCGTGATGGCACAAAGTCTGTAAAACTAGGTAAGTCGATCACTTATTAATTTTTAAATCAATAAAGACATGATATAATAAAACAGAGTTTAATATAAATGCAGAAATAAAGGTGATACAAGCCAACACCGCGATAATCACAACGAATCCCCGAAACTAGGTAGTACAAAGTGACGAACTCTAACTAAATACATAGAAATATCTGTAAATACGATATTGTTCGAATGGAGAATTAACAGTACAAATGTAAGGAATTGACTCCAAGGGACTGCGACGATTAAAGCACCTCTACCTTGAATCCTCACGATCAAAGAAGCTATCACTGCCTGGGTCCGCTACCTCAAACACCTGGATTTGTATAAAAATATGCAGAAGTGTAGTATGAGTACACCACGGTCGGTAACCAGTAAGTAACAAGACTAACCTCGGTGAAGTAGTGACGAGGTCAAGTCATGCGATACTCACTAGTCAAAAACAAAATAACCTGTGCAATAAATCAAGACTGACAACAAAAGTATAACATGAAATGATAACAATAACCTCATCAGAATAAGAGATAACAACTCAACACAAGTAGAGGCTCAATTTCAACAACAAATTGTCATAAAGAAACTCACACAAATGGCACCTCGGGCCCACATTTTTATCATAACAACAATATCCACCCGTAACACTCCGCCTTGACAATAACACAATAGCCACCAGTATTATTTCGCCCTAACAATAACACAATACCCGCCCATAGCACTCAGCCCAGACAATAATACCATAGACAACCATATCACTCCGTCCAGAAAATATCCCAATGGCCACCCATATCGCTTCATCCAGACAATATCACAATAGTCACCCGTATCGCTCCGCCTAGACAATATCACAATGGCCACCAGTATCGCTTTGCCTAGACAATATCAAAATAGCCACCCGTATCGCTTCGCCCAGATAATATCACAATAGTCACCCGTATCACTCCGCCCAAAAAATATCATAATAGTCACCTGTATCGCTCCACACAATCAAAAACAGTGAAATGCCACCTTTATGGTCCGCACGTCAACAATCAAACCACACAACATGTCCTCATCTACCACAATATCACAAATACAATAACACCATAGGTTTATCATGACAAAGCTCATAATTTATCAACAAGGTGCACAAGGACATGAAATGGTAAAATATGGATGGGTATTTAACAAATAAAGTATTACCACGGCTAAAACAAGTGTAATGGATCTCGTTCACATAGCCACAGAGTGATGACCGTATTCCATATATAGTTCATCCCCAAAATAAGGCATATTAATAGCCTAAGGTCTGTTCGGGTCACAAACCACACATAACACCCGTGTACATGCTCGTCACCTAATGTATACATTGCTTTTCACATAACACAATAAACAATCAAGGCAAAATCCTAAGGGTTATTCCCCCACATAAGGTTAGGCAATATACTTACCTCAAACAAGCCAAATCACTACTCTAAAAATTCCTACCCACTTGAATCGACCTCCGAACGACTTGAATCTAGCCAAAATAACTTAATATCATCAATAAAATCCATAGGAAACAACCTCGAATAATAAAGCTTCGATCTTGAACAAAAAAGAGTCAACCCAAAAAGTCAACCCGAGCCCGCCACCCGTAACTTGACAAAAGTTACAAATTTTGAACACCCATTCGAATACGAGTCTAACCATACAAATTTCATCCAAATCCGACTCCGAATCGGGGTTCAAATCCTCAAATTATATTTAGAAATATTTTACTAAAATTCCCAATTTCCCTCACTTAGATTCATCAATTAAATGATAAAAACAAGGATGGAATCATGAATAATAACCAAATCCGAGTCAAGAATACTTACTCCAATCCAAATCATGAAAATCCCCTCCAAGATCACCCATATCCGAGCTCCCAATCTCAAAATGTGATAAAATAACTCAAAACCCTAGAAATGAAATATTTCATATGATGCCCCGTGGTCCCATGTCGCGGATTCACTTCAAGATTGCAATTTACAAATCATATGCTGCCTCCAGAAGCCCCTTCGCGAACGCACCTATAGGAACGCGAACGTGGTGCATCATCCACCAAGCCTACGCGGATGTGAGGCCTTCTCGCGAACGCCGAGGCCAAAACACCTAACCTCCCTAGCCTGACCAAACACTACGCGATCACGATAGTTCATAGCGAATGAGAAGAGTCAGCTCCCTCAGTTCCGCAATCGTGCCTCTCACACTGCGAACGTGAAGAAGAAAAGGCTGCCAGTCCCAAACACCCTCTGTGACTGCAACACCACACCCGCGATCGCGATGAACACCACCACACTAGAACATCAACAACTCCAACATGAGTGAAAACGGTCCGATACCCATTCGAAACACACCCGAGGCCTCCGGGACCCCGTCCAATCATACCAGCCAATCCAAAAATACAACACGGACCTACTCAGAGCCATAAATCACACAAAATAATATCAAAACCACGAATCGCACACCTATTCAAGCTTAATGAGCTATATAAAAATTCCATCTTCCAAACTTACGCCGAACATGCCTAAACAACTCGGAATGACCCCAAAACATTCACACAAGTCACAAATTACCATACTAACCTATTTCAAAGCTCAAAATCCCAAACGGTTGTCGATAACCACAAATTTAACCATGGGTCAAACCTATCAATTCTCAAAGCCATCAAACTTCAAACTTTCGCCAATTTGAGCCAAATCGACATAGGAACCTCCGAATTCAGATACTGTAATGACTCGACCGATCGTTTTGATCTCTAGCACATCATTCGGCAGTTTGAGGCCTTGAGTAGCTTCACTTCATTTAATATCACTTGTACGTGTGGTCAGAATTTAATTTCGGGAAGTTCAGAGTTGTTTCAGAAGGAAAATTCTCAATTCGAAAGCTTTAAGTTGGAAGAGTTATTTTGAGTAAAGGACCTCATAATCGGGATTTGAACGTTCCAATAGGTTTGTATGATGATTTCAGACTTAGGCGTATGTTCGAGTTGAGTATCGGGTCGTTTGGGAGCATTTCAACGCTTATTATGGTAGGTTGGCATTTTTGAAAGTTTAAGAATTTCTTAAGTTGGATTTGAAGTGAATTTTGGTGTTATTGATGTCCGTTTGGGGTTCTGAGCCTTGGAATAGGTTCGTATTGTGATTTATAACTTGTGCATAAAGTTTGGCGTCATTCCGGAATGTTTTGATATGATTCGGACTCGTTCGTCGAAGTTTAAAAGTTTAAAGAAAGGTTTCGATCATTGATTCATAGTTTTGATGTTATTGGGCATACTTTGAGGCTTTGACTAAGTCTGTATCGTATTTTAGGACTTGTTAGTATGGCTGGATGGGGTCTCGGGGGCCTTGGGTGCGAATCGTATTGGAATCGGACCGAGTTTTGGACTTAAGGAATTGCTGAAGCTTAAGGCTTCTGGTGTGATCGCACCTGCGAGGTTATGGCCACAGGTGCGAGACCGTAGAAGTGGCCCAGGGGTCGCAGAAGCAGTTGGGATTGAGGCTGGTTGGATTCGCAGATGCGGGTGGAGGGGCGCAGAAGTGGAAGTGGTCTAGGGCTGGAAGATCGCAGGTGCGAGTGTTGTAGCGCACTTGCGGAGCCGCATGTGCGGTCATGGGTGCGTAGGTGCAGAGTGTTGCTCGAGCTAGGGAGTCCGCAGATGCGGGTGATTTCCACAGAAGCGGATGCGTATCTCCGATTGAATGTCCGCAGAAGCAAAAAGCTGGCACCTTGGGGGAAGCCTCATATGCAAGGTAGCTTCCGCAGAAGCGGAGCGGCAGAAGCGCAAGGAGTTCCGCAGGAGCGGAAAATCGACTTGGCAGAACATATATGCTAGCCAAAATGGGATTTGCTTATTTCATCTCATTTTTTCTCTCTTGGAGCCGACTTTGGGGCGATTTTGGAAAGCTATTTCATCCACCTCTTGGGGGTAAGTGTTTCTAAACCACTTTTGATTATATTTTATGAACACATATGGAATTTTAACATGGAAATTAATAGAAATTGGGGGATTTTGAAAGAAACCTAGAATTGATAAGTTTGGATTTTGACTACGATTTTGGAAGTGGAATTAGGAATAAATGGTATATTTGAGTTCGTAATGTTATGGGTAATATTTATCTTCTAAAAATTCGAAATCCGGGCACGTGGGCCAGAGGGTTGACTTTGTTGACTTTTTGAGCGGAGTTGAGAATTATTATAAATTGTTAAATTGTACGCATTATGGTATTGTTTGACTAGTTTTAAATTGATGGCCGTCGGTTCTAGGTGTTAGAGAGGCGTTGGAGCAGATTATGGAACTTCGGATCAAGGTAAGTCTCCTGTCTAACCTTGTGAGGGGGAAATTACCCGTTGATGTTATTATTGTTATATGCTATATGTTGTGAGAGCTGCGCACGTATAAGGTGACGAGTGTCCGTGCGCATGCTAGAATTCCTGATTATGTTCGGGTAGACTAGGACTCACGCCATGCTTTATTTGTACTAGTTGAGTTATTCTTGCCTGCTTAGTTACTTGATTTCTCTTTATGACCTGAAACTAGGCTTGCATAGAGTGATGGACTCGCTATTGTAAGAGATTTGACAAGCTACTTGATTAGTCATGGAATAATTATGCTTCCCTTAGGAATTTCTCTCGCATTGTGTGTTTTCATTGAAAAGCTTCTTTAAATTTCATAACTCACACGTATATTCATGAGTGGGGTCAAGGACCCGTTAAAGCTTCTTATTCTAATTGGATCGGGCCGTTCGCATCGGTAGTATCATATTCTTATGGGATCGAGCCGTTCGCCTCGGTAATATCATATTCTTATGGGATCGGGCCGTTCGCCTTGGCAGTATCATATTCCTATGGGATCGGGCCGTTCGCCACGGCAGTATCATATTCTTATGGGATCGGTTCGTTCACCTCGGCAATATCATGTATCACATTCTTATGGGATCGAGCCGTTCGCCTTGGCATTTCTATAAAACACTCCTATGGGATCGAGCCGTTCGCCTCGACAACTTCATGAAATACTCTTATAGGATCGGACTGTTCGCCTCGGCAGAATCGTGCGTAATATTTGACAAGAAGCCAATGTATCCATGAGTTATCCTGATTTGAATTGTGACGCCCTATCTAGTGGCGACTATTTTATATATATATTTCGGTTAAGGAGGTAACCGATAATTGAGAACTTGTGTTTACTGTTCAGAGGAGGATCGTACCACATACCTATATTTGTTTACACTGTTTATTTACCATGCCTCATACTTGTTTACTTTCTATTGTACTTGATTTATTGGACCACTAGTAAGTATCGATATCAACCCTTCGTCACTACTTCTCCGGAGTTAGGCTAGATACTTACTGGGTACGCGTTGATTTACGTACTCATGCTTCACTTTTGTACTTATTGTGCAAGTATGTATATTTCTGGTGGTCTTTTGGGCGCAAAGGCGCGGCTATTGCAGGGACTTTACTATGAGCTGCATCCCATGTTACGATCCGCAACATACAGAGTCTCCATCAGAATTATTTATATTTTTCTGTCTAACTTGTATTCCAGACATATGTCGTATTGTTATTGTACCTTCTAGTAGATGCTCGTGCACTTGTGACACCGGGTTTTGGGAGTGTTTTAGAGTTTGTTTATGGATTGTTTTACATTGATACACTATTACTTATTATTTTAATTAAACTGTACGTAACTACGATTTATTTTAATGCAGTGACCTCTCTCTCTAAATAAGATACATGATTTTAAAAATAATAAAATGAATAATTAAGCGTTGGATTGCCTAACGGCGACGTTGGGCGCCATCATGACCTATAGTAGATTTTGGGTCGTGACAAATACGGGCATACGCCTAAGTCTAAAATCACCATCCGGACCTAATAGAACCATCAAAACTCGATCCGAGGTCAAATACACAAAAATTAAACTTGTTCAACTCTTGTAACAGGAACAAAGTGTTCTGAATCACTCCGAAATCTTTACGGACTCGAAACAACCATGCACGCAAGTTGTAATACATCATGTGAAGCTATGCAAGACCTCAACCACCGAATGAAATACCAACGCTCGAAACGACCAGTTCGGTCATTACATCAAACTCTATGTGAAGTACGCGGTCGTGGTCCATTGCAATGTTGTTCATCGCGATCGCAGGATAATTTTCGGGATTGCGTTTCACATAACTGGGCAGAATATCTGGACAGTTTTGGTCTTTCACGTTTTTGGCTCCCAAACCATTTAATACTCGACCCAACTCATTTGGAAGAGATCTTTCGCAAATCTCTAGTCTTCTTGACTAGAAAATATAAGCTTGGAGCTAGGGTTATTACACCACACTTTGGAGTTGAAGATTTGAAGACTTTGGATAAGATTTTCTTACCTTTTTAACTCATTTCTTAAATTCCTTGATTTGTATTGAATATCTAAGAGTATAATATTTTTTCCAATACTTGAAACTTGTTTATAAAAATATTCATTGTGAAAGTTTTGATTAAATCTCTTGTTATGCTTATATATTAAACGATTTTTATTAATATTGAAGTGAGTTAGTTGTTTCTTTAATTATTCTTGTTATTTAATGTTTCCAAATAGATTAGCCAACCCTAGAACTCGCCCATTAACTTCGAATTAATCTTGGAAAAGTTAACTTGGGGTTGGGAAAGATTAATTAATAAGAACTTAAGGCGTTAACTATAACACCCTATATTTTCGTACGTAAAAGTACGTCGTAAGCAAACTAATGTAGGACCAAAAATGAGATTATCTTTGAAAGTATATAAAGTAAGTTAATCATGTTACCTCGGAGGTTACAAATATTAAATATCATGAACAACAAGTACAAAGAGGGTTGGAAGGTTTAGAAGCTAAAGGAATTGAAGAAATAATGTTTCGTCGAAAGTCGACAAGTTAGGAATGTTATAACATGTACTTTTGGGGTGAGATTAGGATTCTTAACATGATACAGAGGTTATGTTATGAGTTATGTTAGTAGTATGATAGTCGTGTGTTATGTTTTGAAGTCAAGCGAATTGTGGAACAAAAGTCGATAAAAGTCATCACAAGTTACGTTCATAAGTTTTATTGAACTTTGGGTCGAATATAACTACGATTTTCTCCCACTATACTTAGATTTACGGGATGTTCCACCCATCAAATTGAAGCTCTATGAGTCTATTTTCTAACTCATTAAACCGTTTATCAATATGACATCGGAGTTGAGAGATATATGCGTTTTTGCAAGACTGCACAAGCTGCTAGGTGACAAGTAGGTGTGCACCTACTTGCTTAAATGAGAGTCCGAAAATGGGCCAGTTCGGGTCGTCCAAAGAGGCCTTTTTAAAAGACTATTTCTTTCATATATTAGACTGATAATAGGGCATAATAACCAGACATAAGCTCTGCAAAAAGCTTCCCAAATATTGCCCACAAACCCTAGTTGATTTTCTCTCCCTTTCAAGTTCTAATTGGAGGTAAAACCAAGAGTTTGAAGAACCAAGATAGGGGCTGAGATATCCAAAAAATAAGGTAAGTTTACTGATCTCTTTCATTCAGTTTTTTATGATGTAAATTCATGGTAAGTCGTTCTATATTTATAAGAACTCACGAGACGGTGATCGAAAGCCGTGAGTTCGAGTTATTCACTTGTAGCAGACTGTTTTGTGTTGCTTTTGGGCTGCGTGTTTTACTACTATTTTGTGGAGTTTTGGAGGAGGAAGGGTGTGGAGAAATACCACATAAATTCAGGGTGGTGGGATGGTCATTCGTCGTAATATCTTTGGGCTGTTTGACACTACTACGGTGGTCATTTTGTGTATGAAGAGATTGGGGTATGTCGGGCTATTTTGTAGTATTTTTTGGTGTATATAAGGTTGAAAATAATGTATATATGTTGATATTTTTGTGTTCTTGTGTTGTTGGTGTTATCTTGAATTTGGAGGAAGTAAGGATTATAGGGGAGATGCTGCCCATTTTAATACAAAATAAGCTTGTCGTTCGTTGTGCGATAGTTGTACCCTTCGTAACTTAATGATAGTATTATTATCGTTGTTTTAGATTAAGGTGTGAATAGGCAAGTTCAACTTGGTGATTGGAAAGATTGTGATAAGGTATGTTAAGACTAAACCTTTCTTCATTTTGGCATGATCCCATAACTACATGCGTTTAATAACGAGGCATAAAGAGAAGTTCGTATTCCTGAACTTATGTACATTATCCTAGTCTAATAAGTTATAGTATTCTCCCTTATCGGGACTTTAAATTCAGTTAAGTATTTTCTTCTTCCAGTTAAAAGAGCAGAGGGTCTATATATATATATATATATATATATATATATATATATATACGGTATTACAATATTTTCACCACCATCGAGCTATAATCGGTGGGCAGGCTCTTATTGGGAAACCTCTGATCAGATGGTAAGTTATATAACGAGCCTACTGTGGCCGAGCACCTATGAGCGAGGCCAGAATGGCCGAGATACCTAGCCTAGTATGGCCGAGCGCCTACTACGGCCGAGCAGTTACACGTACCGAACCTTATATGGCCAGACATTTATTTTACTTACTATATTGAAGGAGTTGAGTCAGTATTTGTAAGGCCACGTAATGTTTTTCCAAAAATCCCGGATTCCGTGATGGCGAAGTAGGGAAGAATTAAATGTTGGGCAGAAGTAGGCATTTCTGCGGCCTATTCTGCGACCTCAGAACCACTCTGCGGACCGCAGAATGGTCATAGAGTGGGTCAGTTTTCTGGGTCATTTTGATGTCAAACTTTGCGGCCATTATGAGACCGCATAACCACTTCGCGGGCCGCACTCTTGTCGCATATCCCACTTTGGTATTTTTTGGAGGGAGGTTCTGTGGTGCACTATGCGACCGTAGAACCATTCTGTTGTGCATTATGCAACCGCAGAACAGGTCTACGGTGCATTATGCGACCGCAGAACAGGTCTGCGGGCCACATAGTGGCCGCAGACATGGTCAGTTTCTTTCCAGTTTTGGCACCCAATTTCGCGGACTGCATAATCATTATGCGGTCGCATATGCGACCGCAGAACCTGTTCTGAGGCTTCATTTATGGGGTTTTTAAACCCGGCCCGATTCCGTTAAAACACCTACCTTGGACCATTTTGAACTTATTTTCTGATATGTTTAGGGTGAGAGAGAGGGTCCTAGAGGGAGAAGGTGATCTTCATCAAACTTCTCTTCAATTCTCACTTAAAACCTTGAAGATTATCAAGAGAGGCACCTAGGTCTTCTTCCTAAGAGGTTAGATTCTATCACCCCAAACTCTTAATTTCAAAATGTAACTAGAATGGGCTATTAGTAAGGTAATTTATGGGGATGGGAGTGCTTACCTTGCATGCATGTGTTCCTAAGGTATGTGGGGAGGTTGTGAGTTAAAGATAGAAAAGAATGGGGTGTGGGTTGGTGGAGCATTTCATAAAAAGGGCCATGAAACCTTAATACCAGCATAGTGTTTGATAGAATGCTCAAGTGAGCTAGAATTATGATCGTTTTCCTAATTTTGGGTTCAATTTTCCTATATTACTAAAATAGATTGAAGTTACTAATATTCTGGAACATCTTAAAGTTTTAAGAGGCTCAATTGAGGTATGTTGGCTAAACCCCCTCTTCTTAGAATTGAAACCCATGGTATTCATGCAATCGACGTAAGTCCCAAATTGAACATCCTAGAAATTGCTATCCCAAATTTGCTTGCTTTGCAAATATGTGTAATATGTATTCCCATGCTTTCATCATGTTATCTCGTCATCTGAGTAAATTTTCAAGACTTAGAATATGTGCTACTAGACTACAAGTCAAATTCGATTAAAGACTGTTATGCCAAATTGTGTGAAAAGCCTCTATGTGCCATGAATTCTAAATTGCTCACATGTGAAATCAAGAGTCTTGAATGAAAATCGTGTTGTTATTGATGATAATAATAATGTTGGATTGTGGAAAAGAACTTGAATTATGAAATAAGGCCAAGTGCCAAGAACGACTTTATAATTAAAGCCACTTGTGTCAATGTGCTGAAAATATGGGAAAGAAATATGAAGTAAAATGATCGATTGAAATGGTTGATGTCTCGAATGAGATGGCTTAGCCGATCGGGCCGAGATCGGACTCTGTGTAATAACACAGTGGTATTGTGAATGAAATAGTGAATATGGTTGATGTATCAAATGAGATGGCTTAGCCGATCGGGCCGAGATCAGACTCCATGTAAGAACACGGTGGTATTGTCGACTGTGGTATATTGGTGGCGATTGACTTGAAAATCTAAGTGATCTTTCACTTAACGTTTTAGCTTTACTTACAGTTCATATTGCTTCTTGACTGTTTCCCTTGTGTTACTATTCATTTTATTGAGATGGTGTTTAGTTTTCATACTAGTACTATTCGATAGTACTAATATCCCTTTTGTCGGGGGCGCTGCATCTTTAAATGAATACAGGTGGTTTCATAATAGACAGTGTTGATTACAGATAGGTGCTGCATCCTCTTATCAGCGGACTCGGTGAGCCCCATTTCATTCCGGGGTTATGTAATATATCTTTTGTTTATATTGTTGTACCTTTTGAGGTATAGTCGGGGCCTTGTTGCCGGCACCTTCTTTACACTCTTTTGTATCTTTAGAGGCTCCGTAGACGCTATGTGGGTTGTACATGGGTGCTAGAAAAGTCAAACGGATTATGTTGGATTTTGATCTCTTGTTCCACTTTAGACTATAAAAAGGTGTGTATTTTGAGATACTAAAGATGAAGAAAGAAATAGAATGGTTTTGTATATATATGATCTTCCTACTGTCTAATTAATGAAATCATGCCTTCTCTTGATCATGGGTGAGTTGGGTAGAAAGTGTCTAACATGCTTGCTCGATCGGGTTCATTCGGTTGAGCGCCGGTCGCGCTCCCCGAGTTTGGGGCGTGACAGTATCAGTAGATAAGTATATCTCCAGATCATCTTTGACTCCCAGTTACTTTCAGTTATTATATTATCAGTTCAGTTTCAGCTTTCAGTTATTTTATTGCCTTACATACTCGGTATATTATTTCGTACTGACGTCATTTTTCTAGGGACGCTACATTTCATGCATGCAGGTTCAGATAGACAGACGGGTAGACCTCCTCAGTAGGTGTTGCCTGAGTTCAGCCTGATCGGTAAGCTCCATGTTTTTCGGAGTTGCTAGGTCTAGGGCTTTGTGTACATATTGTGTATATATGTTATGGGTAGGTCGGGACCCTATTCCGATCACAGTACATCCACCAGTAGAGGCTTGTAGATATATCCTGTCAGTTAATACACCATGTTAGGCTTGGAGGCTTTGTATGTATATTTTGTTGGTTTGTCAGCTGTGGTAGTTATGACGTCCTTGTCGGCCCAGCTTTATATTGATGTTTAGTCAAAACTAGTTTCTGTTCTGTTTTATATTTTTCTTCGCAAATTATCTTGCAATGTGGCCCCATGGCCAAAGTATGAGATTGTATGTTCAGAGTCCCTCAGTCGCAAGTTGGTACGCTATATTAGGTGGGGCACCGGGTGCCAGTCTTGCCCCCAGGTTCGGGGCGTGACATTAACCCTCATTTTATAAATTCTAACTAGGGATAAGATTGAACTACTTGTAGCCACATTTGGGTGCACTTAATCCTCTTAATTTGTTTAGGGATTATTAAATTAGGAAGTCTTGTTAGTCTTCAGAATAAGCTAATATAGAATTATTATCCGAGGCTAATTAACATAATCTCACTCATATCTATAAAATCATAAAATATATTGGATCGTTACTTGAGTGTAATTCCCCGTGTATCCATGCTTGTATCCATTGATCATTTTACTTTATTTCTAGGTTAGTTTATATTTTGTATTTAGATATAATATTTTCTCAAAATCTATGCTAGTATATGGCTTAGCATAATAAGCGACAATTCTCTTACTTGCCTAATCGCCTACATATTATTCCCTATGGGATTCGACCCAAACTGATAGTTGGATAAATTATATTGCATGTGACTGTGTCAACTTACTCTTTGAGGAGTGGATTGTCATCAAAATTGGCGCCATTTTTTAGGAACAATTTGGCGCATTTAGGTTGTTTGGGAAGTAAGCGTACTTGCATTTGTCCAAACTTGTAAATATCTGTGTAGTTATTTTTTTATCTTTGTTTATTTTCTTGTGTGATTTCTTGTTTATTTTCTTAGTTTTTGAAAATTGCATCACATAATGAAAATTGGTCGGATGGTAGTTGTTCATACTTTGATGACCCTTATCCTTATTGTGGAGGACCACACTCATGGAAAAATTATTTAAATTCTCCCGGCGGCGGATTGTGTGAACAATCTCAAACCTACGAGTGGAGTATATGTGATAGGTATGGTGGTCAAAATGGTCATTTTGGCAATTGTGCTTGTTTTTCCTTCCCTTCCCCGAACCCCCACTATGACGATTCTACTTGTGGTTGTGACATTTTTAGGGGTTTGGAAGTGAAAGAAATTGAGCATGGTCAAAACGGAGAGTTCAAACTTATGATGAAGTACCTACTTGAAGAAGGAAACAAAGAGCAACAAGTCTTAGAGAAGATCTTGGAAAATAGTCTCCAAAATGGTTTGAAGCTTGAATCGAGAATTGAACATCTGCCAACTGACTCTATGCTTGTTGGTGATGCTGAAAAAAAGAAATTAGAGTCAACCGGTGTAATTAAAAATATGATTGAAATTGACTCTATTTCAGGGGGAAAAGAGGATGTCAAAATCCTGGCAAAATTTCAACTTGGAGGCTTGATGTCTTATTCCTAGAATTTTTTGACATTGGAATATTGTGGTGATATGGGAATTGAACCACATAAATCAATAAGGGACTATGAAGAGGAAAAACAAGAGCCGTACATTTTGAGATTTGAAGGCGCAAGGAAATAACATGGCATTCCTCACATAAAAGCCATGAAACGCAAAATGAAGCAAAAGGCATTTGGCTTTTTCATTTACTTACCACCACCCACTCGTGATCACAAGCTTGAATCTAAGTTAGGTGACTAATTCGATCCTCTAATGGGAGAGAAAAATTGTAAAATTGACTCGCGTCGTGCCACGACATTAAATGCGGCATTTGGTGGGAGGCAACCCATCGTTTTCTAAATTTTTAGTCATTTTTAAATTTTTTTTTAGAATAGCTTAGTATATTATTTTTAACTAATCTGTAAAGTTTTATAATTTTTGTAGTTGATTTGCGCAGGTCGGGGTGTCGGGGCAGTCCCAAACCATTAGCTGCTGAAACTTACAGAAACTGCAGACCTACACATTCGCAAAGAATGATATGCGGTCGCGAAGAGAAAATATTTTCCTAAAGCTTCATGATGGCGCAAAGCCAGATGCAGTCACACACCAATGGGAAACTTTTACTTTTTTTGAACACGTGTCTCTACTTGGTATCGCGGCCAAGGTAAGTTCTGAACGATAAAATACTGGAAATCAGTTTCAAAAGTTACTGGAATGCCCAAACACAGAAACTGTTCCCCCCTTCTACCCTACCCCAAAAATCATCTCCATTTCTCCTTTGCTTCAATTCCATTGCCATATTCACTCATAATTCTCAAGGTATATGGCTTCTCTCTTATCTCTTAAGTTTTTTTTCCTCTCCTTTTCTTGGTGTGAAATGATAGAAGAGCAATGCGTTCTTGAGGTTTTAGGGCTTGAGTTTAATTTTTGAAGTAAAAATCTTGTGTACTTTACATACTTGCTTGTTGGGTGAGGTTGGTTGAGTGTGAGTGTTTTATTATTTACAAACTTTGGCCAAGATGTGTACTAAAAATAGCTGAAAAATGAACAAAAAATTGGTGCACACGAATTGTTTGAGAAAAAGCCTGGAAGAGCTATGTCTGAGCAAGGAAAAAGACCTTCGCGACGACCCATTCCGCGATCGCGTAGGTCTAATTCTTCTTGCAAGAACATTTCTCTTCGAGATCGCGATGTCGTTTCCTCGATCACATTGCTTTAATTCTGTAAAAAACAAAATATTCTTGGCAGTCGCGATGGTCAATTCCATGATCGTTATTCTTTAACCTCCAAGTAGCAAAATAGTAGCTCTTCTAATTTTGACCCGAAAGCTTTTTGATCCCTTTCTTTGGCCTAAACTCATCATACAAGAGAGCTTTAAGTGTCTATACAAGTGTTTAACATGTTTACTATGCTTGTAGGTACTTTAAGCTTGAAAATGGCTTCGACATCAAATGATAATGTTCACGAATTTGCCGACCAAGTTTCCCAAGAGGAGTACTTTGATCGGGGCACATTCTCATTGCTAAGATGTTCCCACCGCTATGACAAACAACTATGTAGAAGCATTATCAAGGAAATTAGCATTCTTTTGACGGACCTTGAAGGCTGATGGACGAGTTCTATGGAAGGTTGGTGTCAAGTGGATGGATTTGCTTTGCTGAGGAAACAAGAAAAGCAAATCACGAAGTGACAAGAAAATTTTATGTGAATGCCTTGGAGATGAACTTCAAGAATGATTTGGTTGTCATTGTTAGGGGCAAGGCAGTCCGTTTTGATCCAAAATTGATTAATGCATACGACAATCTTTCCAATACTGACAACACGGTGTATAGGGAAAGAGCTAAAAAGTTGGGCGCACAATGGGTTGCGGACCATTTGCATGGAGGAAAGATGCCGAATTGGATAAAAATCACTCAAGGATTGAGTCTTCTGAGTTCACTGCCAAAGCCAAGACTTGGCTCTCAATTATCTGTGCTTGAGTCATGCCTTCATGTAATGGGACAGAGGTTACACTTGTGAAGGAAAGGGTGATTTGGGCTCTCATGGAGGGCACACCAGTGAATGTGGGACAGATTATAGTTGATGAGATAGCAGAGGTTGTTGCGGAAAGGACATAAAGTTTATTATTCCCCTCCTCCATCACTCATTTATGCCATGAGGCGGGGGTGAAGAATAGATCTACAGAGAATGAAAAGAGTCCATAGAAGCTCATTCACCCATTGCTGAGAAAGGGAGCGGGTAATGCACAGAAGAAAAGAAAGATTGATGTAGCATCTACTTCATTTGGACAGTTTCCTTGACACCATTACTGAGATGCTCGATTCTTTCGCAGCTGACACAGGGACTTCTACTACCATTGTACCACTTGAGCAGGGACCTCTCACACTCAGGTATATCTCTCGCTAGGTCTATGACATAGAGACATAGGTCCGCCAGCTTGTGGAAGGTCTCCCTTTTGGACTGTCTGGAGAGAGCACATCTGCAGGTCCGTTTGGGATAGGGAAGAGTCCATATTTGAAAGATCTTATTTGAGAGAAGGATGCTATTAAAGCCA
The DNA here is from genome assembly GCF_000390325.3 of Nicotiana tomentosiformis. Lineage (NCBI taxonomy): Eukaryota > Viridiplantae > Streptophyta > Magnoliopsida > Solanales > Solanaceae > Nicotiana > Nicotiana tomentosiformis. The sequence goes on from NC_090814.1 coordinate 32,343,584, forward strand.
AACTGGGTAAGATTGAGCGAAGGTAGCTAAAGTAGAGAGAACATGAAAAGAAGAAGAGCAAATTTCCTGACAAAGATTAAGAGCACACTGAGGACATTTTGTGGATTAGATGACAATGATGAGGATGACTTGGAGCTCACAGTTTTCAGTACCTCTAGTTAAGAGTGATGCAGATTTCAGGGAGCACCTCTCACATTTTACCTTGTTTTGTTTAGTTGCATTGATGAGAGTGCAACATTTTAGGTTGGGGTTGGCTCATTTATATGTGATGGATGTATGTGGAGCATGACTATTTTATGAACTTGATAGATTGGTTAACTTTTTGAAGTTTATTAGTGATATTTTTAGTTTATTTCCAGCATGTTAGTACTAGTTTTTTTATTTTATTGTTTATTTTGTTACTTTATTTACTTTTAGTAGTATTAATTAAACTCCTTGGCTTTTCATTATGTCACGATTCTTTTCTAAGGAAATAATTTGTATCGAACTGGGTGATGATGGATGGCATGACAACTTCCTGAAAGGATTAGTCTTGTATAGTTTTCCTCTTTTTAGGCAAATCTTTTTAAAGCTAGTTTAGTAGCTAGTAGTGAATAAAGTGGTTATTGAGTGTGATCTTTTGTCCATAAACTAACTTGTGATTTGTTTGGTACCAACATATTTATACTTTAGCATATGAATTGTTGGTGGTTTAAAATGAAAAATAATTGAAGTGATAATCCTTGTAGTGACTTTTAGGTTCTATTTTTTTCTCTTTGATTCATTAAATAGTCTTTTAGGCTATATGTTAGTTTGTTTGAGTTCATTGGTCTCAATTGGATTTTGGATTTATATTTCACTTGCGTTTGCATGTGCCATGTGTGGTGAGATTTGTTATGAGTTCTTTTGCATTATTTATAGTCTAGAAGTTGCTCGGAATGTATTTCAAGGCGAAATCCTAGACTAACTTGGTTTGAAAAATGATGTTAGACCTTCCTTGGACCGTTCTTGTGCCTTAAATTTCCTACCATTGCATATTTTGCCTAGGCAACCCATTTTGAGCCTTTAACCTTTTCTTTGACAACCATGTTACAAGATTTATTCTTTTGTTCTTTATTGATCTATCTTTTGGCTTTCTACCTCCCTGTGTGATATAAAAGTGTAAACATAGGCTAAAAACCTTTGGGAATGACAGTTAGAAATGTTGTGATGTGGAAGTTGCTTAAAAGGTGAAAGATTAAAAAGACAAAAAATAGAGAAAAAGAAATAGTTGAACCTTCCTTGGTTTTTGAAAAACAAAAAAAGTAATAAAGAAGAAAAAGGAAGAAAAAATAAGGAGTTGTAATTAAAGGGAAGACTAGGTGGTGAAATGAAAAGTGAAGAAAGGGTGAAAAAGTTTTTGAAAGAAGTGTTCTTTAATTATTGCAAATTATAGTACTTATGGAGGTTTTGAATCACACTTACCCAAATTGTACCCTACCTTAACCAAAACACTAAATTACAATCCTTTAGGTCCTAATTGATTTTAACCAACTGTGTCTACATTAGTGAAGAAATGCATGAATGGCAAGCCTATGGCTCTACTTGTGTGCATTTGAACATCTTTTGTGTGAGTGTGTGTGTGTGTGTGTGTATGTGTGTATGTATGTGTGTGTGTGTGTGTGTGTGTGTGAGAGAGAGAGAGAGAGAGAGAGAGAGAGAGAGAGAGAGAGAGAGAGATAATTCTTTCCACTTGATATCTCATTTGTGTTTTAAATTACATTTTATAAGTATGTGATTCTCTCTTAAGTGTGAGGGGGCATGAGATTTGAGTTGTGAATTTAATCCAATTTTTATTTGGGAGGAATGAACAAAAGAAAGTTGTTTGTGATAACGAGGCAAAATTTGAAGCTTTAGTGTCATGAATTGGTTGCTACTTTGATTAACATGGTGTTTGAGCACTTGAATTGAAATGAACTTTGTGAGAAGTATTTGGTGATTCATATGCTTTGGATTAATTGTTGGTACCAACCAAAGTCACTAGATTGTGTTTAATTTAAAACTTTTTGACTTTAAATGATGTTTGGTATGTCATTGAGCTTAATTGTTGATTTTATTGAAGAATGTCTTAGTTGTTGACTTGCTTGAGGAAAAGCAATAGTTTAAGTTTGGGGGTTTGATGAGTTGATATTTTACCAACTTATCTCTTCTTGATACTTAGACTTTTGTATGATTTTATTGAGAAACTAAGGCATTTGTTTAGGTTTATTGGTATATTTCAGGTATTATGTGATTTAAAAAAGACACATAAGAAAACAAGTCAAAATGAGTTAAAATGGAAAAAAAATGAACTGTTGCCGGTATTGCTCTTCCTGATCGCGGAATGTCTTGGTGCGATCGCGAACATCCAGGAAAATAGTAATCGCGAATGCAGAGTTTGAGTTGCAAACGCGAAGAAGGAAAGCTGGTCAGCCACTAGTCAAGTGTTGTAGGCGATCGCGAGGTGGAAAGATGCGATCACAGACTTCCTAGAAGATCTTTGTCGCGAACGTGAGGTCTTTAAGCGATTGCGGTACAAAAAAGTCTGGTCAGCGGCTGGTCAAATATTCTATGCAAACGCAATTTGAAGTACACAATCGCGATTCATTGCAATGTTGTTCATCGCGATCGCATGGTATTTTTCGCGATTACGATTCCCATAACTGGTCAGAACATCTGAACAGTTTTGGAATTTCATGCTTTTTGTTCTCAACCCATTTAATAATCGACCCAGCTTATTTGGAAGTGATATTTGGAAAATCTTTAGTCTTCTTGACTAGAAAATACAAGCTTGGAGCTAGGGTTCTTACACCACACTTGGTGGTTGAAGATTTGAAGACTTTGGATGAGATTTTCTTAAGAATCGTGATGGCACCTAGTTCCTAAGACTAGGTAAGCCTATCACATAATGAGATCAACAGAAAATATCAACTAAACTATTAATGAAAACTGAAGAGTACCATAATATAACCCAAAGCAGAATACAATAGTCATAAATCCCAAAACTCTGTAATACTGAGTCATATGCTCTACAAGAAATACATAATAAGTCTCAACGTTGTTACACCCCATATTTTCGTACGTGAGAGTATTCATAGGTCAATTGATGTAAGCTCAAAAATGAGGTCGTCTTGAAAGTACATAAAGTAAGTTAATTATGTTTTCTTGGAGATTACAAATCTTTAAGATCATGAATAACAAGTACCAAGAGGGTTGGAAAGCTCAGAAGCTAAACGAAAAATAAGTTTTGTCGAAAGTCGATAAGTTTGGAATGTTATAACATGCACTTTGGGATGAGACTAGGGTTCTTAAAGTCATAATGAGGTTATGTTATGAGTTATTTTATGCTTATGAAAGTCGTGTTTTAGGTTTTTTTATTCAAGCGAGTGGTGGAACAAAAGTTGGCAAAGGTCATCACAAGTTACATTCATAAATGTGTTGAAATTTAGGTCAAATGTAGCAGAGATTTTATCCCAATATACTTGGAATTATGGGATGATCCACATATCAAATTGAATATCCACAAGTCTAGTTTATAACGCATTAAATCGTTTATCGATACGACATCGTAGTAGAGAGATATTTGCAGTTTTGCAAGACTGCGGAGACTGCATAGGTGTGTAACTGGAGATTTTTTACCAATACATTTAGTGTGCTATATGAGGTCTTTTTCATACATATTATATACCAAATTAAAGGTCTTGGAATTTAGTTTCCAACGCTCTTAACCATTTATTCATATGACATCTGGATAAAAAGATATAAGCATCGGAAGATGGGCAAATGCTAGGGTGCCAAGCTAGCACCTCTTTGACTTTTCAAAAGTTGATATATATAGGTCTTAGGTCGTATTTATCTCTATATTTTCATAGCACACGACCATAGAACACCCATAAATATATCCTTAAGCTCCCTTCTAGGGTTTCAAAAAATATTAACATATCGGGTACGAAATCAAGAAGAGATAACATTATTCAATCAAATGAACCTTACCGAATTCCTAGAATACCAGTTAGATCCCGATAATAACAAAGTCAATTTCCGGTCAAACCTATAAATTGTTTAATCCTTCAAATTGCCAACTTTCAGCAATTAGAGCAAAAACCTTCTAGGAGCCTCCAAATCGAAATTCGAAAATATGCCCAAGTACAAAATCACCATTTGAACCTATTGGACCATCAAATCACCAGTTCGAGGTCATTTACTCGAAAGTCACACATTGATTAACTCTTCCAACTTAAAACTTTCATAATAAGGATTAATCTTCCAAACCAAATCTTGAACATATCAAAAATTAGAACCAACCATCCAAGAAAGGCGCAATGCATCATATGAAGCTAATCAAGGTCTCAAACGATTGAAAAAAATGATAAATCTAAAATTGACCGATTGAGTCGTTACATTCTCCCTCACTTAAAAATGCGCTCGTCCTCGAACGTGCCAAGAGTCATTCTAAAGCCGTCAAATAACTGAATAAACTCATCATACACATACCCATGAGTGATTGCATGCCATATTAATCCATATAAATCCATTAACACATTCCTGACTGAAGGTTCTTCCTTCAATCTAAGCCTTAGAACCCAAACTCCAACATTCGGAACCCCCTCTAAGATCTGATTCTTGTATATATACTTTGTATCAATCCCCACAAGATGCATCAAGTCAAAGATTTACTCCCAAGATGTAACCACACGACGTACCTTGTAACTCACATGCCCATAGCCATATCTTCTGCCAACAACAACTGCTCATTACCAGAACTAGTACCAATAATATACCTCACATCTAATAAAATATTATTCCAAACCTTGGCAGCACTGCTAATGATGAAAGAATCATATAGAAACTCATAACCACCCATCAAATCAATAAGTCATAGAGTTCTCTCGCCGACAAGAACCATTGTCAAATCTGAGCTGACTAATGGCATTCTTCTTTCAAACATACCTTATCCAAATCTGATTGTACTAATTCAAGGTCCAATAACCTCGTCTCACCCAGTGCAAGCTGCTCGACTGATAGGCCACATCAAATGTAACCAAGAACCTTATACAACGCAATTTGTGTATCAATCAAGCAATAGAAAGAATATGACCAATAATGAAAAGAGAGCCAAATAGAAGAACTATCCATCAAATTTACCAGATAAATCAACAAAGCATAATTCTATGAACCCATATCACGAAGGGGTAACAAAACACATGAAATAAGCACAAGGAATTGAATCCAACATAATAGTATTACGGCTTACCACTCGATCTAACATCATACCATCGTTGCATGCAACCTGATCCAACTAAACATCCACATAATAATACCCATTGAGCCAAAATCCTCATGCTTACCAAACTCATGTGTATCAATAACAAGAATGTAAAGTGCATAAACACAATCATTGGGAGACGGGTAGCATAAATTTCTACGAAAAAAAGGTAAGCACGATTATGGCGCACTAAGCAAATCAACATCTCAAGAGATCATGATATACATAATAACGTGAAATAAGTCTCAAATCAATATCATAAGTACATAAACAAATACAGGGTCTAAACACAACCGTAAGTTTCTAACAAACACCCATAACCCAATGTCACATCATCACGAGCATCTACTAAGACTAAATAGTATCAATTGAACAAACACATATGTCCAAAAAGGTAATACATAGAAATAAATTGATAAGTATGAAGGGGAATGCATGTGATGCGGATCGGATCAAGTAAAACAGCTCATCACGAAGTCTCCAATACACACTACTACTCAGTTGGATGGGTACCACTAGTACCTTCCTCAAAACCTATACAAAAATGTGAAGAAGTATAGTATGAGTACAAAACTACGTTACTCATTATGTATCAAGTCTAGCCTCAAAGAAGTAGTGGCGAGAAAAATGACATCGACACTTACTAACAGTAAATAAATCAGGTGAAAGCATAGATAGGATTCGAAGCAAGGCATAGTATCATCAAATAAATATGAAAGCTAGAGCCACATTGCATATGAAATTTTAAGCATGCTTAACAGATATAAAAGATCCAACCAGGTGTTAATACCTTAATCCTCGTAGAAACACATGATGTTATTCAACCAGCGTTTATATAAAAAACATTGCATGAGTTCAAGATATGTATATATGCATGCTCAGGAGATACGTAAATATGCATGCTCAGGATCCCTACTCAACCTCACAGCACAAATCCATGTGCCTGACATAGGCCATGCGTCCAAACTAATTACCAAATCTTAGTGCCTACACGCACAGGGCCCAAAATAACATGGGTAACCACTTAACTCTGGAGGGATGAATCCATATCCAAGTGTTGATCATTATACAATCAATGAACATTAACCAACCATTGTAGCGTGCAACCAGATACAATCATAATACCATCAATAATCAATGATCAATGTCCGCTCGTAATGTCCTTGGTGCCAAATTCCACAACTTTACACAACATCCAACTCTCCAACTTGTGCATATGTATGTAAAATAATATCATTTAGAATCACTGGACATAACAATAAAATTGCATATAAAAGCTCATAGGGCTAAAAGATGGGTATGGCTAATCATGTAATTCAATTTATCACAATAGCTAAGTAAGCAATGTTAACATTCAAAAGTCTTGCATATCCATAACATGAATAAATTAAGTTATGTAACCACCAATTATGAATGAAATAAAACAATTGTATGACTATGGCTAGATAAGAAATCTCAACATGGCAAAACAATTTTGTATGCCCAATTCAAAAAGTCATAATACTAAGCATATTTCTAATCCATAATTACAAGTCATCACATAGTTATAGAATTAACGGAACATGGATAATAAATTCACATATTCCTAACAAGGCATAATCACAAGCCAATCTCTGGCGAATATGGTCATAACCTAGCTACGCCATATACGCTCGTGTAGTGACCCCATAGGTCATTTTGAGTTCTTGCTTCCCATTTCATGATTTGAGACCTTTCATAGTTCTATTTAATTATTTATGACTTGCATCAGTGGTCCGTGTTGATTTTTGAAAAGTTTAAATGTGATTTTCTAAGAAAACTTGATTTTTGAACTTGAAAATAATTACTTAGCCACTGTCAACATTATTGGCAAATGACCTCGGATCGGTATTTTGACAATTCTGGTTGGTTTGTATGATGATTTTGGACTTGAACGCATGTTTGGTAGGGTTTCGGGTGACCCGGGCCTGTTTTGGGGCTTAATGTGAAAAGTTGGAATTTGAAGTATGAACTTTGAATTCTTTGAGTTTTGATATTTGATTCTTGGTTTTAGATGTTAATTTGATGATTTGAGCTAACGATCAAGTTTGTATGATGTTATTATACTTGTGAGGATGTTTGGATTGGGTCCATGGGGCTTGGGTGAGTTTTGGATGAGTTTCGGACTGATTTGTTAGGATTGAGTTGATGGTGTTGTAGACGTCACAATTTTGATATCTGATCGAAAATGCGAGCCTCATATTTGTGAGTTCTAGCTCGCATTTGTGATGCTGGGAGGAGAAGGGGCAGTTTCGTGTTTACGAAGCTTAGCTCACATTTGCGAGGATTCCACTCTTCGCATTTGCGAAGCTTTTGTCGCATTTGCGACTACCGCAATTGTGATACTTGTGTCGCATTTGTGAGATCTGAGGCTCAGTGGCTGGATCGCATTTGCAACAATTTAATCACTTTTGTGAACATCGCAATTGTGAATAAGAGTTCGCAATTACGATACCTGCAACTGGGTAAACGGTAAGCATTTCGGGATTTTGCTTATTTTATTCTATTTTTGAGACCTAGACTCTACATAGAGGCGATTTTGGAGAGCAATTTCTTCTCCACTTCATAGGTTAGTAACTTTAACTTGTTTTTGATTAAATTCCATTACTTTTCATTGAATTTCATGTCTAAATCTAAGATTTCATAGAGTAGAAATAGGGTTTTGGGTAGAGATTTAGGATGTTGTATTTTTTAGATTTATACCCTCGAATTGAGGTCAGATCACAAAACAAATCACCTATTTGGACTCGGGGTGAATAAGTAATCGGGATTTAGTCTTAATTGCAGATTTTGACCACGTGGGTTCGGGTTGACATTTTGTTGAATTTTCCAAATATGTTAAATATTGAACCTTTTTTATACTAGGGTAATTTCTAAAGCTTGTATTGACTTATTTGAAAATTAAATTGGCTAGATTTGAGTGGTTTGAAGGCTTGTGCTAATGGAAAGGCAGTGTTAGAGGGTTGATTTTTGCCGAAAAGAGGCAAGTGTCTTGGTTAACCTTGATTTGAGGGATTTAGGATATAATTATGTCTAATTGTTATGTGTTATTCGTGTTAGGGCGGCATATAAGCAAGGTGACGTGTTAAGCTTGTTGTGATATTGGGGTTGAGCATGTGGGTAAAACTAGTTTATTTACATCTTGTTGCCTTATGTATTGCGTTTTCATGCTTTGTCTAGATTGTAACTCCTTGGTTGTTTTCATTCGTGTTAGTAGCCGTGTTAAGCTTGTTATGATATTAGGATAATGAAAGTATTGAATTGTTGATTTGGCTATTGGTGCAAAGTGATGAATATTTCCTTAATTTCAAGCTATGTTTAATCGCTCTTTCTTGATATCATTTACGCTTCCTACCTAGCTTGGAATTGCCTTATATGTATATGCTTGGTGAGGACGAGTGAGGGCACGAAGGGTGCTTCCGTGCTTGAGAGGAAGAGTTAGTTGCACGAAGGGTGTTTCCATGTTTTCTTTATATATCAATATCATTGCACAAAGGGTGTTACTGTGCTTGAGAGGAAGAGAGAATATGCGCGAAGGGTGTTTCTGTACTTGCTATTATATTGTGCTTGTCAGATGAGAGTGAAAGCACAAAGGGGTTATCGTGCCGTTCTCGTCGGGGTTAGGCTTGACACTTATTGAGTACATTGGGTCGGTTATACTCATACTACACTTATGTGCTTCTTGTGCAGATTTTGGTGCTGGTTTCGGTGGTACTCAAACGACAGACTAGCTAGCTGGTGGAGGAGACCCGAGGTAGTGTTGCACTCTCGTTCGCATGCCTTGCAGTCTCCCTTCTCATAGTCTTACTACTGTTTATTTGTTTCGAACAGTGTACTGTTATTCCAAACTTCGTATTTTGGTTAAACTTGCATACACGCACACTAACTGACTCTAGTTTCTGGGAGATGTTTGATGGTTGTGGTTTTCAAACTTGATCTATTTTTTCCGAATTCTATCCTTTAATTATAGTATCATGTTATTTACATTTCGCATTACCTTTATTATTTCTATTTGTTGGCTTTTATAGCAAGTGGCGTTGGGTGCCATCATGATCCCTTGGATTAGGAATTTGGGTCGTGATAGCTCGTCACCTCACATATATGTGGCTTCTAAATCAAACAATAAGTAACTAATAGATCATACATGGGGAGAACTCCCTCTTACAAGGATAGACCAGTGACTTACCTCTACCTAGTAAGCTTTAATCAATCAACCGCTGCCTTTACTTTCAAGTCCATCTCCAAATGAATCAAATATAGTCAAATATAACTCAATAACATCAAACAAAGCCATAGAAATCAATCCCAAACAATAAAGCTTCAATCTTTAATAAAATTCTAAAAAACGTCAACATAGGCCCAAATGGTAAAAACCCGAGTCAAGGGGTTGATCCCGACTACCCATAAACCCACAAGTCCAAATACATTATTATATTTTAAAATCGTGTCCAAATTGACCCTCAAATCTCAAAAATACACCCTCTTAAGTTGTAAACAAAAACCTCATATTTCTCTTTATAATTTCATATTTTAGGTATAGACCCCGTCCAAGCATTCTAACAAGTCCATATACTTCCTACAAACATGTCCTAAGTCTAGAAACACCAAAAAGAACAACAAAACCAAGAATCGGAGATCAAATCCATCTCTTAATTTTCAAATATTCCAACTTTGCTGAATGCATCCGAATCACACTTAGAAATTCCGGATTACAACCAAACTTTGTACACAAGTTCCATTTAACCAAATGAACCTAACCAAAGTCCCATAACACCAATCGGAACCCGATAACACCGAAGTTATGATGACCCGATAGGTCATTTTTAGCATTAGCTCCTCAATTTGTGTTTCAAGACCTCTTGTAGTTCGACTTGATGATTTATGACTTCCATGTGTGATTCTTGTCGATCTACAGAAAGCTTATATGTGAAATTGTAAAGAAAATGTGATTTTTTAATTTAAAAATGACGAGAGTTGACCACTGTCTACATCTTTGGTAAACGACCTCAGATATGTGTTTTAATGATTCTGGTAAATTTATATGATAATTTTGGACTTGTATGCATGTTTGGTTGGGATCCCAAGTGACCCAAGTCCATATTGGCGCGTTATGTGAAAAGTTGGAAAATTGAGTTCTAAACTTGAAAATCATGAGTTTTAATGATCGATTCTTGAATTTTGATATTATTTTGATAATTTGAGCTTGCAAGCGAGTTTTTATGATGTTATTATATTTGTGAGATGTAAGAAGTGGAGCCCGAGAAGCTCGGGTGAGTTCCGGATAGGTTGCGGACTGATTTTGGCTTAACAGGTGACTAATGTTGTAACTGGCCTATAGGTATCGCATTTTCAATGACCTATTCACAAATGCGAGCTTCACTTTAGCAAAGTCAGCTTCGCATTTGCGATGACTGACATGGATGGGCAGCTTCGTATTTTGTAAGCTTTGCTTGCATTTGCGATGGGGTCTTCTTTCGCAATTGCGAGGAATGTGTTGCATTTGCAACATTGGGAGTTAGAGGGCAGCTTCGCAATTATGAAGCATGGATCACATTTGCGGAAGGTGGGCCTTTGCATTTGCGATGGCTTTGTCGCATTTGGGACATCAGAGGCTTAGGGGATGGTTCGCAATTGTGACCAACTATTCGCATTTGCAACCATTTCAAATGCGAACAAGAGTTCGCATTTGCGATATCTGCAGCTAGGTAAAATGTGAGCATTTCGAGACATAGCTCATTTTACACCATTTTTTAACCCTAGACTCCAAATAGGCAATTTTTGGAGAGAAATTTCTTCCAAAATCCATAGGTTTGTAATCTTAACTTGTTTTTGCTCCATTTCCATTACTTTTTCATGAATTTTATCAAACTATCTACGAATTTTAAAGTACAAATTGAGGGTTTTGGGAGGAATTTAGGGATTCTATAAAATTGAGATCGAATTTTGGAATAAATTACATATCTAGGCTCGGGGGTGAATGGATAATCGGGTTTTGGTCTAAATTTCAGATTTCGACCACGTGGGCCAGAGTTAAGTTTTTGTTGACTTTTTCAATTATGTTAAAGATTGAACCTTTTTAATTTCTGGGTAGTTTTTAAAGCTTGTTTTGACTTGGTTGAACAATAAATGACTAGATATTGGTCGTTTTTAGGCTTGTTCTAAAGGAAAAGTTATTTTGGATTGTTGATTGTTTTCTGAAAAGAGGTAAGTATCTTGGCTAATCTTGCTTTTAGGAAAATGGGGTATAATTGAGTCTATTTGCTATGTGATCTATGTGTTGGGGACGACGTATATTCAAGGTGACGAGTGTATATGTGTTGATTGCGGGATAAGAATGCGGGTAGGGTTAGTTTTACTTTTACCATGTTGTTTTATGTCTTATGTCTTCCATGCTTTAGATATATTGCATAATTCTTTTATTTCTCGTATTCATGTTATTTCGTATGTTGAGATTATCGAGATATTGGGTGTAGAGATCATTGAATTATTGATTGGTTGTTGGTGCTAATTGTTGGAAGATTCTCATATGACGAGTTGTGTACAAATACTATTGTTGATGTTGAATTTGCTTCCCATCTTGCTTGGTATTGTGTTGTATGTGATGCTTGGTGAGGAAGAGTGAAATACACAAAGGGTGTTGTCGTTCTTGTGAGGAAGATTGAAATGCACGAAAGGTTTTGTCGTGCTTGTGAGAAAGAGTGATTGTGCACGAAGGGTGTTTTCGTTCCTTACTTATACATTGATATTATTGCACGAAGGGTGTTTCCGTGCTTGAGTGAATGTGAGGATATGCATGAATGATGTTTCCGTGCTGGTTTTTATATTATGATGTGAAAATGAGAGTAAAAACATTAAGGGTAATGTCGTGCAGTCTTGTCGATTTCATTTCTCTTTACTTTGATATTTGGAATGTGGATTTGGATTTGTGGCTTCATTAATTACTTTTGAAAGGTTGTTCAAAATATTTGTAAAACTATGAGTTGAGGCTTACTCGGTGACACTTCACTTTATTTCCCTATTTTGAGACCTTTACTTGTGTACTTGGTATCCCTTTTACTTGTTGTTATCCCGACATTATACTTGATACTTTACATGTTATTTCGTTACTTCTTGATATATAACTACACAGGTTTATGGTAGGTATCTTGTCTTAGCCTCGTCGGGGTTAGGCTCGAAACTTACTGAGTATATTGAGTCAGTTATACTTATACTACACTTCTGCACTTCTTGTGCAGATCCAGACTTTGGTACCAGCGGAGTCTCGAGAGGTGCTTAGCGGATACCATACGGGTGATTCGAGGTAGAGTTGCATTCCACTCGAAGTCCTAGAGTCACCTTCTTATTTCTATAGTACTATTTCTACTTTTCAAATAATATTGTACTTCTTTCAAAATAATGCATGTAGTAAACTTTAGAAGCTCATGTACTTGTGACTCCACGTCTTGGGATGGATGGAGTGTTAGCATTGATTCTAGACTTATTTTGTATACCTTTTGAGTTTCTTTTATTGTATATTGTTACCTTGATGTTAGCGATAAATTGCTATTCTTTCATAATATCTATTGCGTGTTTGCTTTCCTAGAAATCGATGTTAGGCGCCATCACAACCGACTGATTGGGATTTTGGGTCGTGACAAGTTGGTATCAGAGCCCTAGGTTGCAAAGGTCTCACGAGTCATGAGCAAGCTTAGTAGAGTCTTGAGGATTGGTATGGAGACGTCTGTACTTATCTCCTAGATGCTATAAGGATTTAGGAAAGTTCACTTTCTTTCTTTCTCTATCATGTGACTTTGTTCTATCATAAAGTTTGAATCATTCTCCTCTTATTCTCTCACAGATGTTCAGGACACATAAGTCATCCGCAGTTGATCAGGAGCTGGAGCCCAAGATTGCAGCCACTACCAGGGGTAGGGGTCGGGGCAGAGCACGTGGTAGAGGCAGAGCTCATCCTAGAGCAGGTGCAACGGCACCTATTGTCGAGCCTCAGATAGAGTAGAATGAGGAGATCCTTATTCCAACTGAGCCAGTAGGACTAGCTCGGGTCCTCTGACAAGAGGCCCCATCACTTTGGAGGATTCAGTGGTGCCTCGTCTGTAGGAAGGGGCTCCTGTGGTAGAGGCCATCCTATCAGGCTGGTTCAGTCAGCTCTACAGGTCACCGGGGTACTTCAGACAGCCACAATGCTCATGGATCTCATCCCGAGAAGCTAGCATACAGTGCACCTCCAGCTCTGTTTAGTTCACCTCCGATACAGAGTCACCAGGGTAGTTATTCAGGCTGACAAGGACAGCTCCAGGTTCACCAGTCATGTTAGCCAAGGGCTTGTTATGTATGTGGGGATCTGAGGTACGTAGCGAAGGTTTTCCCCAGGCCATAGAGTAGTATGCCGCATCAGAGTACTCGTGACATGATTCCGGCATCGGTTGCTCTACCATCCACTCAGCCAACCAGAGGCTGGGGTCCGGTTGCACAGGGTGGAAGCCACATAGTTAGAGGTGGAGGTCAGTCGGTGAGATGTCGTTCCAGAGGTGGAGGAAAGGTTGGTGGGGCTCAGACCCATTGTTATACACTAAACCCCATACGATCACGATCCTACACCTGCGACTGTGAATCACAAACAGCCAGCAAAATTTCTTATCCGCAATTGCGAGCCCCTGCTCCATGATCACGAGCCCCTACTCTTTGATCGTGAAACACTACAATACAGCAGCAAATGCAATAACATCTGAAACGGTCTGTAACCATACCGAAACTCACCTGATTCCCTCAGGACCCTGTCTAATCATTTCAACAAGTCCATATACTTCATACAAACTTGTACAAAGACTAGAAACATCAAAAACATCATCAAAACTAAGAATCGAAAATCAAATTCATTCCTTAATTTTGAAACCTTCCAACTTCTCTAAACGTGTCTGAATCATACTTAAACATTCTGGGTTACAACCAAACTTTGCACATAAGTTCATTTAAACCATTAGGACCTTTCAAGGACTCCTAATACCAATCAAAGATCATTAACCCAAAAATTAACTATTTGTTAAACTTATAAACTTCTAAACCTCCAAATTTTCAACATTCGATAAATATGATAAAAACCTTCTAGGAACCTCCAAAATCAAATCCGAACATACGTCTAAGTCCAAAATCATCATACAAACCTATAGGAACCCTCAAATCCCAATTCTGATGTTGTTTACTCAAAAGTTAACCCCTGGTCAACTCTTACCACTTAAGCCTTCCAAAATGTAACTAAGTATTCCAATTCACTCTCGAACCTTCCCGGAACCAAACCGACCATCCCTACAAGTTACAAAATATCAAAAGAAACTACCAGAAGAATCAAATAGGTGGACATGATTCTAATAGCCAAAACTATTGGCCAGTTCGTTGCATGCGTACAAGTCCAAAATCACTACAAACCTATTGAAACATTCAAATCACCAATCTGAGCATGCTTTCCCAAAATATTGATTTTGATCAACTCTTTCAACTTTAAGCATATAGTAGGAACTAAGTGTTTCAAATCGAACTCGAACCTCTTAGACCAAACCATCCATCCCCACAAGTCATAAAATATAAAATAAACCTAAGAAAACTATCAAATAGGGAAATGGGATCCTAGAACTCAAAATAACTGGTTGGATCGTTGCAATTTGCGGCTTAAGCGAGGTATATGGGTGCTTTACAACCCAACAATCTTGTCACAGTTGGTGAATAGATACACGATCGTCGTCCTGAAATTCAACAAAACATCTTTAGATATGTGTTTTGGGCCTTTAAATGATCTATTGATGGTTTCGTGCATTGTAGGCCTATCATCTCCATAAGATGGCACGCATGTCTATGTGAAGTACAACCAAACATTGTTGGTTGCAGTGTATTTTCTCTTGCATTTGCTATTTTCACCAATGAGAGTACTGAGACTTGGACATAGATTTTGAACCATTTAAAGAAGCATGTTGTGAAGTACAGTTCAGGTATTTATCTAATATTTGATCGACATTGTGGTATTTTCAATTGTGTTCATGATCTGGATGAATGGAAAAAGCCTCACGGCTACAACCAATCCTATGTTAGGCATTTAAAGATAAATTTTCAGAGGGCATATCCCAACCAAAGCCTACATAACCTTATGTGGCAAGCTGTAATACATCACCAGGAAAAGAAATTTCTACAATGGATACAATTGATTAAAGAGACAAACAATGAAACATAAGATTGGTTTCAAACAACTTGCGGAGCAATTTGTGGGTGGATTACGCACGGTATCGTTTCCTGTTGAAAGGGGAATAGAACATATGCAAAATTCGATGAAACATTTTGAGAATTACAAAAGGTGAGCATCATGGCATATATATTTTGAATACTACAGTAATCGTCATATTTTTTATGTTCGGACCAGTTCACTTCAAGGGCATGGAAATAACTTCCACACAACTTGTGAGCAAATACAAACAAGTTTATGTAACAAATAGACAAATTACCACATGCCATGGTCACACGCACAAAAGTATTTCTAGCATGCTGGATTTCCGGTTAAGCGCAGAATATAGTGTTGAAGCATATGTAAAAGCCTATAGTGGGTATTTCTAACCACTAGGTGATGAGTCTTATTGGTCACCAAAATTATTTACAATGATCTGTAACAAAGTATTTTTGCATCGAAACAAAGTGCAAAAAAGAAGGATTCACAACTAGATGGATATACCAAATAGCACATATAGACAAAAATATGGACAGTGCACACAAACAAGACACAATCGATGTAAGTATCCTCTAAATTAGAGAGCTGGTAATTTAAGTTGTGGTGGCAGTTCCTATAATGTAGGCGTTTCTCAGGCATATTTTTAGTGTGTTATATGTCGTTTGATGTATTTATATGTTTGTAAACTGTATAAAAATATTTGGTGAGTGAGTTCTTAAGTTAACATGTATGCATTGTATGCATTAAATGATAGTTTACTTTTTCATAAAAACCACAAGCAAAGGAATGAAAATCAGTAAATAAAAGACATAGAGAAACATGGAGTAAAAGACTCAACATGTAAGTCTGAATAGCTCTGTAAATAATTTCATATTTATAATGTCATGCATATGCTTATAAATGTCATACCATGCATAGGTATATGCGTTCATAACATTATCAAGCCTTTGAGGGCATCCCATCATATCATCTCGGCCACTGTGGGCAAATCATCAACGTATACCAGCTGATCAGGTAGTGGTGCGTATATAATGCCGTAACCTTTTTCCATATCCCATATACATATAATATATGCGTATATAACGCCATCTGGTTATGGGTCAATGCGCATGTATAAATGCATGAAATGCATAAGAAATACGTTAGTAAGATTCCTCAGAATGTCATAAGATCAATATGCCTTTGATTAATATCAGGAAATAAACTTTATCAACTTACGTATTTTCTGAGACCCATGAATAGATGATAGAATAATAGGACACATGGGGAATCAAGAACATAGGCACTTCTAGTACTTCTATGAATAGAGTCATTTATGAAAGTTGTGCATTTACTCATTTCGTTTGTATCGTATGGATCATGCCAAAAGGAAAGAAGGAATAGCCTTAACATACCTGAGCCGATTCTCTTGACAATCCCTCTAACATATGTCTTTTGTGATAAAACACGTAACGGCGGATCGAAGTAGGAAAAATTCGTATGATATTCTTGAGAAAGATTGTACCGTGCTCCCTTAGAATTTGCAATTCACGCTGCACCTTGTAGGGATTCTTAAGAATATCATATGGATTTTTCCCTACTTCGATTCGCCGTTACGTGTTTTATCACAAAAGACGTATGTTAGAGGGATTGTCAAGAGAATCGGCTCAGATATGTTAAGGCTATCCCTACTTTCCTTTTGGCATGATCCATATGATACAAACGAAACGAGTAAACGCACAACTTTCATAAATGACTCTATTCATAGAAGTATTAGAAGTGACTATGTTCTTGAATCCCCATGTGTCCTATTATTCTATCATCTGTTCATGGGTCTCAGAAAATACGTAAGTTGATAAAGTTTATTTCCTGATATTAATCAAAGGCATATTGATCTTATGACATTCTGAGGAATCTTACTGGCATATTTCTTATGCATTTCATGCATTTATTCATGCACATTGACCCATGACCAGATGGAATTATATATGCGTATATTATATGTATATGGGATATGGGAAAAGGTTACGGCGTTATATACGCACCACAACCTGATCAGCTGGTATACGTTGATGATTTGCCCACAGTGGACGAGATGATATGATGGGATGCCCTCAGAGGCTTGATGATGTTATGAACGCATATACCTATGCATGGTATGACATTTATAAGCATATGCATGACATTATAAATGTGAAATGATTTACAGATCTATTCAGACTTATATGTTGAGTCTTTTACTCCATGTTTCTCTATGTCTTTTATTTACTTATTTTCGTTCCTTGCATACTCGGTACATTATTTGTACTGACGTCCCTTTTGCTTGTGGACACTGCGTTTCATGCCCGCAGGTCCCGATAGACAGATTGAGAGTCCTCCAAGTAGGCTATCAGCTCAGCGGAAGGTGTTGGTGCGCTCTATTACTCCGGAGTTGCTTATTTGGTCAGTATGATATGGACATGTATTGTTTAGTATGGCGGGGCCCTGTCCCGACCTTTATGGTGTTTATCTACTCTTAGAGGCTTGTAGACATATGTCATGTACGTGAAAGATTGTATGGCCTTGTCGGCCTATGTTCAGTGTACGAGTGATCATTTTGGTCTTATAGGTCCTATGTCACCTATATAAGTTTGTATTACATGTTGGGTCGTCCAATGTTGAGTATTTCCTCATGTTTTATTCTACTTATCTCACGGTAGCCTCTCCGGCTCATTCACTTATGATAGTATGATATGAAAGATACGTTACGTTGGTACTCGATTGAGTAAGGTACCAGGTGCCCGTCGCGGCCCATCGGTTTGGGTCGTGACAAAAGTAGTATCAGAGCAGTTCTGTCTTAGGGAGTCTGCAAGCCGTGTCTAGTAGAGTCTTGTTTATGGGTGTGTTGTGCACTACACTTATAAGTAGGAGGCTACAAGGCATTTAGGACTGTCACTCTTTCTTCTTACTCTAGATCGTGTGGTAGAGCTCAGTTGTAAGAACTCAATTTCCTAAACTCTATCTTATTCATAATACAACGATGCCTGCAAGTATAGACAATCAGTTTGACGAGCCCTCATAGTAGACGAGGTTAGCATTTAGCGAAGGATCGGTAAGACTCCACCTCATTCGGAGTGCAACCGAGTTTATGAGTCATCGTGTCAGAATTTTGCTACAGACTTATGGGTAGGCCGGTACCCGTCCCATTTGATGTCAAATACTCTTAGAGGCTTTGTAGACAGTGGTTCATATTGTATAGTATGTCAGAGGCCTTGATGACCCATATGTATTCATGTTTTAAGAAAGACGGCTCATTGATACAGTGCTTTCCCACTTATAGTTATACATTATGAGTTGTGGTCATGTTGGCCCAGTTACCAACGATAGTACGATAAGAAAGATATGCTACGTTGGTACTCGGTTGAGTAAGGCACCGGGTGCCCATCGTGACCCTTTGGTTTGGGTCGTGACAAATAGACTCAAGGGAACCTCGCAAATGCGAACCCTATTCCCTCCGCAAATGCAACAGTTTCATCGCAAATGCGAAATTTCCTACCCAGACCCATACTTCACAATTGCGAACCAGGCATCGCAATTGCGACACCAGAGAACCCCTGCTATGCTCGCAATTGCAAGGCTGGTGCTCGCAATTGCAACATTAGAGCACCTGCATACCAGCAAGTTCAGTTTTCAGTCCAAACCATTCTGTGACACGTCGGAAACTCATCCGAGCCCTTGGTGCTCCAAACCAAGCATCCACACAAGTCTGAAAACATTATAAGAACTTACTCGCATGATCAAAATAGAAAAATAACATCTAGAACAACGAATCAGACTCCAAAACGCATGAATTTCAAAGTAAAGTTCAAGAACTTTTAGAATTGCAACCAAGTGTACGAATCCTATCAAATCAACTCCAAACGATACCAAATTTTGCAGAGAGGTTCTATATAGCATAACAGACCTATTCCAAGTCCCAAAATCCAATTCCGAACCGAATAGCCGAAAGTCAACCTATGGTCAAACTTCTAAACCATAAATTGCCAATTTTCGGTGAAATAACACAAATCAACCTACAAACTTCCGAATTCGATTATGGGCATACGCCTAAGTCCAAAATCACGATAAAAAACTACCTAAGCCATCAAAACACCGTTAAGGGGTCATTTTTACAAAAGTCAAAGTTTGATCAACACTTCTAACTTAAGCTTCTAAGCCAAGAATCAGAGGGTCTAAATCAACCCGAAATATTCCCAGAACGAAACCAATCAAACCCCGCAAGTCATAAAACCTAAATTACACATGAGTAAAGCATCAAAAGGGAAAACAGGGCGCAATTACATAAAACGACTGGTCGCGTCGTTACATTCTCCCCCTCTTAAAACAAAACTTCATCCTCAAATGTGTATAGAGACCTACCTGAAGTGATGAAAATGAGAGGATAATGGCTTTGCATGTCGTGCTCGGTCTCCCAGGTCACTCCTCGATTGGATGACCCCTCTATTGAACCTTCACTGAAGTAATATTCTTTGATCTCAATTTCCGGACCTGTCTGTCCAAGATAGCCACCGACTCCTCAATATTTGTCAAATCCTTGTCTAATTGGACTGAGCTAAAGTCTAAAACATGAGACAGATCACCATAATACTTTCAGAGCATGGAAACATGGAACACCAGGTGAACTACAGATAAAGTAGGTGGCAATGCAAGCTTGTAGGACACCTCACCAATTCTCTCAAGGATCTCAAAAGGACCGATATACCTAGGGCTCAACTTGCCCTTCTTCAAGAACCTCATCACACCCTTCATGGGTGAAACCCGGAGCAAAACTCGCTCTCCAACCATAAATGCTACATCACGAACCTCTTAATCAGCATAACTCTTATGTCTAGACTGGGCTGTATGAAACCGGTCCTAAATCAACTTGACTTTCTCCAAGGCATCTCGAACCAAATCTATGCCCAACAACCTAGCCTCTCCCGGTTCAAACCAACCAACTAGAGAATGACAATGTCTCCCGTATATGGCCTCATAAGGAGCCATCTGAATACTCGATTGGTAGCTGTTGTTATAGGCAAACCCTGTAAGCAGCAAGAACTGATCCCAAGAGCCCCTGAAATCCATAACACAAGCACAAAGCATATCCTCTAATATCTGAAGGGTGCACTCGGACTGCTCGTCCGTCTGGGGGTGAAATGCTATACTCAACTCAATCTGTGTGCCTAACTCACGCTGCATAGCTCTACAGAAATGCGACGTGAACTGTGTGCCTCGATCGGAGATGATGGACACTGGCACACTGTGGAGACGAACAATCTCACAGATATAGATCCGAGCTAACTGATCTGAAGAATAGGTGGTCACCATTGGAATGAAATGAGCAGACTTGGTCAGCCTATCTACAATCACCCGTATTGCATCAAATTTCTTCAATGTCTACGGGAGCCCAACAACGAAATCCATGGTAACACGCTCCCACTTCCATTCAGGAAACTTAAGGCTCTAAAGCAAATCGCCCGATCTCTGATGCTCATACTTCACCTACTGACAATTTAGGCATCGAGCCACATACTCCACTATATCTTTCTTAATTCTCCTCCCAATAGTGCTGCCTCAAATCCTGATACATCTTAGCGGCACCCGGATGAATAGAGTTCCGCGAACTATGGGCCTCCTTAAGGATCAACTCACATAACCCATCTACATTGGGCACACATAACCGGCCCTGCATCCGCAACACACCGTCATCTCCAATTGAACCTCCTTGGCTTCGCCATGCTGTACCGTATCCTTAAAGACAAGTAAATGAGGTTCGTCATACTGACGCTCTTTGGTGCGCTCATATAAAGAAGACCTAGAAACCACGCAAGCAAGAACCAGACTGGGCTCTGAAATATCCAATCTCACAAACTAATTAGCCAAGGCCCGAACACCCATGGATAATGGCCTCTCCGTTGCCGGTAAATATGCCAAACTACCCATACTCTCTGCCTTTCGACTCAAGGCATCAGCCACCACATTGGTCTTCCAATGATGATACAGAATAATGATATCATAGTCTTTAAACACTTCTAACCATCTTCGTTCCCGCAAATTAAGATCTTTCTTCTTGAACAGATGCTGGAGACTCCGGTGGTCAGTAAAGACCTCACATGGAACATCGTACAAGTGCCTCCAAATCTTCAATGATGAACAATAGTAGCCAATTCCAAGTCATGCACCAGATAGTTCTTCTCATGGACCTTCAACTGCCAAGACACGTAGGTAATCACCCTACCGTCTTGAATCAACACCGCGCCAAGCCCAATACGTGACACATCACAATACATAGTGTAAGACTCCGAACCCGTAGGCAACAGCAACAGTGGGGCTCTAGTCAAAGCAGTCTTGAGCTTTTAAAAGCTTGCCTCACACTCCTCGCACCATCTGAAAGGAGCACCCTTCTGGGTTAATCTTGTCATAGGTGCACCAATGGATGAGAAATTCTCTACAAAACAGCGATAATACCCGGCCAAAACCAAGGAAATTCCGAATCTCAATAGCTTAAGATGGTCTGGGCCAACTCTGAACTGCTTTAATCTTCTTCGAATCTACCTTGATCCCCTCACTCGACACCACATGCCCCAAAAATATCACCGAATCGAGCCAGAACTCACACTTTGAGAATTTTGCATACAACTTCTTCTCCCTCAAGGTCTGGAGCATGATACTCAGACACTACTCATGATCCTCCCAACTGCGGGAGTACACCAAGATGTCGTCAATAAATACAATGACGAATGAATTAATATGTGGCTGGAACACACTGTTTATCAGGTACATAAATGATGCTGGGGCGTTGGTCAGCCCAAATGACATCACAAGAAACTCGTAGTGACCATATCGAGTCCTGAAAGCAATCTTTGGAATATCCGGATCCTGAATCTTCAACTGATGATACCCTGACCGCAAATTAATCTTTGAGAACACTCTGGTACCCTGAAGCTGGTCAAATAAGTCATTAATGTGCGTTAATGGGTACCTATTCTTTACTATAACCTTGTTCAACTGCCGATAATAAATACACATGTATATAGAACCATCAAACTTCTTTACAAATAAAACCTAAGCACCCCACATCGAAACATAGGCTGACTGAAACCCTTATCAAGCATCTCTTACAATTTCTCCTTCAACTCCTTCAACTCTATTGGTGCCATACATAGGGTGGGGTAGAAATGGGCTGATGCCTGACAACAAGTCAATATCAAAATCGATATGCCTATCGGGCGGCATGCCCAGAAGATCTACTTGAAATATATCTGGGAAGTCTCTCACTATCGAAACTGACTTAATAGTAGGAGTATCCACACTGACATCTCTCACAAAGGCTAGTTATGCATCTCACTCCTTCTCAACCATCCAATGAGCCTTTAGAAAGGACACAACCCTGCTAGAAATATAATTCAATGTACCCATCCACTCTAACCACAGATTACTTGGCATAGCCAGTATCACAGTCTTGGCGTGATAATCAAGAATAGCATGATAGGGCGACAAGCAGTCCATGCCTAAGATCACATCAAAGTTTACTATATTGAGTAGTAATAGATCAACTCTGGTCTCAAAATTACCAATAACAACCAAACATAACTACTACACACGGTCCACAATAATAGAATCCCCCACAGGCATGGACACATACACATGAGAACTCAAAGAATCACGAGATATATCCAAATACAGAGCAAAGTAAGATGACACATATGAATAAGTGGATCCTGGATCAAATAAGACTGATGCATCCCCATGACAAATCAGAACAATATGTGTGATGATTGCATCAGATGCAACTGCCTCCGTCCTACCCAGAAAAGCATAGAATCTGGCATGGCCTCCCTCTCTAGGGAGACCTCTACCCACCTGACCCCCACCCATAGCTGGCTGTGTGGGTGGAGCATCAACTGGAGCAATAACCATGGCTTGTGAAGTTTGTGGACTTGGTGGAATCCGTGGAGCCTGAGTAGTCTGTGGAGGTGCACCCCTCCTGAGTCTGGGGCAGTACCTCACCATATATCGGGTATCAGCACACTCAAAGCAAGCTCTTAGTAGGAGTGGCTGCTGAAGCTGACTTGGGCCTTATTGGCAATACTAACCGCTGAAGGCACACCGTGTAGGAGGTGCACTAGATAGTGGCTGAGCAAAATATGCAACCTGAGACCTCGGAATAGCGGAGAATCACTAGAAGCCGGAAGTGCTGAATGAACTGGACGACTTACATAGCCTCTACCATGACGGGTTGCAGCTGGGGTGCGAGCACCACTATATCCTCCCGAATCTCGAGGCCTCTTGGCCTTTCTGCCCTCTCGCTCACGGCCCCGCATACCCTCCAACCTCTGCACGATCTCTACCACCTGCTACTACGGAGTATTTGTCTCAAACTCTCTAGACATGCTGAATCTAATACCATAGTTGAGCCCCTCTATAAATCGACAGACTCTCTCTGGCTATGGAGACCAAGGTAGGTGCATGTCTGGACAACTCACTGAATCTGATGGCATACTCTGACACTGTCATAGCACCCTGGCGCAGCTACTCAAACTCCATGCGCCATGCATCCCGAAGGGTCTGGGGAACAAACTCTCTCAAGAATATCTCTGAATACCGAGTTCATGTGAGTGAAGATGCATCGGCTAGGCTACCCTCCTTATAAGCTTGCTATCATTGATACGTTGCTCCTGAAAGCCGGAATGTAGTAAACACAACTCCAATCATTTCCACAATACCCATGGTGCGGATAATACAGTTGCACTTCTCTTGAAAATCCTAGAATCCTCTATAGATAGGCCACTGTAAGTAGGAGGATGATACTTCTTGAACCTCTCAAGTCTAAGCTACTCCTCCTCATATGCCACTGCCCTAACCTCGGGCTAAACTGGAATAACAAGCTGTGCTGTCATATACTCCAGGACCTGATCAACATGGACTTGCTGCTCTAGAGTACGGGACGCGGGAGTCTGAGCTCCTTCCCCAGCCTGAGATGTGGCTGGTGCAAGTGGAATCAACCCCGCCTGACTAGCGTACCGAACATGCTCAAACATTATGCTAGGGTCTCGTGATGTGCATGGGTGACAATAGGTGCCTCGGGTGCTTGTCCTCCAACCGAAGCTAGTGATGGCTCCTCAGTCGCTGCTCGGGCAGGTGCTCTAGCTGAACCACGTGCCTCTACTCGCCCTCTGCCCTGGCCCCAGCCTCTCGCGGCTCTAGTAGGGGGCGTGGGTGTCTGATCATTGGATCCGGCAGTGCGTGTACTCACCATCTGTGAGCGAATAGAAAGTAAAAGATTCTGATTTTGAAGTCAACCAATTCGCTCAATAAGAAATCAAAGAAGTGGAATTCTCCTAGCAATTCTGTAGCCTCTCGAAGATAAATACAGACATCTCCGTACTGATCCCCAAGACTCTACTAAACCTACTTATGACTCATAACACTTATGAACCTAGAGCTCTAATACCAAATTGTCATGACCCCAATTTCCGACCTTAGGATGTCGTGATGGTACCTAGTCTCTAAGACTAGGTAAGTCGATCATTTAATAATAACTTCAAAGAAATGAACAAACTGAGATACTAAAGTAAAACAGATAAACTCATATTAACTTCCAAAAAAGAACCTTAACAACATAATTCCCAAAATCGGTGGAACTGAGTCATAAACTCCACAATATATTCTAAAACCTCTACTACAACACTGTTTGATAAAGGAAATAACAGTAATGAGGAAATAACGGAAGGTGAGTCCGAGGCCTACGGACGTCGAGCAGGAATACCTTGAAGTCTCTAGAAAATAGCAAATCAGTCAATCACTAGCGTCCAACACGAGCAGACGTACCTGGATCTGCACAAAAGATATGCAGAAGCGTAGTATAAGTACACCACAATAGTACCTAGTAAGTATCAAGCCTAACCTCGGTAGAGTAGTGATGAGGCTAGGTCAAGACACCTACTAGGAAAATATAAATGGAACCAAAATGTAATAACGGGAAGTAATGGAAAACAGAGAAATGAATGATAACAAGGCAGATTAATAACACGAACTAATGACAAAATTGTAAGCATAAAGACAACAAGAAGGAAGCAAATAACGAGAACCACAAATAATCAAATACAGACAAAACTGGTAAGACAAGGAAGAATAAAAGCAACAAGAACTGTTCAACCAATAACTCTTTTCAATATGAAATGCACAATATGAATCACTCGAGGTATCGCCTCGTATTCACAATTCACAATTTCAATTACAATATTTCCTTATAACACCGCGTGAGCCTTTACATTTAGTTTTGAAAATTATTTTTCCCGAAATAGCTACACGCATTTTAGTCCACCTTATCACACAACGTGGCTTCAAATAGTTCCCCTACTAGCAACACGCGTATCAAGCATACCTTATCTCACCGCATGCGTTTCAACTCCTAGCCTTATACCACCACATGAGTATCAATATCACAACATAATCATAACTCGCACCACAAGTGGCCATATGCCACAACTTGCCAAAAGAATCAACAATACCAATGTTTTCATAACAAATAGCCCATGGCTCAACCACAATGTGTATAAGAATCTTAACAATACAAAATGAATATGAATTGCTCAACAAGAAAGATATCTCAACAATTATCAACTTCACCTCAATGTGATAATGGCTTTTACAACTTCAACAATAATAACTCAACAAGAAGATATTCCACGAAATAACAACTTCAAGTAAAGGTAATTCAACAATTTATGAGGTAACAAGACAATAAGGAAGGCAATAACTTCAACTAAAGCATAAAAGAACAAATAACATGTAAGAGGTAGAACAAGCGTTAACATTGTCAAATAAAGCTTGTAAGGGTAGATTAACACATGTAAGAGTAGATTAATAATGAGGGATGTTGCTCCCAAATGCACATGCAAGTATATGTGGTCATACAAGTAATAAAATGATAAGTTGAGTGTCGAACCCACAAAGACGTGTGTTAACTACCCACTAATTTCACTATGATTGTTATTCAGTCGAGTCAATCAGAGTTCAAAAGTGTGATACACTAAGCAATAGATGTAACAAGCAACTAATTAATGAAGAAAAAATAGTTGTTGTGTATTTAGTAGAGATGAATATTCCAGGGTTGTGATCAATTCACCAATCCTATTGCGTAGTAATTAACTCTCCCTTTCATATAATTCTCTCATGGTTGTTAGTTAATCGAATAATTGCTCTCGTAGTATTCTCCCGAATTACTACTCGCCTATTCAAAATAGATTAACGCCTATATTCCTATGGAATCAATCTCTTAAGAAAGCATTAAAATTATGATATTTAATTGAGCATGGTGACTAGGTATATTCCTATCCTAACCACAAATCCGCCCCCACTTAGAGTAAAGATCATTCCCTCTTCAATTCTTCTCTAGCCTGGGCGCTACACTGTGGCATTTTTCCATTTCGCTCCCTTTTTGCTTCAAATCGCGCACCTTCATCCCACATTGCCTCCGAATGATTCCTACACATAAAAATACCATAAATTAGCACAAATTATTACATTACAGAACCAAAATCTACTAAACATGAGTAAAATGCGAGGCAATATTCATATAAATATACATACTTTAAGCCAAATATCAATACCACATACTTAGACTCTTGCTCGCCCTCGAGCAATGGAACTATAAACTACCCCCCGACAACCTTCATATCAACCATGTAGGAGAAATTTAATTTTTAATCATACACTCTATCCTTGACTATGATCGATACTGGCAATCAAGCATGAATATATGAAATTCACATTCTTCCCGTTTTAAACATGCCCAAGTATAAAGAATTTAATTCAACCAATTCAAACAACCTATCCATAACCACCCTACCTCAAGAGCCGATTCGTTACCACTAAGCACCCTCAATTCGTGCACTCACCCAACAAGAGAAGTTCACAATATTACCAATCCGTCATGAGATCATTTGCCCTCACCAACAAATAAGAGAGTGAATATAGAAATAGTCCACACATTCAAATATGACTTTGAACATAAATTAAGGACATCACACAATTGAACGAAAGTCGCTTACTCTCACAAAGAATTCATGTACATCCCGTGGTCGTACCATAAGCTTGCTCGTAGTGTACATCTCTACTAATATAAGCTAGCCATGTCTAGGATCAATTAGGACTTTATGGGTTGTAATGTAGGCTATAGGACGTGTAGGATACATTTAGAAATAGTGACTAATCCTCCTAAGCACTTTAATACACTACACTCAAAAATTGAGCACGTTTTCTTCTTAACCAATATACTCTCCACAAACCATACACAACATAGCCCTTTCTTCAATTAAGCACTTCAACATCACCACTAGCACGAATTAGTAAGATTAGGAGGTGTGTGTTTTTCTTCTTTTTGACTATCAACATTATCTGTATATTTTTTTCTTGCAATTTTCTTTTTTCTTTTTTTTTCTACACATACTCCATACATTAAGGTTCATTGGCTAGTGGCCTTTTTTCACAACTTTAGTAAACCTTACGGGCCCTTCCATGGTTCCACTCAAAATCTACTTCCCACTGTCTCACCTTACTTCTTTTAGCAACTAAGTGCCTTTGGAGGTAAAGGTTCAACAAGCTCAAATTCAGAACACAATAGGGATACAACTTGTAATGTGGGTGCCAAAGAAAAGGTCTATAGGATCAAAAGGGCTAGCAACAGGACAATTTTATTTGTAAGTGACAAGTACATCTATGATCAATCAAGAAACGCCTACGTCATCTCCTAGACTAGCACAACGTAATGATTTTGCTTCGATTAACACACTAGGAAAGTTTTAGACTACATAGAATAGCACAAAATATCACATATTCTAATATATACATTGCCCATGACTCAATCAAGATGATTCTGTTCAACTCTCAAGTCAAGCAAGCACATATAGTTGACAAATTTTAAGCAATAATGCACTAGGTGACATACAAGTCAAACAACTGAGAAAAGGCATCACAGAGTAGGCTATTTATATTACTTAGGCATCATAATTCAAATCAAATATAACAGGAAGACAGAGCGCATGCCATAGTCTAATGTGCTAGCACCAAACATGTCAACATGTATCTTAGTGCAACTTAGTTTTCTTCCTATCCTACTCCTAAAAAGATAAAAATAAAATATCCGGTTCAAGCTACACCCTTGAAAAAGAACCGGCGTCCAAAGAAAAACCAAGGGATACTACCTAACTATTCTAGAAAACAAAAGAAAATCTTTTTGGTATTTTTAATCAGACCTTAATCC
Organism: Nicotiana tomentosiformis; assembly: GCF_000390325.3. NCBI lineage: Eukaryota > Viridiplantae > Streptophyta > Magnoliopsida > Solanales > Solanaceae > Nicotiana > Nicotiana tomentosiformis. Next base: position 32,372,336 of record NC_090814.1, read on the forward strand.
CTTAAGAAAGCTGTCCAAGAGGTCCATCGCCGGCAAAAAGTCCAAGATTTTTCTGCTTTTTTTTTTCTCGTTTTTTTGTTGAAGAAACTAGACTATGTCTATTACAAGTTCTAAAAGAAAAACTAATAAAAAAATAGTTTTATACAATTACACTTCAGAAAGTAGTTCCCCCCACCCCACACGTAAGTTATGCATAGTCCCCGATGCATATAAGAATTCAAACAAAGTAAGGTGGAAAGAAGAACTCCTAGCTAGTCGGACCCATGGGGGTCATACTCGGATCCTTCATCCTCAGAATGCCCACCAGCCAAAGCTTCGGGCTCATCATCATCTACTCCTAAGGGCACTAAAGCCGTTGGCCCAGTGACATTATCACCAATATCATCCTCATCATCTGAGCCCTTGTTGGTGTTTTCATCCTCTGATGGGTGAATGGGACTGCCAGGCGCAATAACTAACTTTTCATTAAGAACCGGACATATCATTGCGTAGAGTCATATGCTCCTCATCCGTCACACCCTACTTGCTCATTATCAAATTCAGGGAGCCATATAGATATCTGTTGAAATTTTCATCCCACTCATTCCGCACAGCCTGGCTCAGCTTAGACGTAGATTCCAACAAGGAAGTAATGCCCATCAATCCCTTTGGAGCTTCCACCACATCATCATAACCGGGGTACTCAGGTACCTCACGAGAGAGCATGTATTGCATCAACAGGTTACCAAAGAAGAACCTTTTAATTTTTCGCCCAAACCGTGTGCGGGCCATCTCTCCCAACATAATCTCACCCACATTGATGGGTCGCCGAGTCATTAAAAAAAAGATCAAACACACCCGGGCTTGAGTACCCTTATTGTTGTGCTCCACCGGTATTAGTCTGACCTGCACAAAATTCTATCACACCTTGGCAGTTTTGTTGAAGTCAAATCGAATCATCTCAAGATGTGTATCACCCTTTGTCCTCGTCCATTTTGCATTAGAATCTACGCCACATAGAGTGTGATGAATAGCCTTGTAGCTTGGGCACTTTACAAACTTTTGCAGCCTCCTCGGGTTAGGGCAATCAACTCCTAAGAATTTGCATAACGAATCCCTATCCATTGGCACTTCCTTTCCTCGGGCCCACGACATGAACCGATGCTCATTCCAATTTGCATAGAGCTCCCTTACCATGCTCAAATTTGCATGTCCCGGGCACTCAAGGAACTTGTCCATCTTCATATCTCTCAACCAGGCTGGCACATCAGGGAGATTCTTCTCCAAAGTGGTCACATTGATCCCTATTTCAGAGACATAACTTTCATATGGCTCAAAGTTATGATACCACTGGATAGCTCCTCACGAACCAGATCCAATTGGGGCCGTGGTCCTGATGGTGCCCTCCTTGACCCGTAAGCAACCTGCTTCCCTTTTGCTTGCTTAGATGACCCTTCACCTTGCTTGCGCTTTTTAGGAGGGGGAGCAGTAGTAGATAACTTCCCCATTTCTTTTCCTTTGTTAGCACCATCACGAGCCATTGCACCTACAACACAATAAAATTGAATGTGAGAATGAATCAAGAAATCCGCCTAAGGTTATCGTGAGAGTCAAAGATGACCCCGCACTTAGAACCGAAGGCTCTATTAATACACTCATAATAGTGGTTCAAAAGTGCACGTGTTGCACCACAAAGTGATGGGTACTTAAAAGTTCCCCATGCCACACAATTATAATTCACTTACTATTCCACACAAATCAAGTAGTCGATCATGGCAAAGTGACTAAGCCTTAGTTCAAGCAAGCAACACATGGTCCCCAATATCTACAACTAATACACTAAACTAGCTAATTCTAACAAAGAGATACAACATACATAATACATGATACAAGGTGTGGGTAGTGTGGTTATGGCATGGTGAATATCAAAGATAGGCTTCGGGTTATGTAAAACCACCCCCAAACACCCCACACTTAGCCCAACATAACATACAAATATACTCAGCTACTCAGACTTCACAGGTGAACAAAACATTCTTTCAACCATTTTATCGAACACGTGATGGGCATCAAGTGTGTGCAAATCAATTCAAAAATTTTGGAACATGGTGACCCTCCCATAATTTGAACGAAGTAGAGAAAATTATAGTTTACTACTCCGTAAAATTTACAACCAATTTTAACAACCAATTTCTTTGCACATAAGGACCACCCACCATAGAAACATGAGTTCTAAAGAACTACTATGGGGTATTGGGGGTGGTTTAGGATGGGGAAGGGGATTATAACTCACAAAATAAAAGAAAAGGGAGAAGGAGGAACATACCTGGGGGCTGGGGATAAAAATAAGGAATGAATACAAGAAAGTTAAGAGAGAGAGAGTAGCGGGGAGAGAGTTAGAGAGTGGGTGAGAGAGGAAGGTTTTAGGGGTTAGAGTTATTTTGAATTAGATGGGGAATGGGTATTGGTAATAGGAGATGGGTCAAGGGGTGGGTAGAAACAGGTAGTTCGGTCGGGATTTTTGGGTAGTGGGTTCTTTTAAACTATAAAATGAAAAACAAGGAAAGAAAAATTACTTACCTACCACCCCCCAGCCCAGCGCGTCGCGCTAGGCCTTGCGCTGGGGGGATTTTACAACCTGTTTTGTGCGCCCCAGGTAGCGCTGGGCGCTGGCTTGGGCGCTGGCCTGCGCTCTTTTTTTGGTTTTCTATTTTTTTTAAATGAAATCCCCGATCCCCTAGAGCACTTTATATACATCCATTATACACACCCCATACCATTCCTACCTATGCTTTCTATGACTATAGAGAAAACAAGAAAGAATCTAATCTACTCTAACTACAAAGAGAAAGACTAAACTACGAAAGCAATAAACATTGGGTTGCCTCCCAACAAGCGCCTGATTTAATATCGTGGAATGACGCAGGGCCTTGATTACTCATCAACGAGTATTACTTTGGAATTCTGACGATCAATGACACCTTCCCAATAGTGTTTGACTCTTTGCCCATTCACCAAAAAATTTCTTTCACCACTTAAAGTGCGCAACTCAATTGCACCATAAGGAGTGACTCTCACCACCTCAAATGGACCTGACTACCTCGATTTTACCTTCCCAAGAAATAGCTTAAGCCTGGAATTGAACAATAGTACCTTTTGGCCCGGTTCAAAGTGACACAGCTTGATACGCTTGTCATGCCATCATTTTGTTTTCTCCTTGTAAAGCTTAGCATTTTCATAGGAGTGCAGCCTGAACTCCTCTAACTCATTCAACTGCAAGAGCCTCTTTTTTCCCGTGGCTTCAAAGTCCATATTCAACTCTTGACAGCCTAATACGCTTTATATTCAAGCTCAACCGGCAAGTGACATTCCTTCCCATAAAAAAGCTTATACGGAGACACCCCTATTGGTGTATTGTACGCAGTTCTATATGCCCACAAGGCATCGTCTAGATTTACAACCCAATCTTTCCTGTTCACACTCACTGTCTTCTCTAGTATCTGCTTTATTTCTCTGTTGGACACTTTAGCTTGTCCACTTGTTTGCGGATGATATGCCATGGCAACTCTGTGGCGGACCCCGTATTTGGCTAGAAGGTTATTTAACAACCGATTGTAGAAATGTGTTCCTTCATCACTAATCAAGACACGTGGAGTCCTAAACCTAGAAAATATATTCTTCTTCACAAAAGTGGTTACCACCTTGGCATCATTGATTGGAAATGCGACAACCTCTACCCATTTTGACACGTAGTCAACCGCTAGCAAAATATATTTGTTTCCTCTAGACAATGGGAATAGTCCCATGAAGTCTATGCCCCACACATAAAAAATCTCTACCTCCAGGATATTTTTCAAAGGCATCTCATGCCTCCTCATGATTGTTCCTGTTCTCTGACACTGGTCACACTTTTTAACAAATGCATGGGCATCCTTGAACAATATTGGCTAATAGAACCCCGACTGCAACACCTTTGCAGTTGTCCTATCGCCTCCATGATGGCCCCCATAAGACGAGGCATGGCAGTCATACAACACCAATTCCACTTCCTTTTCAGGAATGTACCTCCTCATCAACTGATCAACACATTGTCTGTACAAGAATGACTCATCCAGTAGTAAAAGTTCACATCATGCAAAAACCTCTTCCTAGCCTCAGATTGAATTTCAGGAGGAAGTACCCAACTCACAATATAATTCACATAGTCCGCATACCATGGGGCAAGGTCATGTGTGATGGAAAAAAGTTGCTCATCAGGAAATGTCTCCTTAATTTGTCCACCTTCCTCCACGTGCGCATGATTTTCCAGCCTCTACAGGTGGTCAACCACTTATTTTTCTGTGCCCTTCCAATCTCGTATTTCTACATCAAATTCCTGCAACAATAAAACCCAGCGTATCAATCTAGCCTTGGATTTTGTTTTTTGTAAATAGATACTTGATTGCTTCATGATCGGTATGGACTATAAATTTTGTTCCCACCAATTAAGCCCGAAATTTCTCAAAGGGCCACACAACTGCCAACAACTCCTTCTCAGTGGTGGTGTAATTCAGCTGAGCATCATCAAGAGTCTTATTTGCATAGTAGATGGAGTAAAACATCTTGTCTTTCCTCTGGCCTAGCACTACCCCAATAGCATAGTCACTTGCATCGCACATAAGTTCAAATGGTAAGGACCAATCCGGTGCCACAATAATGGGGGCACCTACCAACTTCTCTTCGAGTTCCTCAGGCAGACTTCATCAAATTTGAAAGTCACATCTTTTTTCAGCAACTTGCACAATGGAGTAGCAATTTTAGAAAACTCTTTAATAAAACGTCTATAGAAATCTGTGTGTCCCAAGAAACTCCGGACACCTTTCACAGAGATGGGTGGAGGTAATTTTGCAATCACCTCCACCTTCGCCTTATCAACTTCAATGCCACTCTTCGATACTCTTTGACCCAACACGATGCCTTCTTGCACTGTAAAATGACACTTTTTCCAATTCAGCACCATATTTGTTTCTTCACAACGTGCCAATACCTTGCCCAAATTCTTCAAACATTCATCATAAGAAGACCCAAAGACTGAAAAATCATCCATGAAGACTTCTACAAATTTTGCCACCATATCAGTGAAAATGGCCATCATGCACCTCTGAAAAGTGGCCGGTGCATTACAAAGACCAAATGGCATTCGCTTGAAAGCAAAAGTACCATAAGGGCACGGGAAATTTGTTTTATCTATATCCTCTGGGCATATGACAATCTGGTTTTACCCCGAATAACTATCGAGGAAGCAATAATACTCATGCCCAGCCAACCAGTCCAATATCTGGTCAATGAATGGAAGTGGGAAGTGGTCCTTGCGGGTTGCTTTGTTAAGCCTTCTATAGTCAATGCAAACTCTCCATCCTGTCAAAGCGTGAGTAGGAATTACCTCATTATTTTCGTTTTCCACCACAGTCATCCCCTATTGTTTGGGCACACATTGCACTGGGCTTACCTAGTTGCTGTCAGAAATAGGGAACATGATACCTGCATCAAGCCATTTAATTACTTCTTCACAACCTTTTTCATAATAGGATTTAACCTCCTTTGTTTCTCAACACTGGGGTGGTGTCCATCTTCCAAAATTTTTTTATGCATGCAGAATGATGGACTGATTCCCTTTATATCAGCAATTGTCCACCCAATATCTCTTTTGTGCTCACGAAGCACACTTAGCAGCTTTTCTTCTTGCACATTGGTCAAGCTGGATGAAATATTCACTGGCAACATTTCAGAATTCCCCAAGTAGGCATAGCGCATGTGCGCTGGAAGAGGCTTGAGCTCTAGCTTTGGAGCTTCTTCAACAAATGGTTTAGGAGGGGTTAGAGTAACAGGTTTGTCCAACTCCTCTAATCTCCCATGCCCATGGACATACTTGCAAGACATGTTAAGGACTTGCTCAATTTCTTCCATTATCTCATCTTCACTTTCTTCTTCATCCCCAATCATAACTCGTTCAAGGGGGTCTATGGGGCTCATATAAGGCACCAGTGAAGTCACATCTCTTTCCACCACAAAAATCATGGATATCTCTTCATAGTGGGCTAGCAATTTGAGTGCTTTATAAACATTGAATACCTCCACTTGATCACCCACTCTCTTTGTCATCTTTCCTTCACACACATCAATAATAACTCGACCCGTGGCTAAGAATGAATGCCCCAAAATAAATGGGACTTTTTGATATGGCGCATAGTCAAAGATAATAAAATCAGTAAGGAATATGAAAGAACCCAATTGAACTAACACATCTTTAATCACCCCTTCTGGATGAGCAAGGGAGCAATCAACCAACTGTAGAATCACTGTAATTGGGTGCTGCTCACACAACCCCAACTGTATGAAAACAGATAGGGACATAAAAATAATGCTCGCCCCAAGATCACACAAAGCTCGCCCGAGTGCGTGCTTACCAATCGAGATCTGGATAGTGCAACTACCTGGATCCTTCAATTTCTGAGGTAGCTTGCTTTGAATTTTTGAGATACATTCTTCGGTGAGTGCCATAGTCTCAGACTCGGCCAACCTCCTCTTATTTGCCACTATGTCTTTGATATATTTGGCATATTTGGGCACTTCCTGCAAGATGTCTACCATCAAAATATTAATTTGCACCTGCTTTAAAATATTAAGAAACTTTTTATAAGCAACATTATCCTTCACTTTCTGCAATCTTTGTGGGAACGGAGGTGGCGGCCTTGCAACTAGTGGTTGGGGTTGCTTTGCCACCGCCTCTTCAACTAGCTTCTCTGACTCCTTTGCTTTTTCTAATTCTGCTTCTATGGTGGACTGTTTTTCATTAAAGGTCACTTGCTTTCTCTTTTTCGATGGGACTTCTTCTAATGTCTCCCATTCCTCAATGACACATCATTAATAGATGCCTTAGGATTAGCCTTAGTGTCGCTTGGAAGAGCTCCAACTGGTCAAGCATTTTGGGCGCTGGCAAGTTACCCCATTTGTTGCTCCAAATTTTGAATAGCTGCTGAGTGGGCTGCTGCTTGGGCCTGCTGATCTATCATCAATTTCTTTAGAATATCCTCAATTTGACTCGTTGAGTTTGTAGGTTGCTCAACCTGTGGTGGTGTATATTGCTGTTGAGGAGCTTGTGGTCTGTACTGATTATGTGCACCTTGGTTTCCACCCTAAGAGATGTTTGGGTGGTTCCTCTAGTTAGGATTGTAAGTGTTCCCATACTGATTTGTCAGGGCCCTATTTGCATTACCCACAAAACATACAGCCTATGGATTAGCTGGGCATAAGTTTTTCGTGTGACCCTCTACACATACTTCACAAAATATCTGAACCTGCTGCACTGGCTGAGCTTGTTGCTTTTCAATAACCAAGGTCATCTTATTGACTTGGTTGGCTAATGTGGCAACCTGCGCTGATAATGCAGAAACAACATCTAACTCGAGGACCCCTACCCATTTGCATGTAGTAACTGGATCATGCTCTATTTTAGCTCAAAGTGCCCAGTGATTCTGGGCTTCACAATGCTGGAGATGACATTAGCAATGCTGGGCATCGCCACCTCCTGAACAACCATATGTCGCTCCTCTGCCATGTTCATAGGTAATTGAATAAGTGCCTGAAGATTATCAGTGTCGCTTTCTTCTCTCAACCTCTTGTAAAATGTTCTCTCGGGTTCGGGGTCAAAGCCTTGAAGTCTATCCTGGCTTCTGATACTACGCATTCAATTGAAGTTCCCGAGAACAGAACAACCAATAAGAAATGTTGGACTTGATGAGATAAACAAATAAAGTAAACTCTAGTAAAGTAGTCAATATTAAAGTTCCCGACAACAACGCCAAAAAGTTGTTGCGACCAAACGCACATGCAAGTATACGTGGTCGTACAAGTAATAAAATGATAAGTCGAGTGTCGAACCCACAAAGACTTGTGTTAACTACCCACTACTTTCACCAAGGTTGTTATTCAGTGATGTAAAAGAAGAATCTATGTTAAATTTTATTAATTTTTGCCAAGATCATATTTTAGAGCTCAAGTCCAAACATATGGACTTATTTTCAAGAAGCGCAAGAAGTTCAAAAAGTCCAAGATTGATTTCTAGAAGCCAAGACCATTTCCTTCTTAAAATAGGATTTATTTTATTCCTTTTAGAATAAGGATTTTCCTTTTAGTATGATTCTAGTTTCTTTTCCTGGTACAATATGGATTTTACTTTCCTTGTCTTTAGTTATTTTATTTTCTTATTAGAATAGAAATTGTAGTCATCAAAGAAAAGACTCTAGGCCTATATAAAGGGTTCTCTTGCCTTGTAGAATGCGATTCACATTTTTGAGCTTTGACCCTAATTTGCAATAGAGTATTTTTCTCTATTTTGTCTTCTTTATCCTTGTTTTTGGTTCCAAGCAAGGTGGTGATAGTCTGTATCTTGTTTTCAATTGCGTGTGATGTTTCTTTATCACGTTAATTGATTCGAAGTGGTGACTTTAGGAACTTTTTAGTTCTTGATCATTCAAGAATACATTTATTGATCTATATTCGTTCGTTTAATATCATAGAATCAGAACTTTTATTGAACCGGTATGACCTCAACATTTACTTTTTTTGAACGAATAAATAGTCTTTTTTATAGTTTAGATCGTCATCTTTCACCTCATTTTTGAATCATCAAATTTCGAGTCCTAAAATTTAAGATACGCTGTTTCTTGATATCATCCCATAAACCACGTTTTCGTTTCAAGATCTTGATCCTAGTCGGTTGGTTCTTTGTTAACTCGGAGAATCATATCATTCAGTCGAGTCAATCAGAGTTCAAAAGTGTGATTATACTAAGCAATAGATGTAACAAGTAACTAATTAATCAAGTAGAAAATAGTTGTGTATTTAGTAGAGATGAATATTCTAGGGTTGTGATCGATTCACCAATCCTATTGCGTTCTAATTAACTCTCCCTTTCATACAATTCTCTCATGGTTTCTAATTAATCGAATAATTGCTCTCATAGTATTCTCCCGTATTACTACTCGCCTATTCAAAATAGATGAACGCCTATATTCCTATGGAATCAATCTATTAAGAACACATTAAGATTACGATATTCAATTGAGCATGGTGATTAGGCATAATCCTTTCCTAACCACAAATCCGCCCCACTCAGATTTAAGATCATGCCCTCTTCAATTCTTCTCAAATCTAGACATAGCTTTCCCAAGCATAATATAGATAGTAAATAGAACCCAATTGTTGGCCACACAATTAAGCAATTAATCACAGAATTGAAGAAACAACCATATATTAGCAAATTATAATCAAGGTTAAGTCAACCTCCAACAACAATATTCATGGCTACATCACAAGCCCAGAACTTATGGGTTTTAGCCACTCATGGTAAAATGAAAACAATTTCACAAGTATTGAATAGTTAAAAATATTAAGAAAGATGAGGAAAAACTAAGAATCCTTGCTCCCAAGTGTTCCGTGTGTGTATGTTTCTCTCAATCTGGTGTCTCCCCCTCCAAAATAGGTTTAGACTTACTTTTATACGAGTTGGGGTGTCTTGGGTCGAAATAACCTTGTCCCGGTCGAGGTAGGCCACTTTCCCGTCACCCAGCACCCAGGGTAGCGTTGGGCGCTAGCCCTGGTGCTAGGGATTTTAATGCTTCTGATTAGTGCGCCACAGGTAGCGCCCCACGCTAGCCTTGGCGCTACACTGTGGCATTTTTCCATTTTGTTCCCTTTTTGCTTTAAATCGCGCAACTTCGTCCCACATTACCTCCGGATGAATCCTACACATAAACATACCATGAATTAGCATAAAATATTAAATTACACATTCAAAATCAATGAAAGATGCGTAAAATACGAGGCAATATGCATATAAATATACATACTTTAAGCCGAATATCAAGGGATATTACATGTTATGACAGTTCAACTAAAGGCATGGAAATAGCCTAAAATAACCTAAAGCAGTCAAATACAACATATATCCCATGTACCCACTCGTCACCTTGCATACACAGATTTCACATAACACTAATAGTACAATCAACCAAAATTCGAAGGGGTAGTTCCCCCACACAAAGTTAGGCAAGATACTTACCTCAACTACGCCAACTCAACCCTCAAAAATAGCCTTTCTCCTAAAATTTGCCTCCACACGGCCCAAATATAACCAAAAGTGACTTAATATTATCACCTAATGCAAGGGAAAACAATTACAATAGATATAGATTTGATCTTTACAAAATTCTCAAAAAGTCAACAAAAGTTAACCCCAGGCCCGCTTGGTCAAAACTAGGGTCCAAGGGTAGATTCTGACTATCCATAACCCCACAAGCCCATATATGTGTTTTATTTTCAAATCCGAGTCCAAATCGACTCTCAAAACTCAATTCTTCATATTTCAAAAACTTGACAAAATTTCCCAATTTTTCCTCTTAGATTCACATAAATTTGATGTTAAATCTAAGATATATTCATGAAATATAGTTAGAATTTTATTAGAATTACTTACCCAATATTTGTAGATGATAATCCCATCTCTAAATCGCCTCCTACCGAGCCTAGGGTTCTAAACTGAGAGAAATGAGATGAAATCCTAACTTTTCTATCTTTTGTTCAATTACAGAAGTCGCAATTGCGGAAATGACAGAATCAAGGGGAACCTCGCAAATGCGACTGTGGGTTTGCAAATGTGACAGTTTCAAGGCAATTGCGAAATTTCCTACCCAGACCCATACTTCGCAAATTGCGACACCTGAGACCCCCCTGCTATGTTTGCAATTGCGAGGCTGGAGCTTGCAATTGCGACATCAGAGCACAAGCACACCATCAAGTTTAGTTTTCAGTCCAAACCATTTTGCGACATATCTGAAACCCATCCGAGCCCTCTTTCTAATGACATTGAAACTATATTTCATGAATATATCTTAGATTTAACATCAAATTTATATGAATCAAAGAGGTGAAATTGGGCAATTTTGTCAAGTTTTTGAAAAATGAAGAATTGAGTTTTGAGAGTCGATTTGGACTCGAATTTAAAAACAAAACACATATATGGACTCGTGGGGTTCTGGGTAGTCGGAATCTACCCTTGGACTCGGGTTTGACCAGGCGAGCCCGGGGTTGACTTTTGGGGAATTTTGTAAAGACCAAAGCTTTATCTATTGTTATTGTTTTCCCTTGCATTGGTTGATGATATTAAGTCACTTTTGGTTAGATTTTGATTGTGTGGAGGCGAATTTTAGGAAAAAAGCTATTTTCGAGGGTTGAGTTAGCCTAGTTGAGGAAGTATCTTGCCTAACTTTGTGGGGGGGGGGAACTACCCCTTAGGATTTAGGTTGATTGTACTATTTGTGTTATGTGAAAGCCGTGTACGCAAGGTGACGAGTGGGTACATGGGATATATGTGGTATTTGACCAGTTTAGGTTATTTAGACTCTTTCCATGCCTTTAATTAAATTGTCATAACATGTAATATCCCTCATTGTTAATCTACTCTTACATGTGTTAATCTACCCTTACAAGCTTTATTTGACATTGTTAACACTTGCTATGCCTCTTATTTGTTATTTGCTCTTATAGGCTTTAGTTGAAGTTATTGCCTTCTTTATTGTCTTGTTACCTCTTAAATTGTTTAATTACCTTCACTTGAAGTTGTTATTTCGTGGAATATCTTCTTGTTGAGTTATTGGTGTTGAAGTTGTAAAAGTCGTTATCACATTGAGGTGAAGTTGTTAATTATTGAGATATCTTTCTTGTTGAGCAATTCACATTCATTTTGTATTGTTGAGATTCTTGTACATATTGTGGTTGATCCATGGGCTATTTGTTGTGGAAACAATGGTATTGTTGATTATTTTGGCAAGTTGTGGCATATGGGCACTTGTTGTGCGAGTTGTGATTATGTTGTGATATTGATACGGATGCGGTGATATAAGGCTAGGGGTTGAAATGCATGCAGTGAGATAAGGTGGGCTTGATACGCGTGTTGCTAGTAGGGGAACTACTTGAACCCACGCGGTGTGATAAGGTAGGCTAAAACGTGTGTAGCTATTTCGGGAAAAATTATTTTCAAAACTAAATGTACTCATGCGGTATTATAAGGAAAGATTGTGATTGAAATTCTGAATTGTGAAATATGAGGCGGTATTTCGGTTGTGATTCTTGTTGTGCATTTCATATTGAAAAGAGTTTAGTTGAACAGTTCTTGTTGCTTTTATTCTTCCTTGTCTTACCAGTTTTGTCCGTATTTGATTATTTGTGGTTCTCGTTATTTGCTTCCTTCTTGATGTCTTTATGCTTACAATTCTGTCGTTAGTTCACGTTATTAAACTGCCTTGTTATCATTCATTTCTCCACTTTCCACTACTTCCCGCTATTACGTTTTTGTTCTGTTTATCTTGTCCTAGTAGTTGTATTGACCTGGCCTCGTCACTACTCTATCGAAGTTAGGATTGATACTTACTGGTACCATTGTGGTATACTTATACTACGCTTCTGCACATCTTTTGTGCAGGTCCAGGTATGTCTGCCCATGCTGGACGCTAGTGATTGATTGATTTGCTATTTTCCAGAGACTTCAAGGTATACCTGCTCGACGTCCGCATGCCTCGGAGTCACCTTCCATTATTTCCTCATTACTGTTATTTCCTTTATCAGACAATGTTGTAGTAGAGGTTTTAGAATATTCTGTAGAGCTTATGACTTAGTTCCACCGATTTTGGGAATATGTTGTTGACGTTCTATTTTGGAAGTTAATATGAGTTTATCTGTTTTATTTTAGTATCTCAGTTTGGTCATTTTTGTTAAGCTATTATTAAATGTTCGACTTACCTAGTCTTAAAGACTAGGTGCCATCACGATATCCTAAGGTAGAAAATTGGGATCGTGACAACACCGGTGTTGAATGGTCTAAACAGGTTGTGTACTCATAGCCATCTCGGTGGTGGCATCATAATCCATTGTCAACACCGGTTTCTCTTTGTGATCATCATCTTTTACATCCGTAAAGGGTAATTCCTCACCTAACTCATTGGCATGCATTTGCGATATCCTTAGTGAATTATTCTTCTAATTGTGTTAAAGCAAGATCCTTGTTAATTATTTTTCCTACACAAACAATTAAATAATAATAGTCTGCAGCTGTAAATTTAACTTATTTAGCTTAGGATTTGAACCTACCATTTATTATTTGTATGCAGCATCGGATTGTGCGCTTGGTGTTGGCTAGTGGATGTACTAGCACAATTCATCCTTCTAGAACTTGAGAAACTCTCAACATTATAAGCTTGTCCGTAACTTGTAAAGTCTTCATTTGAAAAAACAACAACTGGTTGATACCCACTATAAAAATACTATTAATAAAAAGGGAAACAAAAAAAGTACTGACAATAAAGAAACTTTTACCTATCGGGGGTTTATTGTTACCCTAGGGCTTCAGAATTCTTTGGTTCATATGGTGGGCTTCATGGAGAGGATGGCTCAGGCCGGTGTGTTTTCCATGGCACCAGCCGCTTCTCAGGCCGGGGTAGAATTTTAAATTCCCACTACTCATACCCCAAAGTAGATGCCCCATGGTTATAAGATCCCAGGAGTTCTACCAGTTGGGGTGATTCGGCCTATTATTGCGGTACAGCCTGAGGATTAGCCCATGATGACAGTTGATGAGCTGAAGAGGCTGGACAGGTTCACCAAGTTATACCCCCCCTCACTTCAGCGGTGCACCTTCAGAGGATGCCCATGACCTATTGGACCGTTTCCATGAGATTTTGCGCAACTTGGGACTCGTTGAGTCCAATGGAGTTGATTTCACTGTCTTTCAGATTGATTATCCATACATTTGCAAGAAATTTTATCCGGCTGCTCATCCGACAGAGATAGGTTCCAATCACGCCATACTCTTGGGTATGGCACTTGTTCTGATAATATAGCTCCAAAAATACCCTCTAAGGGTTGAGTGTTAGTCGGAGTAGGTGAAACTTCATTCCGACTCATATTTTCTGAGCTTAAATACATTTCAAGTATCCTTATAACAATTAAATCACTATGTTCGTTAAGAGTCCTTAAAAAATCTTGCAAAGTTTCACTATTATGAATATTAAACTTGGCATAATAAGTGGCACCTTGTGGAGTAGCTTAATTTGGAAATCTTTCAGTTACCCTAAGTCTCACTAAAACGCTTATTAACACCATTCTTTTAAATAAGAGTGACTAGTGTGTGATACTCTATTGAAAGTGATAGCTTCACGCTAGTTGTATGAGAATAACTACTGCACCGAGTTATTCTTTAGCATAATCTCACTGCCCCTAATATAACACAACCATAATCAGTCTCTCATTCGTCATTGTTGGAAGATTCAAAAAAAAAATAAAGATGAATTACAAAGGAAGAATTTGTATCAAATACTTAAATATAAGTTTTTCATGTAATATAGTTCGGTTTAAGTAGGGTTGCACAGATATAATTGAAAAGACATGGGAATTGTTAAAGATAAGGTTGGCATGAAGGGTGGACTACCTACAACTCATGACTGCCATACACTATAGGTAGGATGGTTCTTCCTTTTTTCGGAAACCCCTCTACTTTTATTTAATGTTTAATCATGTACTCTATTATACTTTTCGTTCATATATACCGCTGCTATCCATCAAAGTTCTATATTTGCCCCTATTTTAACAACCAAGACATGTGGCGCCATCTGAGGATTGAACCAACCCAACATTTTAAAAGAATCCAACCTGACTCGTTACCCATAACCGGCCTAACCCTATTCGCCTCTTACTCTTCTTAAAATCAAATCACACCCCCGCAACCAAACCCATCTACACACAACAAACATAACACAAACTCCGACGAGTCACCTCCAGTGGTTTTGAGCAAATCTGCTCTATCATGATTCTTCTATATGTCCAGATCTTACCTTACAAAAGCTAAGGTCCGGCAAAACATCGGCAATCATGGAGGTTTTAGCAATTTTGGGCGAAATTTCCCGTAAGTGAACCAATTAGTGATCTTTTTTTGCTCAAATTTTCTTTGTTAGTGCTCTAATGTCTGTGAACTGAAACCAATCTATGCTGGTTAACGGTAAAAGTGGAAAAACGAAAACAGAGATATTCAATGACTTGTCCAAGTTTTAAGACATAAAGATAGAATTTAGATTTGTGAAGAATTTTTACATTTTTGTTTGACTTAGAAGAACTTATTTTGATTTAATTTTGTAAACACTATTATTTATTTTTGAAGATATTATTTTGTGGCTTGAATTATTTCCTTGTATTTTTTAGGAAACTCATAATCCCTATAGGTTTAGGAAAATCCATTGTCCTAATAGAAGAGGGAAAGGAAAAGTTATTGTCCTTGTCAAATTGGAAAACCTTTCTCTTATAGGTTTGGGACCATTTGGAATCTATATATAGGAATTATAGTTGGGGATTTTAAAAATTGGATTGTGCTTTTCTTATCATTCATAGTGGAAAACTCTCTCTGCTTCTGCCCCAAGTAGAGAAATTTGACGGGTGTTCTAGCTTCAGTCCATGGAAAATTAGGATGAAATCGTTCCTGGTGTTACAAGGGTTATGGAAGGCAATTGATGAGGATTTTCCTGAAGAGATGAAAGAGACAAAGAAGGCTGACCTGAAGGAGGGGGCTTTTAGTGCGATCTTCATGAGCGTTACAGATAGCGTTCTTTAGGAAATTGCTGAAGAAACTTCTTCAGCAATGGCATGGAAGAAGCTGGAAGATCTGTATTCTAAGAAATCGTGGACAAACCGCCTCTACCTGAAAAAAAGGTTATATAATCTCTGTATGAACGAAGGTACACCTGTTAAAACTCATCTTGATGAGTTTAATTCAATTATAATAGACCTGAAGAACGTGGATATCAAAATTGAGAGTGAGGACCATGCCTTGATTGTGTTATGTTCTTTACCACCGTCTTATGATACTTTTGTCGATACGGTGCTATATGGGAAAGACAGTATTTCACTGGAAGATATTAGTCATGCACTAAAATCTAAAGAGTTGAAAAAGAGCTTTCCAGACAGCAGAATTGAGGGCGAGGGTCTTGTGATTAGAGGAAGAACACAACAAAAGGACTTTAACAGAAAAAAGTCAACCGCCAGATGTCTTCTGCTGAAAGAGAAAAGAGGGAAGCAGAAAATAGATAATTCGGCAAATATTGTTGACACTAGCAATAATTCTGATGATAGTGACTATGTAGGGAAAGTTTGTGCTGTGAGTTCTAGTCATGGGCATAATTCTTTGGTTCTTGATTCTGGTGCTACTTTCCACATGTGTCCACACAAGAATTGGTTTACAACTTACAAGCAAATGAGTGGGACTGTCTACATGGGAGATGATAATCCATTATCAGTAGAGGGGATTGGTAACATCAAATCGAGAATGTTCAATGGAATTATCAGAAATATTGAGTGTTGGCATATTCCTCGGATAAAGAGAAATTTGATTTCTCTTTCGACTTTGGATGATCAAGGGTATAAATTTCACTTTGAGAATGGAATACTTAAAGTGTGTAAAGGCTCCATGATACTCACGAAGGATAAACTGCATTCTAAATTGTATCATCTTCAGGCCGGTATAGTTGAAGGAAAGTTGTTATAGCTTATGGGAAAAGTGATCTGAATCAGTCTCAGTTATGGCACTTGCGACTTGGTCATATGAGTGATAAAGGATTATCTTTGTTGAGTAAGCAGAATTTGCTGAATGGGTACAAAAATCAAGTTTTGAATTTTTGTGAGCATTGTGTGTTTGGTAAATAGACAAGGGTAAAGTTCAGCAAGAAAGCCGAGCACAAGACCAGAGACAAGTTAGATTATATACATTCAGACCTGTGGGGTCCAAACAGAGTTCCCTCCAAGAGTGGTGCCAGGTATTTTATGACTTTGATTGATGATTACTCAAGGATGGTGTGGGTGTATTTTCTAAAAATAAAAAAGATGAGGCATTTCTGACATTTGTTAAATGGAAGACGATGGTTGAGAGGAAGACGAAAAGAAAAGTTAAGCATCTTTGAACTGACAATGGGTTGGAATTTTACAATTCTAAGTTCAATAATTTATGCAGCAGAGAGGGCATAGTGAGACACCGCACTTGTGTCGGAACACCACAATAAAATGGTATTGCAAAACGTATGAACATAACGTTTTGTGATAGGACACGGAGCATGCTTTCACACTCATATGTTAGCAAGGATTTTTGGGCTGAAGCAATCAATACAACTTATTATTTGGTCAACATATCTCCATCCATAGCTATTGAGTTCAAAACTCCTTTTGAGGTATGGTCCGGTTAGCCTACTGATTATTCAAATTTAAGGATATTTGATTGTCCTGCTTATGCTCATGTGAGGGATGAAAAACTTGAGTCGGGGGCAAAGAAGTGCATGTTTCTAGGGTATGTAACTGGAGTGAAAGGTTATAGGTTGTGGTGCACAGATCAAAAGACTCCAGGGCTAATTATCAGTAGAGGTATAACATTTAATGAATCCGCCTCACTGGAAAGTCAGAGGGAGAAGGCAATAGCGAAAACAGATCATGGTCTCAGTGACTGCATAGAGCTAGAAATTGAATCTCCACTAGCTCAGCCCAGTAGTTCTAAGGTAAAGGAAGTGGAGGAGGTGCAAAATATTGATCAAGATGATATTTTTGATGCACCTGCGCAATATCAACCATATAGCATTGCAACAGGCAGAGAGAAGAGAGTGATCAACCGACCACAAAGGTTTGCAAATGTAGTTGATGGGAATCTTCTTGGATATACAAATCCTATGGGATTTACTTTGACAGTTGCAGAGACCGTTGATGCGTTTGAGTGTTATAGCTATCCAGAAGCTATTCAGAGTACAGAACCAAATCGACGGATTAGTGATATGGCTAAAGAGATTGAGTCCTTAATAAGTTTAGGTGTTGCCTAAACTTGGTTGATGTGTGCGATAATGAATAGAGCCCTCGTGAGGGATGAGGGCAAGGTAGAGAGACGTTGTTCCTATTAATGAAGAGAATTCAAGCCAAGGGAGAGATTTGTTATTTTGTGGCTTGAATTATTTCCTTGTATTTTTAGGAAACCCATAATCCCTATAGGTTTAGGAAAACTCATTGTCCTAATAAATTTGGGAAAGGAAAAGCTATTGTTCTTGTCAAATTGGGAAACCTTTCCCTTATAGATTTGGGACCATTTGGGATCTATATATAGGGGTTGTAGTTGGGGATTCTATAGATTGGATTGTGCTTTTCGTCTCATTCATAGTGGAAAACTCTCTCTACTTCTGCCCTGATGATTAGGCTTAGCCGAACCTCGTTAAATTCTTGTGTTGATTTTTCTTCTCTATTTATTTTGTGTGTGATTGTGTGCTAGTTAACCCACGATCTTCTGCAACAAGAAAAGAAAACGGGGTGTTGGCAGTGGTAGATTCGCTGGTGGTGGTGAAGGAGAAGTGGAAAAGAAAGATTAAAAAAGAAAAAAAAATGGATTTAGGCTTATTTTATGTATTTTTCTGTAAGCATATTATTTAGATATTAATCAATTCATAAATAATGGCTGGTTTATGTGAAGGTTAATACTATGTTAAGTTCTATAATGGTGAAAATTTATTTTTAAGAATAGTAAGAGGGGAATGGGGTCGGGCGAGTTAAGGGTAACTAATCGGGTTAGATTTTTTTTAAATGTTGGGTTGTTTCAATCTCTCGGATGGCGCCACATGTTTTGGTCGTTAAAATAGGGGCGAATCTAAAATTTTGATGGACGGCAGGGGTATATCTAAATAGAAAATATAACGGGAGGCACGAGTGAAAAATAAATGAAAGTAAAGAGGCAAATCATACCTTTTCTTAGGTTAGTTTGATTTAGCGAATAGCGAGTTTGCTTTTATGCTACTTTGATTCGGAGCTCTAGTTTTCTCCTAAAAAGGGTATGAGATAGAGCAAAAGATGGAATCTACTTGGTTCTGGTGCTTGAAAAAGCCAAATCACTGAGATTTTTCAACAGTCAACCCTTCACCAACTCAAAAGGGTCCCATTTCATTGAACCCTAAAGATCCCCTACACGAGATGCTATTTATTAAGTAAAATATACTACTTCATTACTATTGTGTAGGCAGCACTCGGTCACCAACCATCTTCGTTTTTCCCTTGATATTTATTGTCTACCATCTTTCTACTTACAGATATTTTGGATATTCAGTTAAATGACCCGCAAAATTTAAAATATATTGTCTGAAGTTTATAACAAAATATCTGAAGTTTGTTCCAAAATGTCTGAAGTACATATCAAAATGCCTGAAGTTCGTATCTCAACAACTGAAATTTATAAAAAAAAATTCTAAAATTCATACACAAACGACTGAAGTTCATAGCAATATATCTAAAGTTTTTCTTTTTTTTCTTTTTCTCTCCTCGTTGTATGTCATTTTCGTTTTGTTTTTCATCAAATTTAGATTTCCTTCTCTTTTCCTTTTTATTATTCATATTTTTAATAATTCAAGGGTATTATTTAATAATTTGGTTATGCCGACTCTTTTTTTTGTTTTGGTTGACTAGAGTTGTTGGATAGCTCTTTTTTCTTATTTTGGTTGATCTTAGTATTAGGTATATATTCATGTTCAATTTCTTAAAGATATTCTTGTCCCAATATTAATCACGTATGACAGATTGGGTACAGGTTCAATAGTTTTAAAAAATTGGGTATACCTTAAACAGTGCCCTTAAAATAGGGTACTAATGCACTTCCCCCGATTTACTCTTACAGTTGAGTTCTTGAAAGTTTCTCTTGACATGACACGCACACACATATTAACTTGCATTATTAAATTATGCTCCGTCCGTTTTAATTTATGTGAACTTATTTGATTGGACACACGGAGTTTAATAAAAAATGAAGATTTTTGAAATTTATAATCCTAAACAAGTCAAAAGGGGGGCTCAGAGTATTTGTGTGGTTATAAAAGTTTCTCATTAAGGGTAAAATTGTAAGTTTAAACTAAATTGTTACCAAATTTAGAAAGGGGGCATTATTTTTGGAACAGACCAAAAAGAAAATAGGTTCACATAAACTGGAACAGAAGTAGTAATCCTTTATTTCGCACTATTTTGTCTGAATATAAACTTTTAAACTATGTAATTAAGGTAGAAGAAAATATTAAAGAAATAACTAAACAAATTAGTTGATACAGAAATCATCATATTAAATTTCGAAAGTTAAATAATTCACTTTTTGAAAGATGTGAAGAAGAACGTTTCTGGTAACAATTATTCGTTTTATAAAAAACAGAATAATACGAAACATTTTAGTATGCGCTAACCTGAAAGAGTTCCATCTAATTCGAGTTGGAACATGAAGATATTCGAAGGTCATTCCCTATATAACAATGCGCCAGAGATAATGTTATGTTTTTAAACTCATATATAAAACAAGAAGTAATGTTTATTATGTAGTACTTGGTATTGCTTGACTGATGATGGGGTTTAACAAAGAAGAAAAAAAGAAAGAATTTTTAAATTTGTGGTCTTAAATAAGTCATAGATATTTGTGTGGTTATAAATATCTCTTTAAGGGAAAATACGCATTTTAAAGTTAAATTGTTACTAAATATAAAAATATGTCATTCATATTGAGAGTAACTAAAAAGGAAAGAGTGTCACATAAAGAAAAACGAGAGTATAATAGTTGTTTCATCCTACTTGTAGAGAATTATCTAGCGAAAATGAAATATAGATTTAATAACGATCTAATCAAATATAAAATGAATTTATGTAATTTTAATCAATAACAGGAATCATAAGATTAAAACTATTCTCATCGTTCCATTTTATGTGATGCTTTTTGATTGAATATAAAAATTAAGAAAGAAAGATTTTTTTTTTGAAACTTATGATCTAAAATAAGGTGTGAATATCTTTTTTGATAAGAAAATATTTATTTATTTATTGAAGTTACGTACATAAACATAAACGGATAGTTGGATATGGAGCCCCAACTTCAGTGGACAAAACTCAAAACAAACCAATACCAGAACATTATCAATCAAAGTAATCTAAGGATAATAGTTACAAACCATAGATATTTGTTTGGTTATAAGGGTAAATATTAAAATTAATTTATTTTTAAAAAAAAATGCTCTTTCATTTTGAAACAGACTTAAAGAAAAAGTGTATCACCTAAAATGTGATAATGATAGTAAGTAATTTTCTCAACTTCTTTTAAAAATTAGTTTGCGATAACTATTTTCTAGCAACTATGTTACATTAATTGATATCTTAATATTATATGAGAAAGGTATTACTAGTATATTTGAGGAATACAAATTCTACCTCACTATCGAAATTACAAAGAAAAAGAAGATTTAGTATTTGAATAGTAAGGAACAAGATGAAAGTAAGAAGAATTTCTTTTTTACTCCTCTCATTTACGAAAAACAGAAAAGACGCAGGGAGTATAAGGGTTAGGCCAACTAATTTTCAATCTGAAGTATAAGGGTTTAGACCAACTAATTTTCAATCTCAATTCAAACGTTGATGGTTGTTACGTACCGTTTCATAATGCATCGTATTGTGTTGTATTATATTGTACTGTGTCGTTTGATGAATATAATGTTTGGATAGATATTATCGGTTGTCGTTGTTTCATGATGTCACGTACCAGCAATATGAAGAATAAACTTGTAGTATTATAAAGAAAAATTATGGTACGGAGTAGAATTATTATATAAAAAATATAGGATAAAAGATTATTCAATAATAATAAAGGGTAAGATAAGAGAGAAAAAGACAAGGTAACGACGCGACCACACCAAATCGGTCGTTACATAAAATGGCATTTTTCGTCGTTACGTAACGACGAATTTAACGATACGATACAATAAAATTTAAGTAACAACCAAAACAAACATTATATTTAAAATAACAATACGATACGATACAATAAGTAACAACCATCCAAACAAGCTTTTATCATATTTTAAAATAAAATTTACATATATTAAAATTTTAGATACCAATGATAACACACAAAAAGTAATATGAGTCACAACATTTCACTATACATAAAAGAGTAAAATATGTTCATATTAAATACTCGCATAATAAAGCGACACGTGGAGCCGAAGGCAGATGGAGAACGAGACAAATAGCAATCAAGTCCTAGGACAGCAATCTCGTCTGTTCCCGAAGAGAATATTGCTCATAGAGATAAAATAAATGTCTGTCATCCGATAACATTTAATGGAGAATATTCTATGGCATAAAGTACATAGTCCGTTGCAGAGAATATGACATTCATAGCCTGCCGTTACATATTTTTTAATGGCCCCCATAATTGACATTTAAGAGAGGCTTAATCCTAGGACCTTGTTCCCTAGTTGCAACTATAAATAGTGAGTTCAATAACCATTGTGAGAGAGAAATTTTTTGAGAAACTTATATTATACATTGTTCAAAACTCAATAATATTCTATCTTTTTACTTATTAATATTGTTATTGCTGCCTCCGGAAGCTCTGCTCCCGGAAACAGGATTTCAATTGTCTTATCTTGATTTTAACGCTAAGTCTTACATTCTTGCTTAATTTATTTATCATTTCTGTGATAAAATCGATTCATTTGTCTATAAACCATGTATAAATTCAACTGTACTATTTTACGAGTAAACAGTTTGGCGCCCACCGTGGGGCATAGACAGTTGTGTAATTGAGTTGATCCTTGCATCTATTACTAACCTGTTTGATTCTTTGTTCTTAGCAAAGGTCATAAAAAATGGCAGATAACGAAATCAACATCGCACACAACGTTGAGGCCCAAGGAAATCAGCCTCAGCACGAAGATTCCGTCAGTGATACCCGCAGCGAGGGGAATGAGGCCACACCGGTCCATGACGGGCAATATCCATGACATGTTCGAGAGGCAACTCCTGATGATGCTGAAGAATAGCGCATCGCTGAAACAGTGAGGATCCTGAGGGAGCAACAAAAAGCCATTATGGGCCATCTCTCACGACAGGATCAGGTCATGACGGAATTGAGGCAGGCGTTATCAGGTTCTTCCAACAACGTGAATGGATGTTGTCCAGCTCCTCCATGTGTTCCCCCAAACCAAACAACACAGAGGGTTGACAACTACACCCTAAGGGGCAAAGTCGGCTTTGACAGGGTTGGGGAAACGGTAGCAGATCCGGTAACAACAATGAGAATGATCCCTTTAAACCGAAGTCATACGGTTTATGAGGGAAATAAACTCCTGAATGGATTAGATTCCGAGCACACCACCAGTGCTGAAAGGACCGAATTCAAAGAAATACACCCAGTTGTTGTTCAAACCAAGCGCGACACCGAAGTTGATCCCGAAGTGGTTCAAGATGCTAGACGTGCCAAAGTATGATGGGATTTCGGATCCTCAGCAACATATCACCACCTATACAACGGCGGTGAAGGGGAACGATTTAGCTCTGCACGAGATTGGGTCAGTTTTACTGAAGAAATTCGGGGAGGCCCTCGTGAAGGGGGCCCTGACATAGTATTCGTTCTTACCCGAGCACTCAATAGATTTCTTCGAGATGGTCGTGAATTTCTTTATCAAAGCACATGTCGGGGCCAGAAAGGTACAGGCCTGAAAGGCTGACATATTCATGATCGCACAAGGAGAGTCTGAATTGCTACGAGAGTTCGTGACTAGATTCCAGAAAGAAAGGATATTGTTCATGGTCGTACCAGAAGAATGGGCAACTGAAGCATTTACTAAAGGGCTGAATCCGAGAAGTTTCGATGCCTCCCAAAAATTAAAAGAAAGTTTGCTCGAGTTCCAGGCAATAACATGGGTAGATGTTCAATACCGGTACGAGTCAAAGATAATAATTGAGGATGATCATCTCGGTTTCCCGGCATCAACCAAGGGTCGGGACCGGGAGAAGATTAAGGAGAAATCAAAGGATGATTTTGACACAGATCGACGGTCTTCAAGAGGTCGATTTTTGCCCTATGAACGGGCCTAAGGATGTGGCAGAGGTTTTTGGTCGGCGGATAGATTATCTATCGATAGGAGAGTTGATCGCGGCCAAAATAACAGATCACTGCAGTACAAGAAGATATCAGGTTCCCGGGACTCCTCCTACCCCAGGCTCTGAGAGTACAACTTCAACATCAAGCGTAGTGGAGCTAGTGTCGGCTATGAGGAACATTAAGGAAGCACGATTCCCGAAGCCCATGAGATCCGATCCCAGTCAAAGGGATCCTAATTTATGGTGCGAATATCATGGGACCAATGGCCACCGGACAGGGGACTGTCAGCATCTGCGCGAGGATGTGCAGACATTGCTAAAGAATGGCCATCTCAGAGAATTATTAAGTGATCGAGCTAAAAACAACTACGGCCGCAATCGTGATAACGTGGAACCCTCGAAAGCAGGAGAAGATCCCCCTCGTTTAACGATCAACATGATTTTCGGGGGGAACGAGATTAATGGTGTGATATTTTCGGCGGCAAAAAAGGCGAAAGTATCAATAACCCACAGTAAGAGACTCCGGGAAGTCGCTGAGGACTAGGGCTGTTCATTTGGATCGGATATCCAAAATCTGAACCGATTCGCTCAATTTCGGATTTCAGATTTCGAATTTCAGATATTTGGATCGGATTTAGGATTATGTTTATTAAAATTTCGGATATTCGGATTGGTATAATTGTAATCCAATCCGATCCAAAATCCGAAATTATTAGGGCATTTGTGAATATTAAACTTTAATTTCGGATAGTCAGCACTTCCTTTACATCTTCCTCTAAGTTATTACCTTTACAATTACTGAATTTAGCTATATTGACACCATAGTACTCTCATAATTACATAAACATGAATTTTTCTTACTGCATTGCCTCTTTTACAAAGAAAATATACATA
This sequence comes from Nicotiana tomentosiformis, assembly GCF_000390325.3. Taxonomy (NCBI): domain Eukaryota; kingdom Viridiplantae; phylum Streptophyta; class Magnoliopsida; order Solanales; family Solanaceae; genus Nicotiana; species Nicotiana tomentosiformis. The sequence goes on from NC_090814.1 coordinate 32,397,212, forward strand.
TAAGTTTGCAACTTTGAGGCATAATAATCCGATCCGAAATCCAAAAATCCGATATGATCCAAACTTTACAATCTGATCTGATCTGATATTAATTCGGATCGGATTCGGATTGCATTTTGTAGAATCTGAAATCCGAATCCGAAATGTGCTAAATCCGATTCGATCTGATCCATGCACAGCCCTACTAAGGACGACATTAGGTTCACGGAGGAAGATGTAAATGGACTACTGTTGTCGCACAACGATGCCTTGGTAATTTCTTTAAATGTCTTAGATTTTAACATTAAACATGTTTTGATGGACCCAGGAAAGTCGGCCAATATTACCCAGTAAAGAGTATTGGAGCAATCTAAGTTGACCGAAAGTATTATTCCAGCCAAAGAACTCCTTACCTGGTTCAATCTAGCAAGCGTGACAACCTGAAGAGAGATCCTGCTGCCTGCGAATGCCGAGGGGGTGATAGAGACGATCCTCTTCGAGGAAGTAGACGGAGATATGGGCTATAATATTATCTTGGGGAGACCGTGGTTGCACGAGATGAAGGTTGTGATGTCAACATATCATCAATTACTGAAATTCCTGACTCCCGAAGGAATTAAACAAATAAGAGATAGCCAACCGGAAGCAAGGGAGATGAACGCAATCTCTGTTTCTAGTAGAAAAGGGAAGGAGCACACATCATAAAAATTACAGGAACCGACGCCTACTCTCGAGCCAAAGAAAGTCAACTAGGGGGAGGAATCATCGGAATTCTATCAGGTACCAAGATATTTCCAGGTACCAGAAGAAACGGATACAGCAAAATCCACTGTGGAAGAACTTGAGCAAGTCGCATTGTTCGAAAAGTTCATGGAAAGAAAGTTCCACTTGGGGACAGGACTAAACCCCGAGCTCAGGTCTGGATTTATTGAATTTCTTAAATTTAATGTTGACCATTTTGCGTGATCGCGTGCGGATATGACAGGTATCCCGCCAGAAGGGGCAGTGCACAAATTAAGCCTGGATCCTAACATCCCTCCGATAAGGCAGAAAAAATGTCCTATTGCCGAGGTCAGAAACAAATTCGCCAAAGAAGAGGTAACTTGTTTGCTCGATATCAGTTCAATTCGAGAGGTAAAGTATCGTGACTAGCTAGCTAACGTAGTAGGAGTTCCAAAGAAGAACAATAAATCTCGCATGTGCGTATACTATAAAGATTTAAATAAGGCATGCCAAAAGACTCGTCCCCATTGCTGAACATTGATTAAATGATTGATTCGATGGCCGAGCACGAGTTAATGAGTTTTCTCAATGCTTACTCCGGGTACAACCAAATCAAGATGAACCCGGAGGATCAGGAAAAAACTTCGTTCATAATGAACTTCGGCACATATTGCTATAATGTGATGCCTTTCAGGGTAAAGAATGCCAGAGCCACTTATTAGAGGCTCGTAAACAAAATATTTGAAAAATAAATAGGAAAAACTATGAAAGTTTACATAGATGATATGTCGGTTAAGTCTTTGAACGTAGTTGATCATCTTATACACCTGCAAGAAACCTTTGACATCCTAAGGAACATAACATGAAGCTTAACCCCAAAAAGTATGCGTTCGGAGTCAGCTCCGGTAAGTTCTTGGGGTTTCTGGTGTCATAGAGAGGGATCGAAGTCAATCTCGATAAAATTAAAGCCATCGAAGATATCCCTGACCAGTTGTCAAGCATAAAAGAGGTCCAAGGTTGACATGAAGACCAACCACTTTAAGCAGGTTCATTTCTCGGTCTTCAAAAAAATGCCATCACTTCTTTTCACTCCTCAAAAAGAAGAACAACTTCGAATGGACTCCGGAATGTCAGCAGGCTTTAAAGGATTTGAAAAGGTATTTGCCGAGTCCTCCGCTACTGTCAAAACCAGAGGAAGGCGAACAACTGCTGATTTACTTAGCGGTCTCGGAGGTAGCGGTAGGTGTCATTTTAGTCCGAGAGGAAGAAGGTATCTCTTATCTATTATGTTAGTAAAATTTTAACGGGAGCAGAAACACGCTACCCATATCTGAAAAAATTAGCCTTAGCTCTCATAGCCGCCGCTCGAAAGCTTAGGCCTTATTTCCAATGTCATCCGATAGCCGTGGTGACCACTTTTTCCCTGCGGAATATCCTTCATAAACCTGAACTTTCAGGTAGGCTAGCCAAGTGGGCAGTCGAAATGAGCGAATTTGACATAGAGTATAAACCTAGGACTGCGATTAAGTACAAGTTTTGGCCAGCTTTGTGGTCGGTTTCAGTCCGGGACTGTTACCTTTGGCTACCAAAGAAGCAATAATGGTGTCAGAATCGATATCAGGAGTTTGGACTTCGTTTACGGATGGAGCTTCCAATATGAAAGGATCCGGGCTCGGCGTAGTGCTAATCACGCCCTCAGGGGAAACCCTAAGGCATGCCATAAGGATTGTTCCTCTAACTAACAATGAAGCAAAGTATGAATCTTTGATTGCAGGACTTGAGCTGGCCCGGGGACTGGACTCCGAGGTCATAAAAATCAAATGTGACTCCCAATTGGTAGTAAATCAGGTCTACGAGATCTTCGAAGCCAAAGAGGAATGCATGCAATAATATGTAGTGAAATTCCAGACTCTGCTCAGACGGTTCAGGGAATGGTCAATTACCCACACCCCGGGGGAAGAAAATGCGGAGGCATACGCACTAGCCAATCTGGGATCGTCCACGAAAATGAAGGGATCGGACTCCGGTACGGTCGTGCAGCTTATGCATTCAGTATTAGACACAGACAGCTATTACGAAGTAAACACGACCAATTTGGTCTGGGACTGGAGAAATGAGATCATTGACTATCTTGAGCATGGAAAACTGCCCGAAGATCCCAAGGCATCTCGGGCGTTGCGCACTAAAGCAGCTCGATACAGCTTTAGGGGGGGTAATTGTATAGAAGATCTTTCCAAGGCCCGTTGGCCTAATGTTTGGGAGCTTCCGAAGATAACTATGTCATGAGAGAAGTCCACGAAGGGATCTGCGGGAATCACTCATGCACAGATTCCTTAGTTGTAAAATTAATTAGGGCAGGATACTACTGGCCCCGGATGGAACAGGATGCCAAGGCTTATGTTCAAAAATGTGATAAATGTCAACGCCACGCACAATTGGTACATCAACTGGCAGAGTTACTACACTCGATTTTGTTGCCCTGGCCATTCATGAAGTGGGGGATGGATATAGTCGGTCCGTTACCACCGGCCCCTGGTAAGGTAAGATTTCTTTTGATTTTAACTGACTATTTTTCTAAGTGAGTTGAAGCAGGTCCTTATCAGAAAATCGGCGAGTGCAAAGTGGTAGATTTCTTATGAGAAAATATAATTTGCACATTTAGGATACCCAAAGAGATAGCCTGCGACAACGGGCCACAGTTTATAGGCGTGAAGGTCATAAAATTCCTTGAAGACCTGAAAATCAAAAGAATCACATCATCACCTTATCACCCGAGTGCAAACGGTCAAGCAGAATCAACAAACAAGGTGATCAACCAAAATCTCAAAAAGAGATTAGAAGTAGCTAAAGGCAAATGGCCCGAAGAGTTACCGGGAGTGTTGTGGGCATATCGAACAATGTCCAAATCAAGCACGAGGAGACTCCTTTCTCTCTTATATACGGAGCAGAAGCCTTGATCCCGGTCGAAGTAGGAGAACCTTCCCTGAGATATTCCCGAGCGGATGAAGAAACAAACAATGAAGCATTGTTGGTCAAATTGGAGCGGCTCGACGAACGCAGGGACTTGGTGCACATAAGAATGGCAGCTCAAAAACAGAGAATAGAAATATATTACAATCGAAGCTCCAATCTCCGTTTTAAGGAAAGTAACTCAGAACACCCGGGAGGTTAACGTAGGAAAGCTAAGTCCAACGTGGGAAGGCCCCTACCAGGTTTCAGCTATCACTGGGAAGGGGTAATACAAATTGGAAAATCAAGACGGAGTAAAGTTGCCGAGAAACTGGAATGTGTCACACCACAAAATATACTATTGCTGATGAGCACTGCTTATACTGAAAGTATGTGCTGCACTTTTTTTTCCTTTGCCCATTTTTTGTCCCAATTGGGTTTTTCTGGCAAGGTTTTTAACGAGGCAACAACGGAAAGCATACTATGAAGGAAGCTTCGTCAGGAGAAATAAGACCTTTAAATGACAAGGCATGTAAGCAACGAGCCACTACGGAGCAGTTAGATAGTCTTTTCCTCAGTAGAAAAGTTCCTACCGGGAAGTAAAGTTTGCTATGAGGGCAAAGGTTACCCGACCGTTCAATAGTGCAAGCTACTGGAGGATTGTTAGATAATCTTTGGCTCGATAGAAAAATTTCCTAAGGAGAAGTGAAGCTTGCTATCTAACTAAAGATTATCTAACCATTCACTAGTGGAATCTTCAAAGGTGCAAGACTTCCAGTGTTCAAATTCGCATCCTTTGCATTCGAACAGTGGGGGAAGAGAAGAATGATATGAGAATACGGAAACAATGACTGCCACATCGAACGGGACTATGAAAATTGGAAACAAAGTTGTATCATCGGGACCGGAGACTGTGCGACCAGCCCCGAAGAAACAAGTCATACAAGTTAGCCGCAAGTAATGGCAATTTTTTTAGCACAACGAATGTTTATGTACTTTTGAAAATGGAAGGAATAAAGTAAAGTCCTTTTATTTTTTATCTTGTTTCTTGTCCGAACGATGAATTAATTTTATCATTTGAAAGTTAAACAAGTACTTCAAATTCTAGTGTCATAATGAACAGGAGACGTCCTCTTCAAGAGCACCGTAAACATAAGAGGTCCCTCTCTTATGAAACCCTCACGGTAAAGGGTTGATTCCGGAAGAGTTTATACCCGGAATCCAAATGCTTCCAGGGAAACATATACCCGAAGCCTCGCATAACTCGACGTAAAAAGTAAAACTTGCGCAATACTTAAACGAAAAGTACGCAAAGAGAAAAACTTGCGCAATACTTAAACGAACAAATACTTCTATATACAACGAGTGTGCCAAGAAGCACAAGTACAAAATAATGAAAAATAAAAGCAAAGTGAAAAGAAAGTAAAAAGTTAAACTACTGCACCCCCGGAACCCGGAGGAAGAGAAGCATTTGCACCCAGGAGAAGAAGGCGGATCTACCGCCGGCTCAAGATCTTGGCCTTCACCATCTTGACCTTCAACATCATCCCCTTTCGATTCTTCTTTAGTTACCGAGAACTCGGACCTGGAATCAAAAAAGTCGGTAGCATCAGGTTGGACTGAAAGACCCCTTCGGGCAGTTGACTCCAGTTCACAGGCCTTAGCGATTTCGGCATCAAATTCAATGACGCCCACTTTGATCTCTTCCAAGGTTTTTCTACTCATGCTATACATAGAATATGTTTTTTCAACAATGAGGAAAGCTGCTCGGCGCTGAAGTTCTTCCTTAAGACAATCAACCTCGGTTGAAAGGTTATCTCGCTCAGATCTAGCAGCCTGGAGGCTGACATCAAGGTCACAAACAGTGGAGTTAAAAACTTTATTATGCTCCGTGACTCTCTTATGCCTCTCTTCCAACCGGTCATACTTCTCCTCGGCAGCAGCAACTTCTTCAGCTTTAGAGTTCAAGGCCGCCTCCAAATTTTTCAATCTTTTAGTAGAGGCAACTTCACGATCGGATGCAGCAAGAATAGCATTCTGGACCTCGACCTACTTTGCCTAAGCCTTTTCAAATTGTACCCTTAACAGGGCGGCCTCTTGGCCGAGGGTCATTACCTCTTGCTCGCTTTGCTACAACCGAGCCTCCAACTCAGCGGCCTCAGCAACTTGTGCTTCTCGTACTGAGAGGCGAGTAGCAATTTGATCCCGCTCGGCCAATAATTGATCCCGCTCAGAGGTAAGTTTTCCTTGTCAAGAATCAACCTATGAAGGCCCTCGGAAGCAAGGAAGTTAGCTTGGAAAATAAAAGTACAAATTAAAAACCTTGCCATAACAAAGATAGAAGAAACAACAAAGGAAACAAAGATCGTATCGCTACTGCGTTGTGCATGGTGTTGTTTATCATACACTCTCCCGAGTGAGAATGTATCTTACTCTTATCTTTCTCTGAAGCTGGCTTCAGGTAATTAGCAAGTTCCACCGGTCGGGACATCAGATGACACCTGGTAGATACCGAGAGGGAAACGCTCCTCCTCATATAAGTATCTTCGGGGGGGGGAGGAGGGGGGCGAATAGTTATGTCCCAAATTCCCATGGAGTGGGGACTGGGGAGAAGGGACATCTTTATCTTGGGTGTCTGCGACCGGTGGAGATGATGTAGCAGTTGCTGGTGGCGAAGGCAAAGTAGGCAAAAAAGAAAGTAAAGCTGATTGTGTTATAGGTTGGAAAGCAACTGCGGCAAAAGTAGTGCTAGATGTTGGTTTCTCATCAACCGAAGATGGGAGAGACCCGGTATCCAGCCTCACGGTATATGGATCAGTGACTGGGGCTCGGAAGTGAGATTTAATATCTTCCACTACATCATATTCCCCCTAGAGCGTCGGGACGTCATCCTTGGTTGGTGTAACTAGCCAGACAGATTGAGCATTTTGTTGAGCTGATGAAGGTCGTTTTCTTCTATGTAGAGAAGTCCTTTCTTCACTGGCCCAGGTGCGGCGCTCATCACCACAACTTCTGCGAGTGGCTCAGGCACGACGATTTTTGCCTTTTTATTCTTGTCCCCGGCCGAAGAGGAGCGTCGCCTTTTTTTGTTTCTTGTTCTCCTGCCGGGGACTCCGAGAAGAAGCACTTTTACCGGAAGCAGGCCCGGTGACACCTGTTCGGATGAAGGCCTCCTGCAACAACCCCGCTGCGTCAGCAGGATCAGCTAAAACGTTCTCCTCGGGGACGGTAACAGAGACCTGTGGTGGACCTGAATTCAACAGGAGAGAAAGGTTAACTAATTTTCCTATACGAAAGGCAAAAATAAGATGAGTTCAACCTACCATGATTTTTGGCCTTCCACCCATATTTAAGGGCAAGTTCTTTCCACGTGCGGGTCTTGGGCATAGTGACATCCAAAATCTTCTAGACCTATTGGTATAAGCCTTCAACCCTTGGTGGTGTCCACCGAGTTGCTGAAATAGTGAAAGAAGAAGGATCAATAAGAGCATGGGACAATCTTTAAATAGAAGAAAAGGCAAACGATGAACTTACGAGTATGGTTCCATAATTCAGGAAAGGATGGAATCGTGGCCGGAATGATGTCCCTGATGGGAACTACAACGAACCGCTCCATCCACCCACTATCGTTATCATCATCCATTATTGTGATCAAAGCATGGTGACCACATTTTACTGAAGTTTATCATTCCCCCACGAAAACTCTTAGGGGAATAAATGTTCATCAGCCGATCCAGGGAGAGCTCTTCCCTCGTCTCCTGACATAGACGCCAAAGACATGCTACCGTCCGCCACACAAAAAGTCTCACATGTGCCAGGCAAACTTGGAAACGAAGGCAAAACTCCAAGATAACGGAGTCAAGCCCCCCGCTCAATGAGAACGGGCTCAAAGTAAAGGGATACGTATAAACATACATAAAACCCTTCTTATAGAAAGTTACCTGCTACTCCAGGTCAGGAGCGATGATGTTTAAATCTTGACAACCACAATCTTCCTTCACATTAGGCATGCTAGAAGGACGGATGGAGGGAGGATACACGCCAATAACCCATGTTCGGGGGTTAGCAGAAGGGTACTTCTCTTCAAAGTTCTTAGTTGTAATAAGCTTTCTGGGAATGATGGTGCTCACCGTGGGAGGAGCAGCATGATCGACACTTTCTTTGTTCTTTGAAGAAACAAGATTTTTAGAAGAAGAAGCCATATTTAGTAGAAGAAAGTAAGGAATTTCTTTGAAGAGGAAGGGTAAAGAAAGTTAGAAGGAGTTGAGTAAAGAAGTCAAAAAAGTTCTAAGAGGTTGTGAAGTGTAAAAGAAGTAAATTGAAGTGTATAAGTAAAAGAATAGGCGGCTAAAATTGTTGTTATAATTACCTTGAGAATCGGCAAAATTATTGATGAATCATGGGATAACGCGTGTTTGGGGCATTAAATGCGGAGAGACATGCGTCTAATCAAGCGTCAGAAACTTTTCAAAGGGGATCAAAGAATTTCCTGCCAAGAAAGGTATGGGTATCTTCACCAGCTTCCCGGTGACACAATGATGTGCTGCCGAAAAGTAGGGGGACTATCTGTATGCGGTAAAATATGTTCATAGTAAATACTCGCATAATAAAAGTGACACGTGGAGCCGAAGGTAGATGGAGAACGAGACAAATAATAATCAAGTCCGAGGACAACAATCTCGTCTATTCCCGAAGGGAATATTGCTCATAAAGATAAAATAAATGCATGTCACCCGGTAACATTTAATAGAGAATATTCTATGGCATTAAGTACATAGTCCATTGCAAAGAATATGAAATTCATAGCCTGCTGTTACACATTCTTTAATGGCCCCCATAATTGACATTTAAGAAAGGTTTAATCCTAGGACCTTGTTCCCTAGGTGCAACTATAAATAGTGAGTTCAACAGCCATTGTGAGGGAGGAATTTTCTGAGAAACTTATACTATATACTGTTCAAAGCTCAATAATATTCTATCTTTTTGCTTATTAATATTGTTATTGCTGCCTCCGGAAGCTCTGCTCCCGGAAACATGATTCCAGTTGTCTTATTTTGATTTTAACGCTAAGTCTTACATTCTTGCTTAATTTATTTATCATTTCTGGGATCAAATCGATTCACTTGTCTATAAACCACGTATAAATTTAACTATACTATTTTACGAGTAAACAAAAAATTGTATAAAAAAGTTAAAAGATTATAGTAACGACAACATTTACAATAAAACAGAAGTATTTTCTTTTTCTCAATTTTATTTTTTCAATCAAAATGGATGACATAAGACGTGGCTGCCACACTAAACATTAAGATACAAAATAATGTGGGAAAATACCTAGGCTTCCCAATTATAAATCTACAACCAAAAAGCTCAGACTACCAATTCATACTTGACAGGATGAACAATAGACTAAAAGGTTGGAAGGCCAAACTCTTAACATTATCTAGGAGATTAACCCTTATACAATCAACTCTATCAGCCATTCTCATCCACTCTATGCAACTGAATCTCCTTCCAGCTAAGACTAGAAACAATATTGACCGCATCCAGAGAAACTTCCTATAGGGATCTACCAGAGACTACAGGAAAATTCATCATATCAGTTGGGACAAGGTAACATCGTCTAAGCAAGAAGGAGGCCTTGGGCTGTACAAAGCAAGAGGGAGAAATGCAACACTCCTCTCAAGCCTTCTATTTCCAATCCTGAGTCTCTCTGGGCTCAAGTGCTAAAAGGAAAATACCTAAGCGACTCGCGAAGGAATACTATCAGTTATAAAACTAATGCCTCTTACATCTGAAAAAGCAGTGCAAAAGCTTATTTATTATTCTCCAAAGGAATAGCTTGGAATGTGGGAAATAGACAGTATATAAGCACTTGGGAAGATAGATGGATTGTTGGCAAACACATACTAAGAGAATTAATAGAAGGACCCCTAACTAAAGAAGATATCAATACAAACTTGAGCTACTATATTAATAATAAAAATTGGAACCTAGAAGCTCTATCATACGATCCATCAACTACAATTACTGACCTTATAACAAAATCATATATACCCTTCTCTGACAATATAAGTGACTCATTCTTCTGGAAAGAAACAGAAAATGGGAACTTCACAACAAAATCTACATACAACCTCTTTGTTAGGGAAACAGGAACAAACCATTGCTGGATCTGGAAAGCACCATGCCACAACAAGCTCAAAACTTTTTTGTGGCTGCTAGTCCACCAGAGACTCCCCCCTGCAGTTGTCCTGAGCCAAAGAAAAATAATTGACTCTAATAACTGCAAGCATTGTGGGATAGAGGAAAACACAAACCATTTATTTTTCCAATATCCTATGAACAGTGCAATATGGAAATATTTCAACTACAACGTCACACCAACACCAACCTCAAATGAACTAGATTGGATAAAAATGACATGTACCTCTACATTGACCATCAACCAACCAAATTACATAACAATCCCAATGGCAGTTATAACTCCAATAATCCTTTGGCATAAATGGCTTAACCATAACCATAACTACTTCAACAACTGTTCAACCCAAATCGACTGTCATAGAATGTTCACACGCAATGGAATATCTTCACCTCACAAATTATAATTTCAAAAAAACTATCAGCTCGAAAATTCCAATAAAGTGGACACCACCACCACAAAATATCTATAAAACCAATATAGATGGTGCACATAAAAAAAACTCCAACATCGAAGAAGCAGGAGGAATCATCAGAGATTCGGACGGAAACTGGATTGATGGATTCTCTAGCCACATAGTGGCCTCATCACCAATCCAAGGAGAAATTATTGCCTTACAAAAGGGATTGAAACTTGCTTTCAATAAAAATCGAATACCAATTATAGTGGAAACAGACTGCCAGGTATTACTTTTCCTATTATATGACAAAGTTCACAATAAAGCTAATGTTAATTTTCTACATGACTGCAGGTTCTTGCTCGACGCACTGGGCCATCCGGATGTTAGGCATGTCTACCGTGAAGGAAACCAAGTGGCGCACACACTGGCGCAGTATGGGAGCAACTTCGACTCACCTACTAACGATGAGTGTGAAGATCACTTCTGGAATAAACTACCTTTATTTGCTTTCTCTATTTTTTGCAAAAATTTATTAGGGATTGTACCGTTTAAATCTGCCATTCAAGAAGCATTAGAATCCCTTATTTAACTTGCGGGGCAATCAAGGAATAGAATCTACCTGTAATGACACTTCTTAAATTTCTGCATAAATAAAAATCTCGTCTCTTAGCACAAAAAAAAATGGATGACATAAATAGGGAGTAAATAAAGCCACTAATCTTTTCTTCCATAAAAAAAAGAAAAGAAAAGAAACTTTTAACCCTAACTAGATACCTCTGCTTTTCCTAGGGATATGCAAACGCGTGTACACGTCACACTCACTTCGTTCATTCCCAATTTGCAACTCGTTACTCGTCCGTCGCACTTATAAAACCTCTCCAAATCCCTCCTTTACAACATCTCATTTTCCTACTCCTTCCGCCGCCACAATCTCCGCTGTCTCACCGTGTTACGCCGGAGATAGTAAGTCTACCACAATGGCGGCTTCTGCTTCTTCAACTATACTTTTCTCTTCAAAATCATCACGCGACTCTATCTCATGGAAAACCCAGCTCGCTTCGACCTCCGCCTTTGGCATCTCCGGCGTTTCCCTCCGCCGCCGCAGCAGCAGCCACCGTCAGTTCGTCGTTTTCTCCATGGACGCCAAACCTACGGTTCTCGTCGCCGAGAAACTCGGAGAGGCAGGGCTGAACCTTCTAAAGGAATTCGCGAACGTAGATTGCTCATATAACTTGAGCCCCGAGGAGCTGTGCACTAAGATCTCGCTTTGTGATGCGTTGATTGTCCGGAGTGGAACGAAGGTGAGCCGTGAGATCTTTGAATCTTCCGGAGGACGGCTCAAAGTTGTTGGGCGTGCTGGTGTCGGGATTGATAACGTTGATCTTGCAGCGGCGACGGAGCATGGATGCTTAGTGGTTAATGCGCCCACTGCTAATACAGTTGCTGCTGCCGAGCATGGGATCGCTCTTCTCACCGCTATGGCTCGGAATATTGCTCAAGCTGATGCTTCCGTCAAAGCTGGTACGTGTAACTCTTTTAGAGGTGGATCTTTTTTAATTCAAAAAGTTAGTTTACCTCTAAATGTATGTAGTTTAAGCCGGAGTCAGTAGAGGCGTTGTGAAACACATAACCGGTGCCCTGTATCTCTTACGATATTGAGTAGAAATGACATGCCCATGAATATAATTCTCTCTTAGTTTGGTTCTTGAATGTGAATAATATCTTATGAAAGTTGCGATGCAGTATGGTCTCGCATAGCTGATCAGATCTATTTTAAGTTGATCTGAATATGAAAATGTATGCATATATTCTTTATGGTAGTGTGTGTTGCAATTTCTTTGTGGTAAAGAACATTTTTAATTATATTTACCTTCTAAAGAGGTGAACTTGTGATTTTAAGTCACTTGGTTTACCCTTAAAATATGTATGTATTTTAGAAATTTTTCTTAAATATGTATGTTTTAAAAGTTTCCTTAAAATTTCTGGATATGTGTGTTTGGGTGTATTTTGAATTGGAGAGGCTTATATGTGGGATTGGCCTCTGAGTTACTCGATTCAATGATGGAAAGGTTTGATGAGCACTCAATATGAATGGAAGAGTTGATATATTTTGAAGAAACGATTACATCAATGATGGCTAACATATCCCCATAGGGATGGTTGACTGGTTTGGGCATAGGAGTAAGCAGTAAAAAGATCCCAGATTCAAACCCAAGCTACAATCCTTGGTATTTTCTTGTCTGCTCGTCTTAGTTATCAAGTTTGCCCGACACCTGTCATGTGCTTGTAGGATGTATTAGTCTAGGTACGTAAAAGCTGACACCTTCATAAAAAAGATACATAAAGGATAGTTGAGAGCTAATTGGTTATTTGATCTGCTGTCTGCACTAAAGCCACTTCTGTCTCCATCCTTTCTTCCCTTTTTAATTATTTTAATCATAACCCTGAATATTTTTTAATCATAACCCTGATTACGGACCCCTCAATCCAATCTGTCTTTAAGCAGCTTCCTTTTTCTTTTCCTGGACATTTATTTGTTTGGAATAGTTGTCTGAAAATTTTGTTTTCCATGGCTGCTAATAAGTTCCCCTGTTATACTTGTTGCTTTTGCATTTGGAGATGTACCTCTGAATTTTCTTATCATGATATGGTATCCAGGGAAATGGCTGAGGAACAAATATGTTGGTGTCTCCCTGGTAGGCAAAACACTTGCTGTGATGGGTTTTGGGAAGGTTGGATCAGAAGTTGCAAGGCGAGCTAAGGGGCTTGGCATGCATGTTATTGCTCATGACCCATATGCCCCTGCTGACCGTGCACGTGCTATTGGGGTGGAACTTGTGAGCTTTGATGAAGCCCTCACATCTGCTGATTTCATCTCACTTCACATGCCCCTCACCCCTGCTACAAAGAAGATCCTGAATGATGAAACTTTTGCAAAGATGAAAAAGGGTGTACGGATTGTGAATGTTGCTCGTGGGGGTGTGATTGATGAAGAAGCTTTGGTGAGGGCACTTGATGCAGGCATTGTGGCACAGGTCCTGGTTCCTTCATCTATGAGACACCGGAAACATATGAATTAGTTTTTTGTTGAACTATTGCTGTCTCTGTATTTCCCTCAACCTTCATGTCTGTTGGAATATCAAGTGTTCAAAAGCCGTCTTTTGTTATCTTCCACTTTTGCTCTCCATTGCTGGATTTAGACTCTAGAATAGACTTTCTCCTTGAATGTCTTACGTAATTATACTAACATATAAATCCTGTCACAGGCAGCACTTGATGTTTTCACTGTGGAGCCGCCACCAAAAGATAGCAAGTTGATTCAACATGAGAATGTGACTGCAACTCCACATCTTGGTGCTAGTACTATGGAAGCTCAGGTCTGTGCATGACACATTCATGTGTGTCACACTTTTCTTCTAGTTCACACATTTACTAATACTCTTAGAATGATTGTCCAGGAAGGCGTGGCAATTGAGGTAGCGGAAGCAGTTGTTGGTGCTTTGAAAGGGGAGCTCTCTGCTACAGCTGTCAATGCACCTATGGTTCCTGCTGAGGTAAGTGCATTCAATATTTACCAGTTATCACCCTCTTTATTCATAAACCAGAGGGGGAAAAAAGAAGGCTTGAAATAGTACCTTTACTGAATTAGCCTGCCCATGTAGAACCTCTTTCATTTTTCTAATTAACCTGCAATCTGCTTTATTGTAGAGGAGTGCTTATCAACATATAGAAACATTATTTTCTTTTGAGGTGTAGTTGCTAGCGATTCATGGAATTTTGATAAAATAAATGTCTGAATTTTAATGTTTCCTACCTCTCTCATGCAGGTTCTATCAGAGCTGAAGCCTTATGTCGTGCTTGCCGAAAAACTTGGTAGACTTGCTGTCCAGCTAGTTGCAGGTGGAAGTGGTGTGAAATCAGTGAAAGTAACATATGGTTCAGCTAGAGCACCTGATGATCTCGACACAAGACTGCTTCGTGCCATGATAACTAAAGGCTTGATTGAGCCTATTTCCAGTGTTTTCATTAACCTGGTTAATGCAGATTTCACTGCTAAACAAAGGGGACTACGGATAGCTGAAGAACGAATTCTTCTAGATGGTTCACCAGAAAGTCCAGTTGAGTTCATTCAGGTTCAGATTGCCAATGTGGAATCCAAGTTTGCCAGTGCTATTTCTGATTCAGGAGAGATTAGAGTGGAGGGTAGAGTTAAGGATGGAGTCCCTCATTTGACAAAGGTTGGATCTTTTGAAGTGGATGTGAGCTTGGAAGGCAGTATCATTCTTTGCAGCCAGGTTGATCAGCCAGGAATGATTGGAAAAGTTGGCAGCGTCTTGGGAGAGGAGAACGTGAATGTCAGCTTCATGAGTGTTGGAAGGATTGCTCCAAGAAAGCAAGCTGTTATGGCTATTGGGGTGGATGAACAACCCAGCAAGGAGTCACTGAAGAGGATCGGGGAGATTCCTGCCATCCAGGAGTTTGTTTACCTTAAATTATAGGGTTGTACTATCATTTTCGGATTTTTTTGAAATCTCTTTGAAGCCAATTTTGGTGATTCTGTTGTTCACTAGTAGTATAGTGTAGGATAATAAACAATTCGGCTGTGCGATTAGAGGTATTTACTACATTGAGTTTTCAACTTGACATTATGTATTGGCCCCAAGTCATCCGTGACACTTGATCTAAGATATGTTCAATTGAACACTTCTAGACTCTAGTACTTAAAATTTTGTTCCTATTAAACACTTTTTTGATAATCGACAAAGAAATAAAGAGTAATACACTTGCCAATGATGTGGCAAAGTAACCAAGTACCAATGACATTTGGTATTTGGGTCCAAATAATAATTTTAAAAAACGAATATGAGGGAAAAAAGAAAATAAAAAGCCCTAATTCTAAACCCCACCCCCACTCATCTAAACCCCCCTTTCTTCTGCTAAACCCATCATCACCCTCCCCGCCACCGACTTTGACCCACTTTTTTTCTTTTTTTCTGCTTGTCTTTGCTTTTTTAATTTAATTAGTTTCCAATTTTAGATTTAATTTTTTTGTATTTTATCTATTATTTTCTAAAAAAAGAGAGATAAGGGGGAGAGAAAGAGAGTGGTGGGTCTCCATTTTTTCCGGTGAACAAGGTGGTAGTGTTCATATTTAAAGAAAAAGGAGGAGATGGTGGCGGCAGTAATAACAAATTTGAACATAAAGCGAAGGTGGTAGTAAAAAAGGTGAGGTGACTGAAAAAAAGAAGAAAAGAACGAAGGGTGAATAATTGTAGTGGTGGTGGTGGCGGCGGCGGCGGCGAGGATAGTGGTGGATGGTGGAGAAGTTGTGGCATAGGAAGAATAAAGAAGAGATTTTCAAACCAAAAAAAATGATAAATGTGTTATAAGAAAAATTAAATTATGGTGGATGTCTATCTTCCTCCATGATCTTCCTCTCAAATGCTTAATGACATATTCAATGACACATTTCTTCATTTTTCGTGCCTATATAAAGACAGTGTAATAGATAAAAGACACACAATTGAAGAAGAAATAAAATCTCTTCCTTCTCTCTATCTCCATTTCTTGTTCATGTTTTACTAAATTGCTTTTATTTCATAACACGTTATTAGCACGAGACTCTACCGTCTCAAGAAGCTCTTTGAGAAGACTAAGGTATAATTTTTCTCCTCTTTTAACTATAACTGATATTATGAAAAGAAAGTTCGTTGCCCTTGAAATTTCGGGAAAGAACTATATGACATGGGTATTGGATGCTGAAATCCATTTAGATGCAATGAGTCTTGGAGACGCCATTAAAGATAGAAATAAAGCATCTACCCAAGGTTGTGCTAATACCTTGATTTTCTTGCGCCATCACCTTGACGAAGGGTTGAAAATAGAATATCTCACAGTCAAAGATCCACTTGTTTTGTGGAATGGCTTAAAGGAAAGATATGACAACTTAAAGTTGGTTACTCTTCCACAAGCACAATATGATTGAGCTCATCTGAGGTTCCAAGACTTTAAGTCTGTTTCTGAATATAATTCTGCGATGTTCAGAATTACTTCTAAATTGAAACTCTGTGCAGATAGTATCAGTGACTATGATATGCTTGAAAACATGCTCACAATGTTTCATGCCTCCAATATGGTCTTGCAACAGCAGTACCGAGAGAAAGGTTTCAAGAAATACTCTGAGTTGATTTCTCTTCTCCTTGTGGCTGAACGAAACGACTTGCTTATGAGAAATCACGAAAATCGACCAACTGGGTCTACACCATTGCCTAAAGTGGATGAGGTGTATTCTCATTATGCTAAGCGTGAAAAAGGTCGTGGCCCTGTTCGTGGTCGTGTCCAAGGAAAAAAATTTTCTAGTGTTAATCATTCCCCAAAGAAAAATAACTTCCAAAAGTGGAAAGGGAAAGATGAGAAGCCAAAGGTAAAGGGTTCAGAAACTGAATGCTATCGTTGCGGTGGAAAAGGGCATTGGGCAAATATTTGTCACATACCAAAATATTTGGTTAAGCTTTATCAAGCATCTCTAAAGAATAAAGGCCCTAAAACTAATTTTGTGTATGACAATGAATTTGACATTACCCACCTGGATGTGGCAAACTTCTTTGAGCACCCTGATGAAAAAATAGACCACTTGATCAGTGATGGATCCGTGGTTAAAGATGATTGAGTAGTTTGATTAATTTTTTTTTTTTACATATTCGTAGTAACTAGTGAATAAACATCATGTAATCACACTTCTTTACATGAGTAGTAGTCATTAGTATTAATTAGTACTATATATTTTATGAAATAGTGTTAGTTCGTTTTAATTAAATATAGTTCTAGTATTCTATAACAGATTTGTACGCACTTATAATATTTGTGTTCAAGGTTTGCCAGCCTATAATATTTGTGTTCAAGTAGATGATTTTTCTAAAACATACTTGTTGGTAAAATTATTTGACACTGTTTTGTTGTTTCTTAAACGTCAATTTTTAAAGCAAATGAATAGAAATGACTTGCGTCATATTTATAGCTTGCGTCATTGATTCACGTAATTAGCTATTTCTCTCTGCACATATATTTAATTCTCAATATGTATCCCTTAATTATTTCAACCAACTTATAACTTCTATACCTTTGAGTATTTATACTGGTTGGAGAGTTTGACTTAGTATTTATCTGAGTTTTCTCGAAATTGCATTAAAAGGTCATTATTGAATAATTAGTTTAAATTTATTTTTTTTCTTTTTTTCTAAAAATACTAATATTTATTCATATACTTCTTTTATACGTAAAACCATGGTAAGCAAATATGGATATCTCTCAAAGCAAACTTGGATCAAAGTTCAATTGTAAAAATATTTGCTTAATTGATTCATGTACGACACATACAATATTCAAAGAGAAAAAATATTTCTCTCATTTAAGTATTTGTAAGGCAGATGTTACTACAATTTCTGGTAGTAGTAATCTAATTGAAGGCTCTGGAAGAGCTACTATAACTCTGCCTAATAGAACAATACTTATCATAGCGAATGTAATGTTCTCCTCTAAGTTCAAGAGGAACTTGTTGAGTTTTAAAGATATCCGTCGAAATGGATTTCATATTGAGACAATAGATAAAAATAATCTCGAATATCTCATCATTACCAAGAATGTCTCTGGCCAGAAAAAGGGTTATTGAGAAGTTCTCATCTTTATCTTGTGGCATGTATTGGACAAGAATTAGTGCAATTAAGGCACATTCTATCGTAAACCAAAAGGTTACTGATTCCAATACTTTTATACTTTGGCATGATCGATTGGGACATCCTGGATCAATTATGATGAGATGAATTATAGAAAACTCAAATAGGCATCCATTAAAGAATTTAAAGATTCTTTTAAATAATGAATTTTCTTGCACTTCTTGTTATCAAGACAAGTTAATTATTAAACCATCACCAATAAAGGTTGGGATTGAGTCACATGCGTTCTTGGAACGTATACAAGGGGATATTTGTGGACCTATTCACCCACCTAGTGGGTAGTTTAGATATTTTATGGTTTTAATAGATGCATCTTCTAGATGGTCTCATGTATGCCTATTGTCATCTCACAACCTGGCGTTTGCAAAATTAATGGCACAAATAATTTGATTACGGGCACAGTTTTCCGATAATTCAATTAAGTCTATTCGACTTGATAATGCTGCTGAGTTTTCATCCCAAGCATTTAATGATTATTGCTTATCAATTTGGATAAAAGTGGAACTTCCTGTAGCTCATGTTCACACTCAAAATGGTCTTGCAAAGTCTTTGATTAAACATCTGCAATTGATAGTAAGACCGTTACTCATGAAAACGAGATTACCCACTTCTGTTTGGGGTCATACCATTTTGCATGCAGCAATGCTAGTTCGTTTAAACAGACAAATTATCATAAATATTCCCTGTTGCAATTAGTTTTGGGTCATGAATCTAATATATACCATTTAAGAATTTTTGGGTGCGCAGTATATGTGCCTATATTACAGCCATATCGCACCAAGATGGGTCCCCAAAGAAGGCTAGGAATATATGTTGGGTTTGAATCTCCCTCAATTATTCGCTATCTCGAAACATTAACGGAAGATTTGTTCACTGCTCGATTTGCATATTGTCGATTCGATGAGGCATTTTTTCCAAAATTAGGGGGAGAAATTGGTGAAATCAAACGGAAAATTTCGTGGAAAAATCCATCAATGTCTCATCTTGATCCACGTGCCTCTATTTGTGAAAAAGAGGTGCAAAAGGTTATTCATTTGCAGAAAATAGCAAATCAAATGCCAGACGCATTTACGGATCTGAAAAGGATAACGAAATCACATATCCCTGCAGAGAATGTTCCAATCTGTATTGATGTCCCTATTGGACAATCTTCTAGTGTCATAACTAATGAGTCAAAAGAACGCCTAAAGCGTGGCAGACCATTGGGTTCTAATGATCAAAATCCTAGAAAAAGAAAAATTAATGATCAAGATAACACTACGAATGAGTCTCATAAATAAACCCATGATTTAACTAATACTGAGATTCATGAGGAAATCAATGAGACTGAGACTCAAGAAAATAAGGAACTATCAATAAACCCAATCGATATTGAGACATATTTGAATCGATTGAATATAGTGGTGGATTATGTCTTTTCATACAATGTTGCATCTAGAATTATGCAAGATAATGAGGATCTTGAACCTCAATCTGTTGGAGAATGTCGACAAAGACGTGATTGGCTAAAATGGCAAGAAGCAATCCAATCTGAGTTGGATTCACTTGCGAAACGTGAAATATTTGGGTCTGTAGTCCAAACACCTAATGGTGTTAAAGCTGTTGGCTATAAATGGGTCTTTGTACGTAAAAGGAATGAGAAAAATAAGGTAGAAAGATATAAGGCACGCCCTGTTGCACAAGAATTTTCACAAAGGCCTGGTGTCGTTTATGAAGCGACGTATTCTCCTGTTATGGATGATATAATGTTCCGTTATCTCATTAGTTTTGCTGTCCATGAAAAGCTTGACATGTATTTGGATGTGGTTACAGCTTACCTTTATGGCTCACTTGATAATGAGATATACATGAAAATTCCCGAGGGATTTAAAATACTTAACGCACATAATTCAAAGTCCCGGAAAATATTTTCAATCAAATTGCAAAGATCTTTGTATGGTCTAAAGCAATCAGGAAGAATATGGTATAACCGCCTTAATGAGTATTTATTAAAGGAAGGTTATATAAATGATGCCATTTGTCCATGTATTTTTATAAAGAAAATAACATCGGAGTTTGTTGTACTTGTTGTATATGTTGATGACATAAACCTTATTGGAACTCCTACAGAACTCCAAAAGGCAATTGATTATTTAAATAAGGATTTCGAGATAAAAGATCTCGGAAAGACAAAATTATGTCTTGATTTGCAAATTGAACATTTGGCAAACGAAACTTTTGTTCATAAATCTGCCTACATAGAAAAGGTATTAAAACGGTTTTACATGGATGGAGCACATTCATTAAGTACTCCGATGATTGTTTGATCACTTGATGTGAATAAGGACCTGTTCCGACCTCAAGAAAAGAATGAAGAACTTTTTGGTCCTGAAGTACCATATCTTAGTGCAATTGGTGCACTAATGTATCTTGCTAATACTACAAAGCCTAACATAATTTTTTAGTTAATGTCTTATCAAGATATAGCTCTGCTCCTACAAGGAGATATTGGAATGTAATTAAACACATATTGCGATATCTAAAAGGGACTATCGATATGGGCTTATTTTATGTCAATGATTGCAGTACCGATCTTGTTGGTTATACTGATGCTGGGTATTTATCTGACCCACACAAGGCTCGATCTCAAACAGGCTATATGTTTACATGTGGAGGCACTGCAATATCTTGGCGATCGACTAAGCAATCAATCATGGATACTTCATCTAATCATGCTGAGATAATTATTATTCATGAAGCAAGTCGAGAATGTGTATGGTTGAGGTCTATAATACACCTTATTCGAGACAAATATGGTTTAAAGTGTGACAAACTACCCATAATTTTGTATGAAGACAATGCAGCATGCATAGCCCAATTGAAGGGAGGATTCATAAAAGGAGATAGGACAAAGCACATTTCACCAAAGTTATTTTTGACACATGATCTTCAAAATAATGGTGATATCAATATGCAACAGATCCGTTCAAGTGATAATATAGCTGATTTGTTCACCTGTAACACCCCAGAAAATTTTAAAGTATTTAAGCGCTATTAAGAAAGTTAATATGCGCTAATTATATTATTTTATGTGCAGACAAGGGCTATTATAAGAATTATATCAATTGATTATGATAAATTATGTATGAGGTACATTAAGAATAGTTTATGGTCTAAGAAAAGCCCCAATGCTAAGTCAAGTTGAAAATTTTATGATAGGATAAAGTTTCAAGTGAGTTCGCACAAGACCTAACTTAAAACGAGAATACCTATCTTTATATGAAGAGTTATTTGGCATATTACCTATCAAAAGAAAGGTCTATGTGTCTAGTTTCCAACGCTTCAAACCGTTCGTCATTTGGACACTCCTACAAGAAGTTATGACCAAATTACCAAAAGCTAGATCTGTGATCAATTTCGCGACCGCAAAACGGTTCCGCGGACCGCATACGCATCGCAAAGTGGAGCAGAGACGGGAATTTTTTTTAAAAAAATATTATGTTGTCGCATAATTGTCGATTATGTTGTCGCATAATCATTATGCTATCGCATAATTGTCGATTATGTTGTCGCATAATTGATTATGCTGCAATTCTGCTGCACACAAAACTATTATGCTATAGCATAATTGCGCCACATAATTGACTTCGGGGTCATTTTTGGAAATTTTCATATCCGATCCAATTTTGATATTGTCACGACCCAAACTAACCCATGTCATGATGGCGCCTACCGTGGAATTAGGCAAGCCGACTCATTTCCAAAACAAACCGATATTTTCATTTTTAAAGATAAGTTTCAATGCTATTCAACATAAAAACCTTCGTAAAGGAGTTCAAGTCAAAACGAAAGTTCGAAAAAGAAAATCCTGACATCGGGGTGTCACTAATCATGAGCATCTACTACAATCTTTCTAACAATATCAAGGCTAACTCAGCATGAAAAATAGCTAAATACAACTAGAGGAAGATAAGAGAGAGAAGAGCAGGGGCTGCGATCGCCAAACAACTACCTTGCTATCTCCGAGAAAAATCTGCAACCAGAATAATCAACAACCGCTACCGTGTCCAGCTACACCTGGATCTTCACACAAGGTGTAAGGAGTAACGTGAGTATGCCAAATAAGTAAGTAACAACAATAAATAAAAACTGAGCAGTAGTGACGAGCAATAAAGAATATCAAGTTCATATCACAAATATTCAGTAAAGTAAAGCATGCTTTAAAAAAATCAGTGTTTGAATCAAATCATCTCGATTAAACCCGGTTCCAGTAAAAATCATTTAAAGATATTTTTTCAACAGTTTTTCAAATAAAGGCTCAATGCAAAGATGAGCAAAAATGATGAAATCATAAACAGCCCCTCGGGCAAACCTCACAGTCACTCGTGCCACTCGGGCATACCTTACAATCATTCTTGCCACTCGGGCATACCTCACAATCACTCATGCCTCACAGTCACTCAGCACTCGGCACTCGCACTCAGTAGGTACCTGCGCTCACTGGAGGTGTGTACAGACTCCGGAGGGGCTCTTTCAGCCCAAGCGCTATATCAAGCTAAATCATGGCATAGATCACTCAGGCCCTCGGCCTATATCAAACATGCTACGGTGTGTAGCCTGATCCCATAAATATCCTCACAAATCAGGCTCTCGGCCTCACTCAGTCATAAACCTCTCAAGCGACTCGGGCATTTCAGTAAAAACAGGGCATTCGGCCCAAAACAACATTTATATGTATCAAAATAGAGTCATAAAACTGAGTTATGCAGTAAACAAGTATAACCATTACTGAGTATAGATTTTCAATCAAAAACAGTGAGAGGATAGTAAGAAAAGGCCCCTAAGGGTCCAAACAGCACTGGCACAAGGCCCAAACATGGCATTCAGCCCAATTTACAGAAACTCTTTCTAAAACATATAAGTATCATATAATTTCCACAAAATATACAACTTTACAGTTCCTACGGGACGGACCAAGTCACAATCCCCAACAGTGCACGCCCACACGCCCGTCACCTAATGTGCGTCACCCCAAAATAGTAGAATGATACAAAAATCCGGGGTTTCATACCTGAGGACTAGATTTACAATCGTTACTTACCTCAAACCGGTCAAATCTCTACCCCGCAATGCTCTAGCCTCTGGACTCGGCCTCCAAATGCTCCGAATCTATTCACAATCAGTACAATACCATCAATATGCGCTAATGGAATGAATTTCACAAGAAAAGCTACAAAATTAGACCAAAACCCGAAATTGGCTCAAACCCGGCCCCCGGGCCCACGTCTCGAAATCCAACAAAATTTACAAAACTAGAAATCCCATTCACTCACGAGTCTAACCATACCAAATTCATCAAAATCCGACATCGTTTGGTCCTTCAAATCCTTAAATTACTTCTCCAAAAATCCCAAGCCCTAACCCCTCATTTTCACTAATTACATGGTTAAACAACGAAAAATCACCATATATACGAGTATTAGGGCTCAAGTAACTTACCTCAATGAAAACCCCCTTGATTCCCTCTTCAAATCTCTCCCAAAAGCTCCAAAACCGAATAGAAATGGTGAAGAATGCACAAATATTCACGAAGTGTGCAATATGTACCTTCTGCCCAGGCTTCTCGCACCCGCGCGACCGCACCTGCGGTCCCAACAACCGCACCTGCGCAAGTCACTTAAACGCCCAGGTTCCGCATCTGCGGCCAACCTGTCACACTTGCGCTTGCGCACCTGCGCGTGGCGCGAAGCATCTGCGAAGCCAGCCTTCTTCCTTCCTTCCGCATCTGCGCCACAGGTGTCGCACCTACGGGCTCGCAGATGCGATAGCCTTCTCGCACCTGCGCATCCTGACTAGCCTAGCATTGCCCGCACCTGCGAACCCCCATGCGCACCAACGGCCCCGCACCTGCGATTCTTCCTTCCGCAGGTGCGGAAATAGCAGAAGCAGCAGTTTCAGCTGCATCTTCCAACTTCGACAAATTCGTTAACCACCCGGAATCACCCCGAGGCCCTCGGGACCTTAACCAAAAATACCAACAAGTTATATATCAACATACAAACTTAGTCAAACCTTAGAATCACTCAAAACAACATCCAAACACCAAATTATCCTCGGATTCAAGTCTAAGAACTTCTAAATTTTCAAATTCGGCAACCGATGCCGAAACCAACCAAACCACGTCCGAATGACCTCAAATTTTGCACACACGTCAAAAATGACACTACAAATCTACTTCAACTTCCGAAATTCCATTCTGACCCCGATATCAAATTTTTCACTACCGACCGAAATCGCCAAATTTTACTAATTCAAGCCTAATACTACCACGGACCTCCAAATCACATTCTGGACGCACTCCTAAGTCTAAAATCACCTAATGGAACTAACGGAACCATCAGAATTCAAATCTGAGATCGTTTACATATATGTCAATATCCGATTGACCTTTCCAACTTAAGGTTCTAAATAAGAGACTAAGTGTCTCATTCCACTCCGAAACCACTCCGAACCCGAACCAACCAACCCGATACAACACAATACAACTAAATAACACATAAAGAAGCAGAAATAGGGAAAACGAGGCTATAACTCCCGAAACGACTGGCCGGGTCATTACAGATATAAGGCCTTAGGGGGCATTTTAGAAGGTAAAATATAATTTTGTAGAGAGAGAGAGGAGAGAGCTATCTTAGAGGGAGAAAGAGAAGGCCTAGCTATTTTGTTCATCAATTCTTGCTCAAGGCTTAAAGATTTCACAAGATCTTCATCTAAGAGGCAAGGTTCCATACCATAGTTTTCAATTTCGAATTTGGGTAAAAGATGGTTGAATTGGAGTATGATTCTTGGGTATAAGAGTATTATTTATACATACTTGTACTAATAAGGTTTGTGGGAAGATTGTTGAGCTCAAATAAGTAAAGATTGGATTGTAGAGTGAAGGAAATCTTGTGGAAGAACCTTGTAGTTAGATTTGCACACCTAGTGTTTGATAAAATGCTCAAATAAACTGAGATCATGAATATCTTCCTAATAATGGTTCAATTTTGTTATGTCTCAAAATATATTGGGATTACTAGAATTTTCGGAACGTTATAATAATTTAAGAAAAGCTCAAAGCAAGGTATGTTGGCGAAACTACTCTCTTAGAATTGAATTCAATGATGTTCTCATAAGTTTCAAGTATGGTTGTCTCAAGTTCCTTATTCTATGTTCCGAGTTGTTCCCAATAAATTCGATTGTCCCGAATAAGCAAAGTGTCGAGAATTAAGTATTCAAAACATGTTCCGAATATTCCTAACACATTATGTTATCCTTTGGAAATGTGTTCAAGAATGATATGTGTATTAAAATACTATGTCTTTGAGTTGTGTTTCAAATGAAGGTTACGATTCCAAATTGTGTGAGAATACTCAATATGCTTAAGACTCTTAATTGCTCATATGTGTACCTAAAGCCTTGATTGAAAATGTCTTACTGTTGATAACCTATAAAGATGTGAAAGAAGTATGAAATGCGATAATTGATATAAGTGAAAGTTATACTTGTGGTCAATGGAGCCAATAAAATGAAATGATGTGAGAAAGGTTATGAAATGAGCTTTGATTCAACTATTCCGAATTGACTTCGAAAATAGAATTTTCTAAAAGCTTATAAACTCAAGTCATGCTCATATGTTACTGTTTTAACAGACATTATGATTTGTGAGTATTTTCAATGTGTTTTGCGTTCTTACATATTCGTGAGTGAAAATTGTGTATTGCCCTTTGTGGGGGAAAATGTATCAAGAATAAATGGTGTGTTATTTGCTGATGATTTTAACTTGCGCATCAATTGCCAATCATTTTACTCAATTTCTTGGAAAGAAATCTATTGTGCTTAAATTGTTCATTTCTAATGAACTTAAAGTTGTGATTTGCGGAATATTATATGTATGTTGATATTTATGATGATGATACATGAGAGGGAAGAAATAAAAGTGTGAAATATCAAATATGGCCACCATGTCTTGAATAAAGAATCTTGTGAATGGCCAAAAGAGCCAAAAAAATATTGTTATTATTATTGGTTGAAAATACTAGTGGAGATTTATACAATGTGAAAGATGATGAGGTAAATACATTTGCACCTATGTTATTTTTGTGAATTATTCCCCTTATTTGGGATGATATTGATGTGATAAAATTATTCCTCTTAATTGAAATTGAGACTTTGGTTGATGTCTTCAAATGAGACAGCCTAGCCGATCGGGTCGTGATCGAACTCCGTACTAAAATTACGGTAGTATTAGTATTGATAGTAATTGTGGTTGATTCTATAAGGAGATAGCTTAGCCGATCGGGTCGTAATCGGACTCCGTGCTAAAATTACGGTGGTATTGGTATTGATAGTAATTGTGGTTGATTCTCTAAGGAGATAGCCTAGCCGATCGAGTCGTGATCGGGCTCCGTGCTAAAATTACGGTGGTATTGGTATTGATAGTAATTGTGGTTGATTCTCTAATGAGATAGCCTAGACGATCGAGTCGTGATCGGACTCTGTGCTAAAAGTACAGTGGCATTGGTATTTATGATATTGTGAACATCGGTATTGTAAACATTGGTATTGTGAACATCGGTATTGTTTTTAATGAGGCAACCAAAAGGCGTATTTCTAAACATGTGTACTCTTTTTCTTTCAAAAGGATATTTTTTTCAATAAGGTTTTAACGAGGCACATTATCTATGGACATCCAGGGGGGTGTTATAAGAAAAATCAAATTATGGTGGATGTCTATCTTCCTCCATGATCTTCCTCTCAAATGCTTAATGACATATTCCATGACACATTTCTTCATTTTTCATGCCTATATAAAGGCATTGTAATAGATGAAAAGAACACACAATTGAAGAAGAAATAAAATCTCTTCCTTCTCTCTATCTCCATTTCTTGTTCATGTTTTACTAAATTGCTATTATTTCATAACAAAATGTATAATTTTGGCCATTCTCTAAAATAATAACCGATAATATATATATATATATATATATATATATATTGCTGAACAAATACCTCTCATGCGGTATAGGAGTATTACACTCACTATGCCATGTATGCAAAAAGTGTCTAATAGGAACAAAATTTAAGTACTACAAGTGTTTAATTGAAACATGATTTAGATATAGTGGCATACAAGAAAATCCGAACAAGTTTATGTGACCACGTATGACTTTGGTCTTTTGTATTTCTATGGGCTTTAAGAGAGAGAAAAGCAATCTACGCTAAATGCCTATACAATCCAAATTTATTACCCTTTTTAATCTAGTTTTAAAATAATTACAAAACATACCCACACAATTAAAATTTACTACCCGTCTACCCAAACTCCAATCCTTAAGTCACAGAAGACTCCAAAAGCCAAGCTGCCAAACTTTCCTAGCTATTCTTTGGTTAATCAACAAAGAACAAAGTAATTTTCTTTTAATTCTACTTTTTCTCAAGATTGTTGGTTTTGGAAAGAGCTAAAAAATTTCTTTATTTCTCTCCGTCTTTCTTTTGGTTCTATTTTAAATTAAATATTGAATTAGCTGGTAATTTGTTTAGTATTTGAATTTGCTGAGCACACAATTCAAATATGTGAAAATTTCATATCTGAAAAAAAAAAAGTTAACTCCATGTGTTTGAGTTTAAAATTTCAGATCTGAATTTTCATATATGTTTTGAAATGTTTTATTATTGGAATTCAATGGGTGTTGTTCTATGATATGTAAATTATGGTATTAATAATATTTTTTGGAGATTTTATTGTGAGAAGAATCAAATTCGCCATTGAAGGACCTTAAAACTTGAAAATGATAAATTGGGTTTGTGGAGTTTGTAGTTGTTTTTATCCGATTCTGATTGGGGTATGTTCGAAATGTTAATTGGAGGACGAGGCTATATTGTGAGTCAATTTTGCGGAGATTTTGGAGTAGATATTTAAAATTTTGGTTGAAATTGAGTTGAACTAGCAAAAAAGATAGATTTGTACTGTATACCAAAATGATATATTGTATACCATATTGGTATACAATAATTAATTCAAAAGTATATAATTAATTACAACACTATTAATTCTTTTTAAAGGAATGAACCAATCCTCTATGATACCCTGATAGTATATGATTATACCATATGGGTAACATAGAGGATTAATAATTTTTTTTGAATGAATGAGTCGGTGCTCTATGATACCCTGTCAGTATATGATATATATCAGGTTGATATCACAGAGGACTGAATATTTTTCTGGGAGAAATGAACCAGACCTCTATGATACCCTATCAATATATGATATATACTATATGAGTATCATAGAGGACTGGATGTATGTCTGGAAAGAATAAACCAGACCTATATGATATGATATATACCATATGGGTATCATAGAGGACTAATGAATATTTAAAAAAAGAAAAGAAATTAACCAGTCCTCTATGATACCTTGTCAGTATATGATATATACCATGAGTATTATAGTATATTGCAAGAATATACTTCAAATACTACTAATATATTATTTTTGGTATACTATATACTAGAATAAGTTATTTTTTAATAATTAATATATGAAACATAAAAACAAATAAAAAATGTACTATATTAGTTATCTTTTTTTTTACATGTATAGTAAAAAAAAAAAAGAGAAAAAAAAAGTTAAAAGAGTCCAAAATGTTTGCAGAATTAGATTATGAAAAAATAGGAAATAAGGAAAAAAATTGAAAATAATAATAAATGGAATTAAAAAGGAGAAAAAAAAAGAAAATGAAAGGAAAAAAAAAAGAGAGAAGAGAATACAAGTCTAATGTATAAGTTGTTCTAATAACTGATTTAGAGAAAGTTAAAATGAGTAAAAAAAGACAAGATATATTATATCAATTATATTAAAAAAAAAAGGTGAACGAATGCTTCCTATATCAGTTATCTTTTATTATTGCATATAAAAAAAAGGAGTAAAAATAGTGAATAGAGTAAGATTATGTAAAATAAAAAAGAAATAAAAAAGAGTTAAATGAAATTAGAAAAGTAGCAAGAAATAAAGAAAATAAACAAAAGAAAAGAAAAAAGAGAAAAAAATAAAATAAAATAAAATAAAAAAGGAGCCAAAATTGAGTATGAAATCAAATTATGGTGAAGAAAAAAAGAAAAAAAAATAATATGATTAGGAAAAAATCTAAATGAACAGGAAAGGAGAGAAAAGGCAAAAAATAAAGAAAAGAAGAAAAAAGAGGCAATTATCCACAAAAGCTACAATTGATAGGAAGGGTAATTAGTTTGATAAGTAGAAAAATAAATGGGTAGGCAAAGGGTAATTAGTTTCATTTTTGTGGGTATACCTATAAAACTCCCATAAGAGAATATGAGCATTTCGTTGTTCAAACATAATGTTGGTAATTGTTTCATCAGATATTTTGGGGTGTGAAGCAGTGCCAAACCAAGTTTCTACTAAATTATTAATATTTTGGGGTGTGAAGCCTACCCATCTGTGACCAGGGAATTTTTACCCGCATTGGTTAAGTAATGCTGAATAAAGGGAGCTCCCTGTTGAATTAACTAAATTGAACTTAAGCTTTGACGATTGATCTTGCGTCTCATGCATAAGAAATTATCTCCCAGCAGCCCGTTTCAACTAAATTATTAATGCGCTCTCACATTACATTATTAATTTATTAATGACAAATCAATAAATTACATTATGGGGGCTGAAATCTTCAGTCCCACCCTCTCCCCCAGCCACCACTAAAAGTCATGTGTTCATATATTTGAGAATACGTAAACAATCAGATGTACTAATAGCTTCAATGATCAAATGCCCATCTGAATGAGTTATGAACCATGAAGAAAAGGAACTTGAGCCAGAGCTGTGGGAAGTGAGATGTTGAGATTATGTGTTGCTAGATATGCAGCAATACCGGCAGCATAGCCAGCAAAAGCAAACCCACTAACCTGCAGAGATAGAAAATAACAAGTTATAACAGCAGAAATGTTTTTTTTTTTTCCAAGTGGAGCATCAAATAGCAGCAACGGTACCTTTTTCATATACCAAAAGAAGTCGACCTTTTCCATTCCCATAAATGCTACTCCAGCTGCTGAGCCAATTACTAGCATGGATCCACCAGTACCTGCACAAAATGCTACTAGTTGCCAGAACTCAGAATCTTGGGGAAAGGAGGATAGGTCGTACATTCCCATTGTGGCTGCAACCAGAGGAACATTGTCTATGATTGCTGAAACAACTCCAATTGTGCTCGCAATAAGTTCAGTACTTGGGATATGAGCATCAAGGTAATTTGCCAATTCTCGCAGAATACCTGCTGCCTCCAAGCTATGGAAAGGATGTTAATACACCAGAACAGCTAAGTAATGCTAAGCTTCCTAATTCAGATGGCATGGTAACAGTTGATAGTCACACAGTGCATGAGCAAAACAGAGTAATAAATCCTACACCCACCCCCAATCCTAGAAGAACAATAAGATTTTCCAAATGATTTCACTTATAGAGGTTTACTCCTATTAATACAACAACATACCCAGTATTATCCCACACCGTGGGGTTACTCCTATTAATAAATACTTAGAACTAGTTCATACCAAATGCCCTCGATTGCAGATTTTTGAACAGATCTAGCTCACAACATCTATCGCACCAATATCATGCTATCCTCCAACCAAAGGAGGGAAACACCTGACCAGCTTCCTGGGTGGGGTTGGATCACCGCAGTGAGAAAATGCCCCACTTTTAGAACTATGGAAAAGGATTGTGGATATGGAAATGAAATTATATGGTGAAATATCACTTTTATTTGGCAGTGAACATAGGGACAATTTTTTTTTTTGGTTTGGTTTTCCACCCGATATCTAGTATCCGCGTTGGGGTCCGACTAAATCCGGATTCGTGCCAGGAAGTCCCACGTTAGGGGTAAAGTGCTCTCTAACAAAGGCCACTTCATACCTAGGGCTCGAACCCGAGACCTAGAGTACTTACCACTCCACCACAACCCTTGTTGGTGTATATAGGGACAAGTTCACATCATCTACATGTCATTTTAGAATGGGGTGCATTACCTCATGTAAATTACTCCAAATCATTTAAAAGATCGTGTAATTTACATTAAGTATTATGATGTATGAACCTATTCTATCAAGAGAAGGGTTTTGCGTGCATTTTTTTTACTATGCTGCTGTAAAGAGGGAAGAAATATGAAATTTTTCCATAAAATATTTACTCAAGTAGGGAAGGATGCACTACAGCGATCCAAGTTCCAGAATTCTTGCTGTCAACCACAATTTATTTTTATCATCTGCCAAATTCAGTAATTAACTGACATCTCATAGTAGAAAAGACCAGAACATTGTTCTAGTCAACAGAAGCAAAAAAGGAACAAGATTGCATTAATGTGAAATAAACAAGCATGTATTAAGACACATGAGAATATGTCATGATAGATTAACCATTCTGCTACGATATTGGAGGCAGAAACAATTAACAACCCAAAGGATTCTTCAATACCTGCTAACGGACAATAAGATTCCGAGGAAGAAAAGAGCTCCTTGAGTGTCAATGCGTGATAAAGCCTGTGGTACTTTCAGTCGCTGTCTTTCTGATTCTCCATAGTGAATTGCATCTGTGATTATCCAAAGAACTCCCAGTCCAAGCAGCATACCCATGTATGGCGGCAAACCAGTCAAGGCCTTGAAAACTGGTACAAACACTAAAGCCCCAAGTCCTACTGAGAAAACTAGCTGTCCTCGAGGAGCCATCTGTTCGGATGCCAGAACATCTGCGGAATTTTGTCCTTTCCCATTTACTTCACTAAACACGGGAATAATATCACATATAGTTTCTTTCCTACTCTACTGCATGAAATATTTCCGAAACTCAAGAAGCTCTTTAGGTCTTGCTATAAATGTACCTTGTAAGGGACAGCAGAGCCAAAGGAACAGCTAGAGAAACTGCTGATGGTAAAAATAAGCCCTGCGAAAAAATAAAGTGCATTGCACTTGTTACCAAGACTGGAATAGAAACTTCAGTTGGCAACTGACGTAAAGAGTTCTTTAAATGAAGACTGGACAGGCTTAGACATGATCTAGCAGAGTGAGAGTTCCAGAGATTAATGTACTAATTTTCAAAATATAACTATGTGAAAGATTATGAAAGTCACTAGTTTCTTTTTTTCTTTGTTTAAATGAATATACGCTGTGGATACTGGATAGAACCAGTGGCAGCGTTGAAATAAAACTTCCTTTATCACGAAAAACTTATATACTTCTTTCCTCCCCTTCTTTCCGTCTTGCATGCTTAATTCCATTAATAAGTGCAGTTTGAGAGAATGCAACTGAGTTGTAAGCATCATGCATTCATTTCAGTTCTACCTTTATCCATAGTGTCAAATATATATCCAACTAAACTTAAATGAGCATTCTCTCCTCTCTTCTCTCTTCTCTCTCTCCTCTCCTCTTCTCTTTCTGAACCCTAAGCAGCCGGCAAAGAGCAGTCACTGCCGGCGACTGAAAACCCGATGGCAGCAGCAGATAGACCCCCTTCTCTCTCCTCTCCTCTCTCTTTTTCTCTTCTCTTCTCTCCTGTCCTATTTCTTCTCTCCTCTCCCCCTCTCTCCCTTCTGAACCCTAAGCAGACGAAAGAAGAGCAGCCATCGTCGGCGTCTGCTCCCCTCTCCACCCCTCTCTGACCTGCTCTCTTCTCACTCTCTAGCCCCCTCTCTCTCTCTCTCTCTCTCCCTCCCTCCCGTCAGCCGCATCTCAACAGGTAAAAGGCAGTCTCTCCGACCCCTCTTTCTTCCTCTCGGTCTTGTTCCTTTTCGTGGCAGGACTTCGGGACGACGAGGATGAGACGGCAAGCCGTGGAGCCGGTGCGTGGGTGGAAGCACTATTTTGTCATCTCAGGCTACTAATCAGGCCCACGTTTCCGTACAGTCACATTACCGGCACTGGTGGTCACATCTTCAGTTCCAACGTGGTCCAATAACTTCGGGCAGCTTTCCGGCGAGCTTCACCGTTTCCGGCGACTAAATTCCTCGACTACAACACCAGGTTCTACCGTTCTTGTTCTATTATATTCTATTGCCTGTTCATTCTTTGATATTAGTTGTGTGTATCCAGTTTATTGTTTCGTTCTTTCTTATTAGTTGTGTATATACTGTTTCTTGTTGTGTTCTCCAAGATTTGTTATATTTTTCTTGTGTTCTATTTGCCTGTGCCAGCAGTCTTTGATTGTGTTTAATACATCTTTTTTGGTTGCCTCGCCAGCTACCCGTAGTTGGATTGATTGCTCTAGGTAGACAACACTTGCTGGCTTTTCGGTACTTGCAATTAGTGTCTATAAGTTTAAGTAATCATCTATACCATTTTAACTGCCCTGCATGCATAGTGGTAGATTAGAAACGAGGTAGATTAACTGCTCTAGTGCTTGCTTGTTTTACTATATTCGTAGTAGCGCTTTTTGAGTTTTTTTAGTCTTTCGAATTCTAGCTTATATTCCTTTGTTTTCGCTCTTTGCTATTTAAGTGGTAGTGATTACTTAATACCCCTTAGACTATAGTGGCTGTGGTGAATGATGGGAGAGTAAGGCCATGTCCTCGGGTGGGGAGCAAGGGTGGTAAGGGGGTTAAAGGAGCCTCTAGGCTGAGAGTTGGATCACGTTGACGAGGAAGTCTATAGAGTTAGCTAAGATTCTCCGGAAGAGGAAGATCAACATAGCATGTGTCCAGGAGACTAGATGAGTGAGTACTAAGGCTCGGGATGTAGACGGGTTTAAACTGTAGTACTCAGGAGGCACTGGGGGCAAGAACGAGGTAGGTATTTTAGTTGACGGGGGACATCAGGGAGCTAATGGTCGAGGTTAGAAGGGTAAACGATAGGTTGATGAGTATTAAGCTTGTAGTTTTTTTTTTTTTTGATAAGGAATGAGTATTAAGCTTGTAGTTGGAGGGTTTACTGTAAACACGCTCCTCAGGCACACCGAGATGGGAGGATTTGGAAGAGGTGGTGCGAAGTATCCCGCACACCGAGAAGCTTTTCATTGGAGGGGATTTCAATGTCCATATTGGCGCTAATGCAAGGGGTTATGATGATGTGCATGGCGGGTGAGGTTTTGGGGATAGGAACTAGGGAGGTACCTCACTGTTGGATTTCGCTAGAGCTTTTGATTTGGTGATAGCTAACTCAAGTTTTCCGAAAAGTGAGGAGCACCTGGTCACCTTCCGGAGTTCAGTGGCCAAGATTCAGATTGATTACCTTCTCTGCAGAAATGTGATAAAGGTCTATGCACTGATTGCAAGGTCACCCCGAGTGAGTACCTCAAGACCCAGCATAGACTCCTAGTAATGGACCTGGAGATCAAAAGGAGTAGGAGGAAGAGGGCGATGTGCAGGAAATCTAAGATCAAGTGAGGTAACTTGACTAAGGACAAAACTCAGGAGTTGGGGGAGAGGTTGCGGGCTATGATGGAGAAGTAGGGGGGACAGGACTAGGATGTGGACCACGACAGCGAATTGCATTAGGGAAGCTGCTAGAGAGATCTTAGGGGTCACGAAGGGTTATTCTGGGAGTCAAAAAGGGGACTGGTGATGGAATAGAGAGGTCCAAGATAAAGCGGAAGCGAAAAAAGCGGCTTATTTGAAGTTAGTGCAAAGTACAAACGAGGAGAAAAGGACATATCAGGAGTGTTATAAGAAGGCAAAGAAAGAGGCGAAGTTAGCAGTTACGGCGGCGAAGACTACAACGTTTGGATATCTGTACGAGGAACTCGGAGGCAAAAGCGGGACCGGTTGGCCAAGGTGAGGGAGAGAAAGGCCCGTGACTTGGACCAAGTGAAGTGTATCAAAGATGAGGACGGCAAAGTATTGATGGACGAGGCACATATTAGACGAAGATGGCAGACATACTTTCATAAACTGTTTAACGAGGAGGGGAACATAAGCATCGTGCTAGGTGAGTTGGAGCACTCCGAAAGTCAGCGTGATTTTGGGTATTGTAGGCGTATCAAGGTAGAGGTGGAGGAGGCGATGCGTAAGATGAGCAGGGGCAGATCGACGGGACCAGACAAAATCCCGCTGGAATTTTGGAAGAACGCGGGCCGAGCAGGCTTGGAGTGGCTTATTGGGTTATTTAATGTTATTTTTAAGACAAATATGATGCCCGAAGAATGGAGGTGGAGTACGATGGTTCCCTTGTACAAGAACAAAGGTGATTGATATCCAAAATTGCAACAACTACAGAGGTATAAAGTTGTAAGTCACAATATGAAGGTTAGGGAGAGGGTGGTGGAAGTCAGGGTGAGGAGGAGCGTTCGACTATGGAAGCTATTCATCCGGTGAGGAGATTAGTGGAGCAGTATAGGGAAAGGAAGAAAGACTTGCATATGGTGTTCATTGACCTTAAAAAAGCGTACGATAAAGTTCCGAGGGAGGTTCTGTGGAGGTGTTTAGAGGTTAACGACATTCCGGTAGCGTACACTAGGGTGATTAAGGATATATAGTGCTAAGACTAGGATGGGGACTGTGGGAGGTGACTCAGAACACTTCTTAGTTGTGATGGGGCTGCACCAGGGATCGACTTTCAGCCTGTTTGTTTTTGCCTTGGCGATGGACGTACCGACGCGGCACATCCAAGGGGAGGTGCCATGGTGCATGTTATTTGCCGATGACATAGTGTTGATCGACGAGACACGAGGCGGGGATAACGCAAGGTTGGAGGTTTGGAAACAGACCTTGGAGTCTAAAGATTTCAAGTTGAGCAGGACCAAAACAGAATACTTGGAGTGTAAATTCAGTGACGGGACTCATGAAGCAGACATGGATGTGAAGCTTGATACTCAAGTTATCCCCAAGAGATAGTTTCGAGTATCTCGGGTTTATTATCCAAGGTAACCGGGAGATTGACGAGGGTGTCACATATCGTATTGGAACGGGATAGATGAAATAGAGGCTCGCATCCGGTATTCTATATGATAAGAATGTGCCGCCAAGACTTAAAGGTAAAATTTACAAAGTGGTGGTTCAACCAACTCTGCTGTATGAAGCTGAGTGCTGGCCAGTCAAGAACTCCCATGTGCAGAAGATGAAAGTAGCAGAAATGAGGATGTTAAGATGGATGAGTGGGTGTACCAGGAGAGATAAGTTTAGGAATGAAGTTATTCGGGACAAAGTGGGAGTGGCCTCCGTAGAGGGCAAGATATGGGAGTTGAGGCTGAAATGGTACGGGCACGTTAAGAGGAGAAGCATGGATATTCCTGTTAGGAGGTGTGAGAGGTTAGCCATGGCGGGTTTGAGAAGAAGTCGAGGTAGGCCAAAGAAGTACTAGGGGGAAATGATTAGGCATGACATGGCGCTGTTTCAACTTACTAAGGATAGGACCCTTGATAGGAGGATGTGGAGGTCGAGGATTAGGGTAGAAGGTTAGTAGGGAGTTTGAAAGTTTTTCCTTTTCTTACCAGTAGTATTGGTAGCATGCATATACCTTCTTATTCTCAGATCTATATTACGTCATGTTGTTTAGTTCGTTTCAATTATCGTATTTCCCTGTTGTTACTATTTATTCTTTTTCTTCCTCATTTTCTTCTCTCTCCCTTTTCTTTCTTTTTCTTCTTCTTTTCTTCTCCTTCCTCTTCTTCTTCTTTTCCTCCTTCTCACCTTTTCTGAGCCGAGGGTTTATCGGAAACAATCTCTCTATCTTCACTAGATAGGAGTAAGGTCTGCATACACACTACCCTCTCCATGGGTTTGTTGTTGTTGTAAA
This sequence comes from Nicotiana tomentosiformis, assembly GCF_000390325.3. Taxonomy (NCBI): domain Eukaryota; kingdom Viridiplantae; phylum Streptophyta; class Magnoliopsida; order Solanales; family Solanaceae; genus Nicotiana; species Nicotiana tomentosiformis. The sequence goes on from NC_090814.1 coordinate 32,433,954, forward strand.
CTTAAATGAGCACTCCTCTACTTAGAATGGGGTTATAGTTTCCTCCAAAGCCAATGCAAGCATGTTTTCTGGCCAAGTCAGTGTATGTACGGTTATGTACTGTTTAATATGACATTAACAATGTTATGAAAATCACGCATATGTAGACCAATCATCATTCAATATTGGAAGCTATACCAAATGACAATCAGTCATCCAGTGCTTACTTGATAATTCCTTCTCGCCCTTTTCCCTTAGACTGTTTTCGCCGTTATGACACAAGGAAAGATGTGCATGCAAGAAAATAGAAGCAGTCAGATAGAAAAATTCAACAACCTTCATTGTTGACAACGTGGATATTTGCCCGTGTATCCAGAGCATTGTAGTTGTAACATCACCTATGGGAGTCCATGCTCCGCCAGCATTTGCTGCTATAACCACAACAGCACCAAGAAGCCTGCGAACAAATACTTTACAGATAATTTACTTCTTACAGTAAAGGATCTGAACCTTCAGAAAAAGGATACATGAGAAAGAAACTGGTAGGTATAGAAGCAAGACAAAGTAATTGTAAATTGTCAATATTTATCTCACTGAGATGTTTCTCGGGCCCATCCCTCATATTTAAGATTTACTGTATAAGGGGCTGGAAGATCCACAATTTTCACAGATTGAAGATTGTTAATTTGAACACCATATTCAGCTTTTAAGGCTGAACAAACAAAAGCTAGAAATGGTTCAGAATTCTGGGGAAATACTCAAAATGAATAATAGCCTGAGATACTAGAGAGTCTAGTCTATCCTTGGACAGAGGCAAACATGATTTGTTTCCTAAAGAGTCGTTTGGTTCGCAAACAAGTTATACCGGGACTATAATGTGGGGATTATAAGACGGGGAGTAAATAACGACAGGATTATTTAGTGGATATACTTTGTTTTGTAGATGTTTGGTTCATTGGATCAGAAATGGGATAAAGGGAGTATAATATAAAACATATGTTTGGCTTTACAATAGATAAACTTGGATAAACTTTTACTTTCAGTTTTAACCTTAGCCTTCTTAAAGGACTTTAGGAGAAGAGCTATGGAGAAGGACATTTATGTCATTTGATTGTTTTATCCCAAGATAGCTAATCCCAGGATTGTTATCCTACATTGAATATGGCGTAAGAAAATACCAAAACTGTGGTCCAAGTTCAACTAATCCTGGGATTGATTATACCGGACTCAAAAATTCAACCAAACATGGGATTAAATGACCATTCTATCCCGAGATTATTTTTCGTTATCCCATGAAACAAACAACCCCTAAAAGAATAAGAGTAAAGTTCTAGAAGACATTGATCGATAAGATACTTATTGCTCTTAAAACATCACATCACATGCAACCATTCCACTGTGTTCTTCATTCATAAATTGAATATAATAGGTCCTCATAAGAAGCTTTCCACAAATTGAATTGAAAGAACCTTGAAGTAATACAAAATTGCATCTTGGGAAGATCTGGGCTTTTCATTTCTCTTATAGACACCTAACGTGCTTCAACATGTACATCCCTAGTTCTTTCCTCTCTTTTTTCTCTAATTCAAATATCAAAACTTCTTGAGACTTCTGGCAATCAAGATCAATCGTGCATACTTCCAAGATCAAATTAGAACTTTAGATGACGTATGAGAGCAAGCAGAGAGTAAAAAACCTTGGTATCTTAGCTCCTATTAGAAGGTTGTACAGATGAGGCTCAAAGATGCTCATACTTACTTTCGGTATTCTGAAGGTGGTGCCAGTTTCCTCAGTAAGGAGACCATCACTATAGTAGAAGTCAGGTTATCCAGGATTGAACTAAGGAAGAAAGTCACAAAACCTACCTGAAATTACCAATTAAACATTAAGCACATCAGAAAGTTAATAACAACAGAAGGGAACAAGCAGCATACGAAAATGTTGAAACAGTCTGAACTCTCAAGGTATTTCATATTATTGACTCGTCGTTTTCATGAGTGGCGTTTAGTGTGTAATTCATCTATGTACGTCATGTACTTCATCTAATCAGGACAATTATACTACCCTCAGTCTGCTGTGCATTATAGAATCCTAAAATATCTATGAGTGATATCAAATTTAAATTAAATACTCACAATGTAGACTACTAAGAACCGTTACGATTGAAAGGAACTTGGAAGCCAAATTATATGTGAAATACGTACAACAAAGACTATTAAGACCCATCAATTAGTAGAAAACCCTCTCCAAGAACCGTGCATCTCTGATCTCTGTATTGAAGAAACAATGAATATTTCTTATTTTGAGAATTGTCAATTCCTAAAAGAAGACTTTCCAACAGAAGAAAATGGTAGATGCCTAACCTCTGGCATGAAGACTTCCCCCCTTAGCACATGCATTTTACAAAAAGAGAACTACGACTGAATATGTTGCGACAAAACATGGGCCTCAATAGATTCCTAAATCGGTAGGGAAAGTGGACCTTCTGTCATCATCTGCTTATATTAATCCTTCTTATTCTGATCATTCTTCAATTTACGAGGAGTTACTTAAATTATCATATTATTTTGAAGGGTAATTATAACACTATTTTGAAGAGTACACTGTACAGTCACTACAATAATGAATTTATGAAAAATCAGACCAGTATCTGTGTTTGTTAGACCAAAAGCAAGATATTACAGAATCTCCAGAATCAGAGAAAAGAACAAAGAACTGCTTAGCTAAACAGAGCCGAAGAGTGATTTGGAACAGAAAACATTAATGAAGCACTAACCACCCAAAGCAGAGTTTTTGGCTTGCGAGTAGTGATGTTGTCAGTAACAAGCTTAAATCCCTGATGAGCATCAACTATCTCAACAATGGTCATCGCACCAAGTAAAAAGAACACTATTTCACTAACTTCAGCAGTTGCATGTGACAATTCTGAAAGAGCTATGTCATTAGAAGGAGCCTGCCAAGGACATAAAAGAGTGCAAAAATGTCAAACAACACTTGGACGGAAGATAAAAAGACATCTTCTCTCTAAATTCCATTATTGTTAATAAGAAAACCATCCTAGAGCTTGTTTCGATGATCATTCAATCTCTATGATTATCATCTTATTTCACGGATGCTGGCAAAATTCATCATAAAAACAAAATGTTTGGTAAAGCTACTTTTCCACATTATGGATGAAAACTTTTATTCAGAGTTCACCAATAGTTTTCATCTTGCACCACATTATTTGGGTGTTAACAAAAAAAAATTATTTAATCCTATCATGTGAATGATTAGAGATGCAGCTTAGTTTGTAACGATGTCTATAGTCATATTATTCCTACCGAAAATGCAAATAAGTAAAATCATAGCACGAGTATAGAAAACAAGTTCAAGTGTAATAGAAAGAATACAGACAGATTAGCGACCCACTTTGGACAGGGTGTACCTGATTGCTAAGATACTTCACCACATACATTTTCCATAGAACACTGGTATTAATGGCACAGCTGATAGCATAGACTAGAAAATAGCTGTGTGTTGAAACTTGAAAGCATCTATTATTTGGGAGATGTTGAGTTGTTTACTTGTTGGAAAGTTCAGAACGTGCCCCGTTAACTTGTCAAGTTATATAATATTCTAAGATATATACAACAAAATGGACTCTTTTCCATTTAATATTTTGATGGTCTAAATAGGATCCACAATTGGAGGAATTAGTAGGTGCACTGGACCTTCCAGTTTTAATTGTAAATTTTGCTTTCCTTGTGTCTTAGCGGAAGGAGGAGCACCACAGTGCATACAAGTTAAAAAGTAGTATGTGTTAGATAGTTAAATAATCCTAGTCCCACATGAAATAGGAGTAGAATATGTATTCTGTATAGTTATAAATAGGGCTCAGTGTATTATAGTTAAATCAATAATATTCTTTTACCGTGCTAATTCTTACATGGTATCAGAGCGGCAGTGAAAAAACATCCGGGAAAGAAAAGCCAGCCAAAATAGTCGTTGTGCTTCAATTCCGGCGACGTTTTTAGGGCTGATTTGCGTTCTCTCTTTTTTCCTTAGTATTGTGCAAAATCCAGCACCACCACAAGGTTCCCATATCAGAGGCGACCAAACCCCAGTAAGTTTCTCCGGCAAAGTCCCCTCCACGTGCCTCCATGCGCCGGTCAGATCTATGACTCTGGCGGTGCGTCTGTCTCACGCGCCGGCGCGTGTGAGCTTTTCCAACAAGATTTCGACTAGATTTTGTTTTGCAGTGAAGTCGCCATGCAATTCCGAGACGACCCATATTTTTTTTAAAAAAAATTTAACAGCCAGACTAGGGTTCCGGCGTACCAATTGTTTTCAAGCCACTTTCAATCAATCTCAGTTAGAATTCAGTCTATTTGAGGATTATTTACTTAGAACAACTATGTCTTTCGAATTTGATATTTTTGGTTCTAAAAACACAGGTGCTAGAAATTCAAGCTTTATGATTACTTCAAAGTCCTTAATGAGAAGCTCAAACTATTTAGCTTGGGCTTCCTCTGTCGAGTTGTGGTGCAAAGACCAAGGTGTTCAAGACCACTTAACCAAAAAGGCTAGTGAGGGAGATGAAAAGGCCAAAGCACTTTGGGAGAAGATCAATGCTCAATTATATAGTATTTTATGGCGATCTATTGATTCCAAGTTGACGCCCTTGTTTCGTCCAATCCAGACATGTCATTTAGTTTGGGAAAAGGCTCGCACTTTATACACGAATGACATATCTCGTTTCTATGATGTGATATCGTGGATGACAAATTTAAAGAAACAGAAATTGGATATGTCTACTTACTTGGTACAAGAACAGGCAATCATGGATAAATTTGAGAAGTTGATGCAAGTTTCTGCTAGTATTGAAAAACAACAAGAGCAATAATAGAAGATGTTTCTAATTCTTACACTCGCTGGACTTCCTAATGACCTTGATTCAGTACGTGACCAGATTTTGGCTAGTCTGACTGTTCCTACAATTGACGAATTATTCTTTCGATTACTTCGTCTTGCTGCATCGCTAGTAACACAGTGATCTCACCATAGACAGCTGACTCCTCTGTTCTCGCATCCCAAACAATGAAAATCGGGCATCTCAGACTATGGAGAATAAACGAGGAGGGGGTTGTTTTGGACGTACTCGTGATGTTTGCTATTCTTTACATGGTCGATTACCCAAAAATGCTCATGTTGCTCATACCGAGACTACATGTAACCAGAGATTTTCTTTATCTAAAATAGATAAAGGGAATATAATGTGTTCCTTCAGTATCGAGCAAGTAGACATCTCCAAAAGTAGCCTCGGTTGCTTAGACTGATACTTCTGTTGCTGGTAATTAGATTGTGGGTCGTGTCAGCTTAGGAAACATACCCGAGCCAACTTTCCGCGTAGTGTTGAGAGTCGTGCAAAGTCTGTTTTCTCTTTAGTTCATTCTGATATATGGGTTCCTAGTAGAGTTAGTTCAACTTTAGGATTTCATTATTTTATTATTTCCACTGATGATTATTCAAGATGTACTAGGATTTTCTTAATGAAAGATCGTTTTGAGTTGTTTTCTATATTCTAGTTTTTGTACTGAAATAAAAAATCAATTTGGTGTTTCTATTCGCAATTTTCGCAGTGATAATGCCTTAGAATATTTATCCTCTTAGTTTCAGTAGTTTATGACTTCTCAAGGAATTATTCATCAGACATCTTGTTCTTATACCCCTCAGCAAAATGGGCTTGTAGAGAGAAAGAATAGGCACCTCATTGAGATTGCTCGCACACTTCTCATTCAGTCCCATGTTTCGCTGCGTTTTTAAGCGATGCAGTTCTCACGGCTTGTTACTTGATTAATCGGATGCCTTCATCATCCATCCAAAATTAAGTCTCGCATTTAGTATTGTTTCCCCAATCACCCGTATACTCTCTTCCCCCTCGTATTTTGGGGAGCACATGTTTCGTTCATAAATTAGCCCCTAAGGAAAATAAGTTAGCTCCTCGTGCTCTCAAGTGTGTCTTCATTGGTTATTCTCTTCATAAGGGATATTATTACTACTCACCTGATCTTCGTAGGTACGTTGTGTTAACTAATGTCACATTTTTTGAGTCTCGTCTTGACTTTACCTCTTCTGACCATATTGATAAATTTGAGGTCTTACCTATACCAACTTTTGAGGAGTCTACTATTGCTCCTCCTATATCCCGAGCCACGGAAGTCTTACCCATATCAATTTTTAAGGAGTCTACCATTCCTCCTCCTGCATTCCCAACTGTAGGAACACCACTCTTAAGTTATCGTCGTCATCTGCATCCAGCATCGGGCTCCGCTGATTCACATCCTGCACCTGACCTTGCTCCTACTGCAGACTTGTCTCCTCCTAGTCCACCGATTGCACTTCGAAAAGGTATACGATCCACACTTAATCCTAATTCATATTATGTCGATCTCAGTTATCACAGTTTGTCATCACTCCATTACGCGTTTGTATCACCTTTGTCCTTTATTTCCATCCCTAAGCCTACATATGAAGCACTATCTCATCCAGAATGGTGACAAGCTATAATTAACGAGATATCTGCTTTACATGCAAGTGGTATTTGGGAGCTTGTTCCTCTTCCCTCAGGTAAATCTATTGTTGGATGTTGTTGGGTTTACGCAGTCAAAGTTGGTCCAAATGCCCAGGTTGATCGACTTAAGGCCTGCCTTGTTGCCAAAGGGTATACCCAAATATTTGGGCTAGAGTACAGTGATACTTTATCTCCTGTGACTAAAATAGCACCAAACCGACTTTTTTTATCCATGGTTGTTATTTGCCATTGGCCTCTCTATCAGTTGGACATTAAGAATGCTTTTCTTCTCGGTGACCTTGAGGATGAAGTTTATATGGAGCAACCACCTGGTATTGTTGCTCAGGTGAGTCTAGTGGTCTTGTATGTCGGTTGCGCCGGACACTCTATGGTCTAAGGAAGTCTCCTCGAGCAAGGTTTAGTAAGTTCAACACAATTATTCAGGAGTTTGGCAAGACTCGTAGCGAAGCTGCTCACTTTGTATTTTATCGGTATTCTACTTCAAATCTCTGTATTTATTTAGTGGTTTATGGTGACGATATTGTTATTACCAACAATGATCAGGATGTTATTACTAAGTTGAAGCAACATCTCTTTCAGCACTTTCAAATTTTACGATTTGGCAGCTTAATGTATTTTCTAGGTAGTGAGGTCACTCATTCTAGGTCAAGTATTGTGATCTCACAATGAAAGTATACCTTAGACATTCTTGAGGAGACATGAATGATAGGCTGTAGACTGGTTGACACTCTTATGGATTCGACTTCTAAACTTCTGCTAGGACAGGGGAGCCAGCGATTCTGCCAAGATATAGGCGGCTGGTTGGTAAGTTAAATTACCTCACAGTGACTAGACCTGACATTTCCTTTCTTGTGAGTGATGTGAGCCAGTTTATGGATTCTCCCGGTGATAATCATTGGGATGCAGTTGTCCGCATTCTTCGGTATATAAAATCAGCCTCAGGCAAAGGATTATTGTTCGAGGATCGAGGGCATGAGCAGATCGTTGGATACTCTGATGTTGATTGGGCAGGATCACCTTCTGATAGACATTCTAAGTCCGGGTATTGTGTTTTAGTAGGAGATAATTTGGTGTCTTGGAAAAGCAAAAAACATAATGTGGTTGCTTGGTCTAGTGCAGAAGCAGAATATTGAGCAATGGCTATGGCAACATGTGAGCTCGTTTGGATCAAACAGTTGCTCAAGGAGTTGAAATTTGGTGAGATAAGCCAGATGGAACTTGTGTGTGGTATCAAGTTGCCCTTCATATTGCATCAAATCCGGTGTTCCACGAAAGAACTAAACACATTGAGATTGACTGTCACTTCGTCAAAGAAAAGATACTCTCAGGAGATATTGCTACACAGTTTGTGAAGTCAAATGATTAGCTTGCAGATATTTTCACCAAGTCTCTCACTGGTCCTCGTATTAGTTACATATGTAACAAGCTCGGTACATATGATTTGTATGCACCGGCTTGAGGGGGAGTGTTAGATAATTATGTAAATAATCCTAGTCCCACATGGAATAGGAGAAGAATATGTATTGTGTATAGTTATAAATAGGGCTCATTGTATTATAGTTAAACCAATAATATTCTTTTCCCGTGCTAATTCTCACAGTATGCTCATAATAAAGCAGCACTCTAATTCAAAACCAGATCAACAGTTTAGCAATAGTAAAGCTAGAACATGAAGTTGAACAAAGCAACAAGATAATTTCAAAAGAAGTTTCACTTAATGTAAGCCTTCATAAAGAGCATTAAAGGGCTAAAAGTAGGTGCAAGAAGTTGCTTTTTAGTAAGACTGAACAAACTTCCTATTACTAGTCCAGCTTACTTTCACTCTATCAAACATTCAATAGTCAACATAGCCTAAACGGAAGTAATCTCAACTAAAGATCATTTGTGGTTTCAAAAAGTGATGAAAGTCTTACCCCAATGCTTCGAATGGTCCATAAACTCACGGCCATCAGAAGCCCTACTCCACTTTTGTTGAATGCAAGAGACTCTTCAAATATGATGCCCATATATCCTAATCCAAACAGCAACGCCATGGCAATATCCTGAAGCATGACAATTGATCAGCCAAATGAAATTTTGGTAGGATAATTCATTAGTATGCCTTTAAATAAGATAATCACGCTCCTGTTAAAACACCTGATTTGCAGCCACCCATGATTGATTTATTGCTACTGTACCAGTGACGGCCGCGGCAAGAATTGCAAAGGCCTTCAGTAAATCTGTCTTTGGCTGGTAAGTAGCTTCAAATTCTTGTGAGCTCATTTCATCAACTGAACATAAAGGATCACATGTTCCTGATGAAGTTGTTAGTTCCTGAAGCAAACCTAACTCTTAGTAAAGTGAAAGTACAAGCCACTGCACTTTTCTTTAGTTGTCTTTTGTCTTCTTTTGCTATAATAATTAGAGATGGAACTACTATTCACACCACTAACTGATGGATAAATGCAAATATACTGTTAGAAGAACAAAGTGCAGTTACAGGCCGTCCATCTATATTATGGAAGTAAACCTGAGACAACCTACTCTCACAGTGAAGCTTAATGGCTATTAAAGTTCATGAAATGCATGAGGTCCTGTCCACAAGTAGTTTACTGTTATTATATATATATATATATATATATATATATATATATATAACCTAACAACTTACTCACTCTTGAGGCCTCAACCTTAACTGCTGTTAAGTTCATCAAATGCATAAGGTCCTGAGACCTAAAGTTCTATTATGCTAGTAATATACTAATCCATTCTCTAAATTACAAGCAGTTGTGGAAACTATAATCAAGTTATTGACTAAGAAAGGAGAAATATATGATAAGGAATTAGGCTACATACTTAAAATTAGAAAAATACATAACTCGATGAGATGGAGACTAACACATGTATGACATTTCAATAATCAGATAAGAAAAGCAAAAAGGAGCTTGCATTCCTAACTTAGCATAATATTAACCCTTGTAAAATCCATCTGGTTCCAAAGAAACCATCAGAGTATTTCCAAGAATCTAGCCACTGTGAAACAACTGCCTCATTATCAACAACAATCCATCAGAAAATCAATTAAACCTCAATCTCGATCTAGTTGGAATCAACTGTATGATTCATCTGGAATCATTTCCCCAATTCAACCCAACTTCATCACGATACTTGATAAGGATTCTCCAAAATTATGAATCAACTACGTCTTGATCCTGAACTAGTTAAGACTTGGCTATATGAATCAACTACAATCATTCCCCTCCAGTCAATCCCATTTCATCCAATATAAAATAATGGATTCTCCAAGACTAGATATAATGGTTTCCCTACAACCAAAGGCTCTATATACAACTCGACTATGCCTTAATCTCAAACTAGATGGACGTTAATGAGTTAAATGAACCCTCTTTAACTATTTTGCTTTATTCAGCCCCATTTCATTCCAATACTAAATAATGGGTTCTCTAAAACTGGAGGTTCTCTATATGAATCAATTACACCCCAGTCCCAAACTAGTCGGGATTGACTATACGAGTCCTTCGTAAACATTTTGTAATATACATATTCAGCTCCATTTCATTCCAATACTAAATAATGGATTCTCTAAAACTAGAGGTGTTTTGTATGAATCAACTACGCCTTGATTAAACACTAGTTGTAGTCAGATATATGAATTTTCTACAACCGTTCTACTTTATTCAATCTCATTTCATTCCAATACTAAATAACGGGTTAAGACAAGAGGTTCTCTGTACGAACCACCTATGCCTCTATCCACACTGTTTAGGGTCGACTATATGAATTCTCTGTGAATCATTCTGCTCTATTCAACTCCATTTCATTCCAATTCTAAATAATGGGTGCCTTAAAAATTAAATTTTCTCTACATGCATTAATCCTTTATAACCATTCTGCTCTATTCAACCCCATTTCATTCCAACACCAGATATGGTCCTTAAGCATCATTATCCATAAACATAAAGGAAATTTAGAAATTTAATCCAACGAATTCCTCAGTATACAAAATAGTGAACTGATAAAATCAGGCAGCGAACTAAACCTCATTTTCTCTGGCTTGGTCTTCGGCTTTGGCGAGGACGCAATAGCGGTATCTGGGTCCATCACTGAATCTTGAAAAGCTAGTCTGAGGCAAAAGGGATGGAGCAGGAGAGGTTCTAATTGGGGGGTTCTTGAAATGAGTGTGAGAAGGGAAAATACAGTGGCTTTTGATTGGGAGAAACGTAGACATTAGTGGATGCCGGAGAGAAGTGGAGGCTCCGATAATCAGACAACTGCAAACTGCATGTATAAAATTATCCTTAACAATATTCCTTTTTTTTCAGTATCCTTTAACAAAAATTAAAATTACATTAGGGAATTCAATTATTAATGAAACTAGAAAATTACTACTATTGATTCGAGGAGCTTCCGGTTCATGTGATTTTACATAAAAACCATAAAACTCCAATTTATTCCTGTTTTGCCCATAATAGTCCTTGCCTCAAAAAGGGCTGCGAAATATTTTAAAACCAAACTTGGGCCTCATGCGCCTACGGTAATTAAACACGAGCTACCCCTTTTCTTCCCGGTTTGACGCGTGCATCCTAACCAAAATTTTCCCCGCCCGCATTCTTCTCTGTGGAATCATCTTCATCTTATCACCGCTTCCTCTCTTTTCGTTTGTGACTTTCTCCTCTTTTAGCTATTCTGTACACCTATCCCTTTCATCCAATCCTTACTATAAATTTCTAACTTCTAGATTTGTTCTAATATCCACAACATATCTACAATACTTCTTTACATAGAGCACTGACTTTCTTCGACTTCTCTGCTTCTTACTTAAAAAGGGTAAGTTTTTTATTTGTTTCTTTTTTTCCTTTGATTATCTCACCTGCCTCATGTTTATATTACGTTAAAGTTTATCCTTTTTATTACATGCCATAATTTTACTGATACCCATTGTTCAATTTTTGTCACCCTTCCCCAACTTCCCCAGGCGATTTAATAGACAAATCTGAATGTTTATATTGTTTGTTACTTCGGTGTCTCCTTCCTCTCTATGAAAGAATTACCATTCTGATTGATTGTGCTCATCCAGTAAGTTTCTGTATGCCCGCTCTATGATCCTCCGAAAAGTTCCGTTCCTTCCTCTTATTTGCCAATAAAACTAAATAAGCTCAGATTTCCTGAGCTTTTTTATATTGTAGGTAAAGAAATCTATTTAATGTTACCAAAGTTTGGAGTTTCAAAGGATTATTCTTTTAATTCTTGGATCAAAGAAAAAATAGAAAAAAGGACAAACAAGATGGGGTTTGGTTGAGAATTGAGTAATAACTCACTCTATATTATATTATTTTAATAAGTATAAAATTTAAGCATTTTGAATTTCGTCTTAAGTAGTGTTGAAACGTATATTTGGAAAAATAGATTAATAAGTCAATACATTAAAAGTTATTAGGTCCAAGTGCGCGCAAAGTGGCCAAACACCATAGCTAGAAGGGGAAAAAAAAGAGGAGAAAATTAAGGGATCACTGGATTATTCTTACCAATAGTTATCTGCTTTTGTTTTGTTTCTGCTTTAGACTTCCCAATGGCATGACTTGTGAGGTGGGAGAGAAGAATGATATCATGTATACTTTATTGGAAGTTTGAAACCAAATTCAACTGTTTTCTTGTTACAAAGATTGGTTTTTGCAGATTCCCTGAGTACCACATGACCCCTCGAGTCTCATAATTTTATTCATTTGTCTACCAAAGCAGAGTCTCTCCATATTTAGCTTATAAGATTATTTTTTTTGTGTATTAGACAGAGAACAATTTATACGCTAAATTCAATTGAATTTAACTTCTACTCTTATTTGTTCGACTTAATTTCCATCTGATTCTGCACTTAATTCTACTGATTTGTAACTTATGTACTTCCTTCTTGTCAATTGAAAAGTTATGACATCCTTAAATTATGACCATTTTCTTTGCTCCGCTTTCTCTTTCTGGCAATTTGTGTATTTTGTACTGAACTTGTTGTAATTTTCACCATCTGAGGCCTTACATTCGCAATATCTCCAAACGTCATTAAGAAACTAGACTTGACAAAGTGGAGGAAAGTAGACATTTTGAATATGCATGTATTTAGTTCAGTCAGATTAAAAGTTCTGCAGCTACATTAAGAACTGACTGTACGAACTGACACATCATAACTCTACGTGTCTCATTCTACAACTCAATAATGATTACATGCTATCTGAATACTTTCTTGCATTACGTTTGGCAATTCTTAGCTAACCACAACTATTTTATTGAAATTTGTTGTGCTTTGTTAACTTGAGTTTTACAAATGGTAAGTTGTTCGTTAGAGCAGCAGAATAGATTGACATCATTGCTTCCTTTAGAGATATTTGTGGTGTAAATATTAGATGCTTGATGTTCTATAATGGTATTCTTCATAATCATATGTGTTCATGACGAAATAAATAAAGTGAAATAGTTGTGTCATCTATGGTCAGTATCTCCTGCTATTTTATGGAAAAACTGTATTTCTATTGCTGCATAATGATGTTTAGGACAAATGCAGTACCAATAGTTGCACCAAAATCAGATTAATGGATATTCGACAATCAAAAAAGTGCCCTCGCTCGGTGACGGGAGATCATGTTAAGAATAGCAAACACCATAAAATTGATGATTCTGTAGCAATGACCTTGAAAGAAGAAAAGTTGTCGCCTTTGGCTGGGAAATAGTGAGATAAAGAAAAATTATATTTTTTACTAATAAAAAGACTTGGCACAAGAATATTCTTTTTAAATGTGCTTTCTTACTATGGAGAGTTTTAAGGAATAATATAACCTACATGTTAATCTCTTCTAATAGAGCATCAAAGTATGAAGAAACTTAATAATCTTTTATTATCTATTAAGACACGGATTATGTTTGAGACATTCAACATTCTGCCCATACGTGAGTGATATTTTGTTATACTTATTTTATTTGACTATATTCAATTTTGTGACAACTGATGATCATGAGATGCGCTGAAAAAATGAATGGAAACTAATGGAATTAAGCTAGATCCTAATTTATGATTTTACTCTCTTTTGTTGCCTATGTTAGTTAGAGCACATGGTACTTCAATGTTTCCATTAGTTTGTCATTTATGGGATATTGAAGTTTGATGAAATAAGTGAATGAATGTAACTACACAACCTTCTAGTATTGCGAATAGCTCTATCTATACATTGTTTTACCTCTCTAAATTGCAGCCTAACTGCATTTACTCTGAGTAAATACTGTTATCGTTAGGTATTTTACCTCCCCTTTTGTATTATGAGAGATTAGCGTTGGCAACTACACATACGCTAAAAGTTGTTGAGTAGCCTGGCTATGACCTGTGACATAAGAACACTACATCATCTCTTCCCCTGTATATCTTTCTATTTTTTCCTTTAGTTCTTGATTATTCATTCTCCTGTTGGCATCTAGAGATATTTTATCTATTTTTGTTCTATTTGAATTTGCTGTAAGCTCTCTGAATTTTAGTTGGAGTGTGAGTTGTACAAATATACTTACTTTTGAATATATGAAATCAAATTGCTAAACATAATATATATGTCTCCATATTAGAAATCAATTTCTCAGTTCAATCGGAATCAGGTCACTTTGAAGATTGTTCGGACATAAAGATAGTTGACCAAATAAGTGATGTGGTAAGAATTAACAATTTTGAGAAATTATTTAACTTTTTTCATGGGAATTGATCCTTTGGAAACCTGCAATTGGATTCGCGTCATGGAAATTAGTAGTTCCTTCTATGATTTATTTCTACATGGCCTTTAACTTTATTAGTTGATTCTAATCTTCTAAAATACATATTTGAACTTATAACTTAGTATAAATGTGATCAAAATTTGTTAGTTGTGTCATCTATGGTCAGTGATCACGCCCAACTATGCCTTATAAAAAAGAATAAGCGGTCGTTGCAAATATAATCCGGTTTACAAGTCCGGAGTCGAATCCCACAGAGAACTAAGGCTTAGCTATAATTTTTTAATATTGCTAAGAAATACAAGTCCAAATAATTTCCTAATTATAAAGATTATAATATTTATTTCTAACTAATTAACTAACAACTATTATAAAGGAATAAAATTATCAACTAACAAGGATGAAATTTGAAACAAGATTAAGAAGGTCTAGAGTTATGATTTCCTCAATTGTCGGAATCCTTCCCGCTATGTCTTCTATAATTTCGCCTAAGTATTCTATATCGATCATGAGTACTTTGGGTGTCGTAGCTCTCTCTCTCGAAACTACCAGAATTTACTAGATGTATTCTCTCGAACTACGCTAACTGGCACTAATTTACCGCTCACTACGATCGCACCAAAGTTTCGTTATCTCTAATCCTACCTTTAAACCGTCTGTATCGATCTCTCAACTACATTAAGAGTGGTGTTGTTCAACAACTACCTAAATGTGTACTCTCTCTCGAGCAATATACACACTAAATATGCCAAGTTAATTGAGAGCTCTTCAATTAATAACAATGAAAATATAGTTGAACAAGTAGAGAAAAATCAAAGGCTCAATTTATATAAAAACATAACAAGAATTTATCCTACAAAAGATTCTATCAAAACTCTAGATAACAAATTAGCTATTCATAATAGTATGCAAAACTACAATACTAGAATTCATAACCAATAATGAAAATAGGCGGAAGGAAGTGAAAAACTCATAGAAGAAATCTCTCTCCATCGGTTTTTGTTTTGTGAATATCAGTACTTTTACTGAAATCTGCATCTTCTCCTTCAGTTCTCGATTTCTCTCTGCGAATTCTTTCTTGGTCAATAACAATACTTCTGGTGAGATTTTCTCTATTATTGTACTTCCTTTTCTTTTTATTTGCTTTACTTCTTCTTTTGTCAGTGGTATTTGGTTAAAATTTGGATTACAAAGGAGGTAAGCTTCCGCCAATGGGTATGGGTGATCGACTTTGTCATCTTTGCTCTTTGACTTAGAATTGAAATTAGGGATTTCTTTTTTCAAATTTTATTTCTCTCTTTTTTTGGGTTCTATCTGATTATGTTTTTTTAGATACACATCTCAAGGATTGAAACAGTTGTGTAGGACATTTCTATTTGTCTTTAGAGTCTACTCTGAATTGACGCATAATTGGACTAAGTTGAGCTTTTGTTAGTTTACTTAGTTTTTCATGTTCTCTATTTATTTGACAATATGCTTCAAAGAGGGAAAAAGAAAAAGTAGCCATCAACAATAGGGTTCCGCATTTATCTTTATGGTCTCGACACATTGCTTTAAAGAAGGAATGAAAAAGTGGCTATCACTAACAAGGTTTCTGCAACAATCTTTATGTGGGAACCCATTGGAATTTTTCTTTTTGAAATACTCATGTGACAGATTGAAAGAATTTCGTAGGACATTTTCTATTTGTCTTTAGACTACAGTTTGTTGTCCTCTCCTTTTTTTGAAATTTCTATTTTTACCATGTTATCAACAAGTTTATGATTTCTGGAACTGAATTTTGAACTCTATATCTTAAACATATGTACAATAAGCTTTCTATGGATCTTACCGATTATGATGTTTATGTAATAGATTGACTACATCTGGGGATAATCATCTTGCCTCAGACAGCTTTACCTGAGTACACAATTTTATCTTCATTAGTTCAACTACATCCTCTCTGTAAATTTTGCAAAATTATTACTTTTCTCTCATTATATATACCAGACTCCAGGTTGTTCATTTTCTATCATTTCTAAAAGCTATCAGACTTTGTTATGTTTGCTATTTTATAACTCGGTCGTAATTGTATTGCTCTTTTAATACCTTTTGGTACTAGGCAACTCTTCTGCGATGTATCTTTGTGCGACTTATGAATTCATCATTGGAGAATATAGGTAGATGCGTATCAAATTTGATTGAAAGATAAAAATAAAGTCAACTCCTCGGTAATGTGAGTTCCAATGACAGGTGACATCTTTTACTCTGGTAGACAATACGAAAAACTACTGAAGAGATGTTCGTCTTCGTCACTAATCATATACTTTTCTAGGTAGACTTTTGTTAATATCGCAACTCTTGAATTTATTTGTAAGAACAGAGAAACCCTTGAAAGCGAATATGTGAGCCCCAATCTCCACCGCTAGATTGATTTGGTATTTGGTTACAAGCAGGGGGGATAACCAGCAGTTGTTGTAAGCTTTAACTTCAAATAATTATTAAACCAGTATCAGGTTTTGAATTTCACTGAATTTTTGAAGATATTGTCATACATGCAACAAACATTTTTTATTATTTGACATATGAAGGGGTTGTGGATGTGGATACCATGGATGATGAATTGCAAATGTTGGCGATGTTAATGTGCTTGACTCAAGCATTTTCCTTGTGAACCATGGCCTCATCATGTCCGTTAAGAAATGGGTGACCACCCAGTTGCAATCCAGTGGAAACTTCATCTTCTCTAGCTCACAGGTAAGTTTTATAGCAATAACAAGGTAGATCATTATGATTAGTTAGTCAGCTTTGAAGTCGTTTTTAACTTTCTTGCATGATCCGTTTTTGATTCTGATGTCCTTCCTTCCTCGAAAAATTGGGAGTCCTTTGGCTGAAAATATTGAGCTTGCAGCACAATGCTTGGGAACATTATCAACATCTGATTAGTACCTGTGAAAACAACTTTCAATTTATATGGCTAACTAATGGCTGAATGGTGCGGAGCGTTACACAACATAAGGATTGTCTAATTGGGTGCTTATAGTATTTTTTTCTGTTGAAAATTGGTGCAAAACGACATGTTAAAAAATGGTAAAACATTCCAGTTGATATGTTACAGTCAGAATCGGAAGGATAACAATATACCTTTATTTACGTTGGGCCCGGGCGAAGCCCGGGCTACCCCACTAGTATGCCCGAGCTACCCCACTAGTATGTATAATATACTTGAATCTTATGGTCATAAATATGTCACGTTGGTTATTGGAGTTAATGAGTTTATTAATTATAGAAAGAATCATTTTTTTTTAAAAAAAAGACTAAAAGTAAAGTAAGACACATTAATTGAAATGGAAGGAGTATTATATTTTTGGAATTTTACATGCTATAGCTAAATAATGAACCCTAGTTATTATAAACCAAAATACTTTTAAAATATTATTATTCATAGCCACTTTTTATATTTTATAGCAACGTACAAATATATATAACTGATTTTTCAACTTTTCCCTCAACCCTCTCTCTCTTCTCCCTCAACTCTCTCCCCTTTTTCCCTCTCTCTTCGCCATCGACAAGTGGATTCCTCCATCTCTGTTATGTACAAGCAAAAATAAACCTCCGTGAGTTTGTGATATTTGAGATCTCAAACCCTATGGTTTAAACTTCCAAGAGAAACGCACTGAATATTTTGTATAACATCTATAATAGAAAATTTGCAGAAGAACCGGTTTGATATTGAGAGAACCGAACCGATCGAGCCGTGGTTTTAGAGGGTTTAGGTCAAAGTTTGAGGCCGATTTAATGAAGGCGTAATCATGAGTGATTCATACTCCCTTCTCTCATCTCCACTGTCAGATCCAGATCTGAAAATCACGAAGTCGCGATGAGTCCATTACTATCAGCGAAAATAATGGAGGAGGAAGATCAGAGGCATCACCAGATCTGGATCTAACAGAGATGTCGGAATCCATGGTTTCTTCTCCTTCTTTGTATCTCACATCAGAGTGTATTCGTCTGACCGGATTTTGGTAGATACAATGTGATAGTGTATTCTCAGGTCTGGCCAGATTTTTGTTCGTCTCAATTTTTAGTTTTGATACAATATATACAGTATTTTGCTTGGGCGGAAGATGCCATCTCCGGTGAATTTTCTTCTCTTCTTTTCTATTGAGTCACATATAATGATACAAATACATTTTATTTTGTACAAGTACACTCAAATTTGAGTGTATTATGCATTTTTCAATGCAAATGCAGTTTTTATTTTTGTATTTTCGCTTGTGTTTATGTATTTCGAAGGTTATTTTTCATGGCAGATTCTTGTATTTTTTGAATTTTTATTGTTTGAATACAACCGAATTAAATACAGTGAATTGAATACAGTGTAAAAGCAGCTATGAATGAATATAGCGAATTCAATACATCTGAATATAACTATTTTTGTGATTTTGTTGTTGTTTACAGTCGATTTGAATACAGTGGAATTGAATACAATGTAAAATAATTAAAAATGAATATATTCTAATTGAATACAATCTATATAGCCGAATTAAATAGAGCGGTATACACCCTATTTCTTGATTTTTTATTGTTTGAATACAACTGAATTCAATACAGTGAAATTAAATACATTATAAAATATATAAGAACGAATACATCCGAATTGAATACGGTGTATATAACCGAATTGAATACAGCGACATACATCATATGGCAAGCAATTAGTAGCTACAGAATATAATTAGCTAAATTATAGCTACGCCCAGTGTAGGCATATAAATTGTATTAAAATTAAATTCATAAAATAATTTTTGACTATATTTTTAATTCAAGATATATTAGTTTAAATTTATTGGACTAATATAATTGGATTAATTCAATATGTATGGATTTAATAAATAAGTGTGACTCTATTGGGCTAGCCCATTTGATTGGGGCTACAAGTGATGAGCCCACCTCATTAAACCCAAAATATCATCTTCCTAAAGGCCCAATTTGGTGCCACGTATCAAATGACGTGGCACACCAAGTCAAATAAAAGAGCCAACAGAAGTATGTCACGTGTCAAAAATAACAAGGTACGCCAAGTCAAATCAAAGGCGAATGAAAGTGCGCCACGCATACAAGTGACATGTTCTGGCCAATCAAATGCGGCCTTGTCACGCTTCAATCTGATTGGTCGAAAAGAGTTTGTTTTTATCATAACTCTTCTCTTCCACAATCATAAAACCAGTTGTGAGCTTTTCTTTCTTTTAAGATCTTGATATTATACTTGGAGAACTTTTTGGCCCAAATTTCAGATTGAAGGGTCTAAGTATGGATGTTGGTTCGCACGGATATTTGGGCATCGTGTGCCAGTCGAACCTCTCGCCTACTCTAGGGCGACCTCTAGCAGTCCTCTAGCTGGCTAAGTAAGGGATGAAGCAACTAGTTTGGAAACCACTAGCTGAGGAAACTATGGAGTGCGCCCCTAACAAGCCTGTGGCAATGCCTCCTCATATGGCAAAGCTCTCCACACTTATAACAACCTCTAGCTGACTGAGGCTGCAGAACCTAAACTTGCCCCTTATGGCCTGAATACCCACTAGAAGAACACTGAATAGATGGAGCACGATATGAACTCGATAGGAAAGCACTGAAAGATGATGGAAATGGAGTGCTGAAAGATGAACGCTTCACGAGCCACATGCTACGTATAATTAGCTAGACAACCATGATAGCCTATACCAAATTGACCCATACCTCCAAATGAGGTACCAGTAAAGCTACTAGAACGTGGGGTCTCTTTTCTCTCACCATAGTCTCCTATCCCTGGCTATGCATACGCTCGATCCTGTGTGCTATCTCCATGGCCTGGTCAAAAGTAGTCCTAATCTATGACTCTCAATCCATAGAAATCCTGATGCTATAAATCAAACCCTTAATAATTCACCTCACCATCTCAGCCTCGGTGTGATCAAGATAGCAACATGATGAGACAAATCTATGAATCTCAGCTCATACTCGGTCACAATCATGTGATCCTACTGAAGATGCTCAAACTAGCGTCTCAACTCATCCCTCCTCATGTGTGGTATGTATCTCTCGAGGAACTACTACAAGAACTGAGCCCAAGTAACAGGAGGTGAACCTGCTAGTCTACCAAGCTCATAAGTCGACCGCCATCTGCTGGCAGCTACTCTAAACTAAAATATAGTGAAGTCCACTCTATTGGACTCTACCAAGCCCAAGTTAAAAAGCTTCTGATGACATCTGTCTAGAAACTCTTGGGCATCCTCTAAAGCACCACCCTCAAAGTGTGGAGAAAATAACCTCTAATACCTCTCCATCCTCTTCAGCTCATTAGAAGACATAACAAGCATAACTACAGGTCTAGCTACTACAATAGGCTACTCCGGAGTACGAGTAGTAGAGGTCTAAACTCCCCCTCCAGCCTGAGATGTAGTTGGCGCTACTAAAAATGCATCGTCACATCGGACGTTGGCGGGACATTGAATTTGACCAGACTTGATCCGTATTTTAAAGTTAATTCTACCAGCTTTCAAGTGATTACTAGACTGTACTATAAATTAGAAAAATAATTATTTAATTGGAAAATCTTGTAATATTCATTTAAAATGTAACAACTACAATTTGTTGTAGTAATTATTGTTTTAGTTTTTGAAAAGACAATAAATTGATAGAATATCCTAATATTTTAAAATAGGACAATTATCAATAAATTGTTTAAAATCTAGAAATGCCCAAAAATGATAGTATTTAACTAATTGCAATAAAATAATAAAAATTCCCATATTTTGTAAAATAGGAACAATTATCAATAAATTGCATTATAGTTAAAAAAATGTGCAAAATACCACATTTTTATCATTTTTGACAAGGAAGCCTGCAGAATTTATTTTTAAATACGGAGGATTAAAATTGACTGTCAACAGCTTCCCCTCTTTGATTAGAGATGATGTAAGAGTCTTCGGGCAAAGGAATTGACACCATGCTCAATTTTGACCCGGCATGACAGAGTGGGAATAGAAGAGATTTTGGAGATTGTGACCGAACTCTGGTTTTTGAGTCGCCTACATATCTCTGGTTGCACAAGAATCAGGTCGCGTGTAGTTCTGGAAAATTGAGTACTACTTATGAATCGTAGCCTCATGGAGTGGAAAATAATTATTCGAGGATGAAGGGTTTGTGTGATCTCGACATTGCTTCCAAAATTGCCCCAGTGTTAGACTGTGGTAACACTAGAATGTGGATATTGGATGATGGGTGGATTGATTGAATGGAATTTGATGTGGATGCGGTCGGGCTCAGTGTTGAGTTTTCCTACATATCTCGGATGTAAAGGGAATCAGGCCAATTGTAGTTCGAGAAGACGGTGGGATGGATTGATTTTTGGTTTTGAAATTCACCCCAGTGTCAAGCTGTGATGATACTGGGTGTTATTCCGACTATGAGGGTTCAGATTGCCTACACACCCCATGTCAGTGCGACGTAAGATGATACGTGGGATATGCCGTCGATTGCTGTTGGAAGGCTCGACGTCCATCATCAAAATCTGCCCCAGTTTATTGATAGGAGATAGTTCCACGTTGTGTCGCATCTTTGATCAGTAGAGTTGACGATATGTGGCCTATGCTTTCGTCTGATTTGACAAAGATGGATATATGATTTTTGAACGAAATAAGGTTGCGGATTGGAACTCTAATTCGAAAGGGATCCGGGCTAGATACCAGTCCGAAGTAATCAGAGCACTTTGGATTTTTGAAGGAAATTCAGGCTATGTATCGGTCCGAAGTGATCGGAGCACATTGATTTTTGAAGGAAATTCAGACTGTGTACCGGTCCGAAGTGGTCGGAGCACTTGGATGAGAATAGGAAATCCGGGCTGAGTACCGGTCCGAAGCGATATCGGAGCCCTTGAAAAGTAAAATACCCGTATTAGAAGGTGGGCGCCTGTAAAATGTGAACTTGAAATGAAATGCCCATTGTTTAGGAGGGAGCCTGAAATATCTGACTTTGAAATGAAATGCCCATTGTTCAGGAGGGCAACTGAAAAAGCAAGAAGCTATATATATTGTAAGAAATTGATGAAGAGGGTTGTGTTATTAATGACTCTGGCAGGCAGTAGATGCAAAATGATAGAATTTGAAATGATATGGCCAGGTCTGACTAAGACTTCCTACGTATCCCAATGGAATCAGGCCAAAACGTAGTTCGATTACAAAAGATGACTGAATCCGATGTGGATTGCTTCCGTATTCCTACCAAAGGAAATCAAGTCGCGGCATAGTTCCGAATATATAAAAATGATTTTTGTTTTTTGTTATAAGAGTGGGACCGGACCCTATGTGGGTTGTCTACGTATCCCCCCGTGGGAAGACAGGTCGGGCGTAGTTCTGTCACGACAAAACCTAACTCTACCGTCAACAAATTAGACTCTTTGTGTCACAACCCAAAAATCCCCTATAGGTCGTGATGGCTCCTAACGTCGCCGTCAGGCAAGCCAACGGTGAATTTTCAACTTAATTACTCATTTTAGTATTTTTTAAATCATAAATATCATTAAATAAATAAAGTAAAAATCTGGTACTCGGTCAAACCCGTGATCCTCTTTACCAATTTCCGTATAAAGTATAAATTACAAGATAATATGATAATAATTACATGACTACAATAATGAACATCCACTAGGAACCCCAAAAACCCGGCATCACAAGTGCATGAGCATCTACTAATAAATATAATAAAATAAAACATCCGTGTGGAATACAAGTTAGACAGGAGAATATAAGTAACTCTGATGGAGACTCTGTATGCTGCGGATCGTAACATGGAATGCAGCTCACCATAAAGTCTCCGCAATAGCGGCACCTCTATGCCCAAAAGACTACCATATATATATATATATATATATATATATATATATATATATATACACCTGCACAAAAAGTGCAACAAGTGTAGCATGAGTACGTAAATCAACGCGTACCCATTAAGTATCTAGCCTAACTCCGGAGAAGTAGTGACGAGGGGTCGACATCGGCACTTACTAGTGGTCCAATAAATCAAGTAAAATAGAAAGTAAACAAGTATGAGGCATGATAAAAACAGTGTAAACAAATTTAAGCACGTGGTACTATCCTCCTCTGAACAGTAAATGCAAGCCCTCAATTATCGGTCACCTCCTCAACCAGAGTATATATGGAAAATGGTTCCCACCAGATAGATCGTCACAATTCAAATAAAAAAAACTCACGGATACGATGGCTTCTTGCCAAATATTATGCACGACGCTGCCGAGGCAAACGACCCGATCCCATAAGAGTATTTATAGAAATATCGAGGCGTACAGCCTGATCCCATAATAATGTGTACACTACCAAGGGTCGAACGACACGAACCATAGATGCATCTATTATACTGCCGAGGCGAACGACCCGCTCCCATAAAAATATGATACTGCCGCGGAGAACGGCCCGATCCTATTAGTATAAGAAGATTTAACGGGTCCTTGACCCCACTCACGAAGATATGTGTGAGTTATGAAATTTAAAGAAGCTTTTCAATGAAAATGCACAACGCGAGACAAATTCATAAGGAAAACACAATTGTTCCGTGGCTAATCATGTAGCTCGTCAAATCTCTACAATAGCGAGTCTATCACTCTACGCAAGCCTAGTCTCAGGTCGCAACGCGAAATAAAGGAATTAAACAGGCAAGGATAACTCAATTAGTATAATTAAAGCATGGCGGGAACCTAAGTCTACCCGGACATAATCAAGAATCCTAGCATACGCATGGACACTCGTCACCTCATACGTGCGTAGCTCCCACAACATGTAACATATAAGAATATAACACCTACTGGGTACATTCCCCCTCACAAGGTTAGACAGGAGACTTACCTCACTCCGAAATTTCATAACCGGCTCCAATGCCTCTCTAACACCTCAAACCAAATGCCCATCGATCCGAACTAGACAATAAATTATGAAAATCAATAAAAATATACTCCAACATCATAATTAATTAATTTATAACAATTCCCAACACCGCTCGAAAAGTCAATAAAGTCAACCCTCGGGCCTAGCCCGGATTCTAAAAATTCTTGAAGAAAATCATTACCCATAACGCCACGAACTCAAATATATAATTTATTCCTAATTCCATTTAAAAAATAGTGGTCTAAATCCAAAATACCAATTTGTAGATTTTTTTTTCAAAATCCCACAATTTTCCATAAAGTTTCATGTATAAATTCGTATATAACTCATGTATTTAACTCACAGTGTGTAGGAATCTCTTACCTCAAGATTGATGAGGAAAATAGCTCCTCCAAATCGCCCCAAAAATTGCCCAAGCAAGAAAGGAATGAGTGAAATGAGCAAAAATCCCGATTTAAAACAAGTCTGCCCAGGGCCTTCTTCACGATCACGAAAAATGCTTCGCGATCGCGAAGCACAAATTCATGGTGCCAAAAATTAACCCATCGCAAACATAAAAAGCCAAGCGCGAACGTGATGCACAGGGATTTAACTCTTCGCGATCACACCCCTCCTCACATGATCGCGATGAACAAACATGTAGCATCAGGCCACCCCTCCTTCCTTCTTTGCGAACGCAGTACCACCCTCGCGTTCGCGTAGTACAACTGTCCTATCTCGCGACTGCATAGAACATTCTCACTAGTCTCTCCAAACAACTCTTCATGATCGCGGAATTCCACTCGTGATCGTGTAGAATTAAACTAGCAACAATCATGACAGCAACTTCAGCAAATCCCCTAAGTCAAATTTCAATCCGTTAAATATCTAAAATCCACCCGAGGCCCCCGGGACCTCAACCAAAGGTACCAACAAGTCCTAAAACATCATACGAACTCGCTTGAAGCCTCAAATCACATCAAATAATACTAAAATCACGAATCGATGATTGAAAAATGAGGATGATTTATCTCCTAGAGCTGGAGATAAGAGTGGGAAAAAGGGAATAAAACAAAGCCAACACAAAGAGATACATCAACCAAAAAGAATTTCTCCTAGAAGGGCAACTTCACAAATCAAATGATGATCAAGACTCTAATTTGGAACATAAGGTATGTTAGTACACAACATGCCTTTAAGAGAGTTATCAATATGCAAAGAGAATATGGTTTTTTAATTATTGCATTGATGGAACCTTTTCAGAAATATAGACACATTCATAATTACAGGAGGAGACTGGGTATGGAAGATGTTATGTCAAACATTAATGGAAAAATTTGGCTATTCTTTGATGCAGCTGTTGAATGGAAATTAGTGATGGACACTGACCAACATGTTACTATTAAGGTATATCATCAAGACATAGGTCAACATATCATCATGACTTTTGTGTATGCTAAATGTTCATCACTTGAACAAATGGAACTGTGGGACTATTTGTACTACTTAGCTACTGATATGGATCTGTCTTGGGTTGTTGAAGGTGATTTCAATGTTATTTTACATGAAGACAAAAAGATAGGAGGTTTGCTAATGTATCCACCTGAATATAAAAAATTTGCTTTCTGTGTGAACTCCTGTGGTTTATTTGATCTTGGATACAAAGGAAGTCCATTTACTTGGTGGAATGGTAGACCAAATGCACAATGCATCTTCAAGAGGCTGGACAAGATCTTTGTCAATCTTTCTTTCCAAAAACTCTTCCCAAATATAGAAGTAGAACACCTGATAAGGACTGGCTCTAATCATGCCCCATTTTTAATGAGTTGTGGACAGGAGGCTATGCAGTTTGTTAAACCATTTAGGTTCCTCAACTTCTGGACTAAACATGCCACTTTCAAACAAGTGGTCAAGCAGAACTGGGTGGCAGATTTTGTTGGTGATCCTTTCTTGATGTTCAAACAGAAGTTGAAGAGAGTGAAGACAGCCCTATCACAATAGAGTAAACTTACTTTTGGAGATATATTCAAACATCTAGCTATTAGGGAGGATATATTCAGGGTTAAAGAGATGATATTTGAAGAGGAACCTACATTTGAAAATAGGATTGTGCTTCAACAAGCACATGCTGAACTAAAAAAGTACATTAACATTGAAGAACAGTACTGGAAACAAAAGGCAGGAATGAATTGGTTTGCTGAAGGTGATAGAAACACAAGATTCTTTCACAATCATGTAAATGGGAGGAGGTAGAAACTGAAGATCAAAATGATCTAGAATACAGATGGTAATTGGCTTGAAAGCCAAGATACTATAGCTAATGCCGCAGTGGAGTTTTTTCACAAATAACTCACACAAGAAAGGGATACTACAAGCTTTGGATTACTTAATAGTGTACCTAGTCTGGTCACTATTGAACAAAACTTGGAATTGTGAAAATTTCCTTCCATGGAAGAAGTCAAGAATGCAGTATTTGCATTGTATGGTGATAGTGCAAATGGACCTGATGAGTTCACTGGATTGTTCTACCAAGATTGCTGGGAAATCATAGGAGAAGACATTTTCAGACTTTTGCAAGAGTTCTATGTAGGGGCAACATTGCCAAAATCCATAACGCATACTAACCTTGTACTCCTCCCTAAGAAAACACCAGTCCAAACTTTCTCAGACTTAAGACCTATAAGTCTAAGTAATTTCATCAACAAGGTATTCTCGAGAGTGTTACATGACAGAATGGAGAAGATACTGCCATTTTTGATTTCTCCCAACCAATCATGCTTTGTGAAAGGAAGAAGTATATTTGAAAATATATTGCTCATACAAGAAATTATCTTTGATATAAGATTGAGAGGGAAACCAGCCAATGTGGTAATCAAGCTTGATATGGCAAAGGCTTATGATAGAGTTTCTTGAAAATATCTTCTGCAGGTGTTGAGGAAAATGGGCTTTGCTGAGTATTTTATCAACATGATAAGGAAATTATTGCACAATAATTGGTACTCAGTACTAATCAATGGATAAGCTTCAGGATTCTTCAAGTCCAGTAGAGGGGTGAAACAAGGAGATCCTCTGTCTCCAACATTGTTCATTCTGTCTGCAGAGGTACTATCAAGATCACTGAGTAACTGTTCTCAGACAAGAATTTCATAAGATTTGGAATGCCAAAGTGGACAGATCCATTAAACCATATAGCTTATGCAGATGGCACAATAATCTTCTCATATGCTGACCCTTATTCTTTACAGAAGTGGTTGACGTTCTCAAACAGTATGAACAGACTTCTAGCCAGCTGATTAACAAGTCAAAGAGCTCTTACTATATGCATACAAAGGTGGCAAGGAACTTAGCTGATTGTGTTGATTTAATAACTGGCTTCCAAAAAGGAAATTTCCTATTCACCTACCTAGGGTGTACAATGTTTTACACAAGGAGAAGGAATGATTACTATAATGATCTCACTAAGAAGGTCTAGGCAAAACTACACTCTTATAAAGGGATACTACTGTCTTTTGGAGGCAAAGCTACTCTTATAACTAGTGTGCTTCAAAGTTTACCTACCCACATGCTGTCAGTCCTAGATCCTCCAAACAATGTTTTGGAACATCTACACAAGATGTTTTCTAGATTCTTCTGGAGTACTAATGAAGAAGGAATAAGTAGACACTAGACCAAGTGGTTGAAGTTGTGTCTCCCTAAGGAGGAATGGGGACTAGGTTTCAGGTCCTTTTTTGATATATCCAAATCACTGTTTCCAAAATTGTGGTGGAGATTCAGAACCTCTAAGTCATTGTGGTCAAACTTAATATGGAATAAATATTGCAAGAAAGAAATTCCTACATTGGTGCAATTAGATAAGGATCCCATGTTTGGAGGAAAATGTTAAAATCAAGAGAAGAGGTTGAGCATGAAATTCTATGGCAAACAAATAGGGGTTCAACAAGTGTTTGGCATGAAAATTGGACTGGAATTGGAGCTCTATATCATGTTGTCCCCCAGAGTTCAACATCAATGAAGATGTGCAGGAGGTGGCAGAATTGATAACAGAGAATGGATGGGATGATCAGCTACTGGATCAAACATTCCCAGATGACATAGCTGACCACATAAGGCAAGAAATTTACTTGGACAATACTGATGACTCCTGGGATACACCTAAATGGATGCCAACAACTTTAGGTAAATTTACAGTTGGTAGTGCATGGCACATATTGAGGCATAGAGAACCAACAAATCTAGAACACAAATCACTATGGACTAAAGGTTTACCTTTCAAAATATCTTTTTTCCTGTGGAGATTATGGAGAGGAAAGGTTCCTACAGATGACTTATGGAGGAGAAATGGATATCTAACTATTTCAAAATGTTGGTGTTGCATTCCTCCTCAAGAAGAAACACTGCAGCATACTTACAAGTTCTACTGCCTCACGAGTGTAGAAGGTCTTCTTCAATGCTGCTGGGATTGTGATCAACTGGATACAGATTTGTCAGGTTATTAGAGCCTGGTGGAAAGCTGAGTGTTGTGCTAAGCTAAGGCCACTTTTCCAGGCTGCTCCGGCCATTATTTCTTGGGAACTTTAGAAGAGAAGGAACACTATAAAGCATGGAGGAACAACTGTCTCCTTTAACAGGGTGGTGCATGAGATTAACAAAACACTACACTATCTCGATAAAGTAAGGTTTCATTGGCTACCAAATATACCTTTTCTTTGGCCGGATATGATTAAATTGTTTGAAGCCTGTAAACCTTATATTATTACCAAAAGTGTTACATGGTAGCTGCCTCATGAGAGATGGTTCAAGTGCAACACTGATGGCACTTCTAGAGAAAATCCAGAACCTAGCTCATATGCCTTTTGTGTTAGGGATGATGCTGCAGATGTGGTTTATGCAAAGGCATAGGAAATAGGGACTACAAAAAATATAGTGGCAGAGGCAAAGGCAATAATGGAAGGGCTATCATATTATTTTCAAATGCAGCTGCATCCCCTTATCATTGAGACTGACTCAATGGCTATGAAGAAGATTATCGAAGGTGAATGGGAGGTTCCTTGGAGCATTACCAAGGAAGTGAAGAAGATTAAGGAAATGAAGGAGGAATTCAATGTGATCTTTCTACATGTCCTAAGGAAAGGCAATGCACTGGCAGATTTTCTAGTTAACCCCGTGTTTTCTTTTGCAGGTACATTAGAATTCGAATCATTCAATGAATTCCCTACTGTTGGTAAGACAATAATCAACCAAGACAAGACTCAAATAACTAATCTAAGGGTTAGGGTCGCAATAAACAGAGCAACTGAATCATGAATTGTAGTGTTTACATGCTGCCTTTCAAAGCTGGCCTCATTTTGGGAACTCGACAATTCACATTCATCAAATTACTACCAAGTATATTAGACATGACATGCTGGTACACCTGGATGAAAATCATTTGAGTCAGTTCTGATCACTTGGAACTAAACATACAGATGTTATTAAAGCTTGGCAACGACATTTTCTTCATCAAAATTCTGGGAGTGACTACAACAACTACTACAATCGAAATGCTGGATGTTGGATGGTTACAAATCACTTTGGATAATTCTTTTGGACAACTGATGTACTATGTGGTGTTGTATTATTTCTCAGTGGTATTAGCAATGTACAATGCTCATTCTGAGGTTGGAATGACAACATGTGGGAAGCTGCTGTTCATTGTCCATTCTTGCAGTTTATATATAAATGTGCAAATGTATTCTTCTGTGTATTTCTGGTAAAGTCAAGGCCTTTCATTGGGTTGCTACTATGGGAAGATGCTCAAATCAGTCGAGACTAGTGTGCAGTACACATACATTTGTTATCAAAGGCTAAGGCTTATGAAGATTCATATTGATGCAACTATTTGGCAGACTGTCTTATATCATGCACAACTAGGAATTTGGATGGCCTTCGAGTCAACTGTCACAACAAGAATGCAGGAACTAAAGTTCAACCAAAATTATATCATCATGTCCTATGTTCTGTGGTGTAATTGTTGTGGATTCATACTATCCTTCTTCTTTGGATTGTAAAAACTGGCGCCTGGTGAGAGCTTTGTAGGTGCTACATTGAGTATTTTGCAATAGATGTCTGAATTCACATGCATGACTATCATGTGGTCGTGTTTGTTACCTCTTTATGTAATAGTTATCCTACAATCTGTTATTGCTAATTATGTAATAATTAGCTTTAACTATTTCCTTTCTTATTCTTCCTTTATTTGGACATTTTATAATTTTTGACCTAATTTGGGCTTAATTATATATAATAACTACTAGGTGCATAACCTAGTAGTATTGTTGCTAAAATAAAACCTTTCTTTAAATTTTCAAACTTATGAACTTCGACGAACGCGTCCGATTCATACTTAAACATTCCGAAATGACGCCAAACTTTACGTACAAGTCATAAATCACAATACAAACCTATTCCAACGCTCGGAACATCAAACAGACATCGATAACATTAAAATCCACTTCAAACAAAATTTATGAAAATTCTAAAACTTTTAAAATGCCAACTTTCCATAATAAGCGCCGAAATGTTCCCGAACCACCCGATACTCAACCCGAACACACGCCCAAGTCCAAAATCATCATACAAACCTATTGGAACCTTCAAATCCCGATTTCGAGGCTGTTTACTCAAAAGTATAACCTCAGTCAACTCTTCCAACTTACGACTTCTGAATTTAGAATCTTCTTTCCAAATAAACTCCGAACTTCCAAAAATTAAATTCCGACTACGCGTACAAGTCATGATACATGAAGCGAAGCTACTCAAGGCCTCAAACTGTCGAAGGAAGTGCTAGAACTCAAAATAACCGGTCGGGTCGTTACACTTTGTTTTCTGTATTTTCCTTTGGTTTTGTAGCTTTTTGTAGAGAATATTTGAAAATTTGAAGAGTAGAGAAAGAATGTGATTTATTGATCAATCATCATATCTTTCTTTTTACTTGACTTTGGTTGGTACCAACAATTAGTTTTGTGCATAAAAATTTCTGCCATATACTTTCCATCAAATCGAGATCAGCTTATGGGTAGTTCCTATAGCTTCGAGTGGTACCTCAGGTATACCTAAGTATCGACAAGATTTGTTCATCTTGTTTGAATCAAAGGTTTTGAATTCCGCCTGACTCATGTTTCAAGTGCCCTCACCACAAGGAAAGTCCTAATTTGCACACATATATGAAGTATTTTTATATTTTAGGACATTTTTGCAAAGCACAACCACACTCAGAATGACATTCAATGCATGCGATTGAGATACCATATGCTTGGCCTTTATGTGAGCATCCACCAATGTGAGAACACTTGGAATAGGATCATGTAGGACTTTATCATTGGCTTGTAATGTAGGCTTGGGGACGGTTGGGATGTTCATTTGGGGTAAAGGTGGTTAATCTATCCTTGAGAGTTGCACTGTATCCGCGTATTCAGCATTCAAACCATGCTTTGGCGCTTGATCTTATTTGGCTTGATGTCCTTTTCCTTTGTTTTCACTTCTTTTTGAACTCATCGGGGGTTCTTCTTCCATTTCGAGAGTTTTCTCTTTTTTTTTTTTTCACTTTTGAAGTTTCTCCTACTTTGCAGGAGTATTTTCCCTTTTCTTTTTTCGTGGAGTTCCTCCTCTTTGGATGTGGAATTTTCTCATCTCTTTTTTTCTTTGATTTTCCTTCGAATTTGCGAAAGTTTTCTCCTTCTTGTTGGATCCTCCTTTTGAATGGTGGAGTTTCCCTTTTATTTTGTTGAAGTCATGTCTCTGTTGTCTTGGACTTTGCTTCTTTCACCTTTTTATGTTTGTCACCTTCACTTTGGTATTTGTCTAAAGTTACACGTTTTTAGTGCGCGTGAGGAGGTTGGGCCAAGAGAGGGGTAGTGCATTTAGCACAATAAAGGGTATGTGCTAAGATGTGGTTGTCCAAGAAAAGGCTTAAGGCTCAAAGGGTAAAATTCTAAGGATTGATGTTATTTGGTAGGCTAGAAAGGCTCAATCAGGTCAAAGAAGGCCTACGATCCTTTTCCAAACCAAGCATTGCTCAGGATTTCGCATCAACAGACATTCGAGCCAAGTTCTAGATCTACAATACAATGCAATGAATTTTAATCTAAAGCTCACCACACAATGCACAAGAAATGATGAGGTCGGCTTTCTTCTTACCCTAATTGTAAGCATGAGATTTTTTCAAGTGTCACTAAGGTATAATTGAGAGGTACCCCAAGATTCTATGGTTTACCCAAAGCCGATCCTCTTCAACATACCAATTAACACTTATTCTTTCCTATGCACACCACTAACCGTGTTGGTATCAACCAAGTCAATATCTTGATGATAATTTTTTTTGATTTCTTTTTTTTTTGATTTGTTTTTGATAAATGGGACTAAACCCGAGGAAGGGTTCCCCTTTTTATTTTTTAGAATTTTGGATTTTCACTTAAGAACAATTTTTGTTTTTCTCTTTTTTTATTTTTGAATTAATCAAAATAATGTTTTTTTTGTGATTTTTTGAAAAAATGAGACCGAACCCGAAGGTTGCCTACATATCTCATGGAAATACGAATCAGGTCAAGCGTAGTTCAGGAAGGGTGGAAAGAAAATATTTTTAGATTTTCATTTCATTTTAATTTTTTTGAATTTTTGAATTAATAAATTTTTGATTAAGAGAACTGAAAGTTAGACGGGCTTTGTAATTACCGTTCCGAAGCGATATCGGAGCAATGAAAGTTAGACGGGCTTTGTAATTACCGTTCTGAAGCGATATCGGAGCATTGAAGGTTAGACGGGCTTTGTAGTTACCGTTCCGAAGCGATATCGGAGCATTGAAGGTTAGACGGGCTTTGTAGTTACCGTTCTATATAAGAGCATGGACAGGAAAGTAAAATGATGGACTGTGTACCATTTTGTATAGGAGCATTATTAGTACGGGGCTGGGTACCATTCCATTTAGGAGTGCTGACAGAAAAGTAAAATGATGGGCTGTGTACTGTTCTGTATAGGAGCATTGTTAGTATGGGGCTGGGTAGCATTTCTGTAATGACCCGGCCGGTCGTTTTGAGCATTACAACCCCGTTCCCCTATTTACTGCTCCGTTTGTGCTTTATAGCTGTTGTATGACTTATCGAGTTAGTTAGTTCGGGTCTGGAGAGAATTTAGAGTGAAATGAGACACTTAGTCTCTTAAATGGAAAGCTTAAGTTGGAAAAGTCGACCGAATGTTGATCTATGTGTAAAAAACCTCTAATTTGAATTCTGATGATTCCAGTAGCTCCGTATGGTGATTTTGGA
The DNA here is from genome assembly GCF_000390325.3 of Nicotiana tomentosiformis. Lineage (NCBI taxonomy): Eukaryota > Viridiplantae > Streptophyta > Magnoliopsida > Solanales > Solanaceae > Nicotiana > Nicotiana tomentosiformis. Next base: position 32,467,442 of record NC_090814.1, read on the forward strand.
CTTAGGAGCGTGTCCGGAAAATTATTTAGAGGTCCGTAGTGGAATTAGGCTTGAAATGGCGAAAGTTGAATTTTTGGGAAGTTTGACTGGTGGTTGACTTTTTGATATCGGTGTCGGAATCCGATTTTGAAAATTGGAATAGGTCTGTTACGTTATTTATGACTTGTGTGCAAAATTTGAGGTCAATCGGACATGATTTGATAGGTTTCGGCGTCATTTCTAGACTTTGGAAATTTCGAAGTTCATTAGGCTTGAATCCGTGTGTAATTCATATTTTTGAAGTTGTTTGAGGTGATTTGAGAGTTCAACTAAGTTCGTATGATGTTTTAGGACTTGTTGGTATGTTTGGTTGAGGTCCCGGGGGCCTCGGGTGAGTTTCAGATGGTTAACGGATCAAATTCAGATTTAAAACCATTGCTGGAATTATTGCTTCTGGTATTTTCGTACCTGCAAAGGTTTGATCGTAGGTGCAAAGCCGCATGTGCGCACCAGCCATCGCAAAAGCGAGCTTTTCGTAGAAGCGGAGCGAGCCTCGCAAATGGGAGACCGCATAAACGGCTCCTAGCTCGCAGAAGCGGCTCTAGCGGAGGCTTGGCGAAATCGCAGAAGCGGTCACCTATGAGACCGCAGAAGCGGCTAAGTGAGTCACAGGTGCGGAACCCCCGGACAATATACATTTTGAAAGGGTTTCGAGTTTTGCAATTTTTAGACCTCCAAGCACGGTTTTTGGGGCGATTTTCAGAGAGAATTCAAGGGAAACTTGAGGTAAGTCACTTGTGATCATTTCTATTCCATAATATTGAATTATCATCGAATAATCCGACTAGATTACATGTTTTTGAGGTGTAAATCGTGGATTTGAACTTAGGAATTTGGAAATAAGATTTGATGATTTGGAGGTCGAGTTGAGGTCGGATTTTGGTAAAATTAGTATGGTTATACTTGTGGTTGAATGGGCTTTTGGATTTTGTAACTTTTGTTGGGTTCCGAGACGTGGAACCCACAGGCGATTTTTGGAGTGTAATTTCTGATTTTGTGGGAAAATATTAGTATTTTGATATGGAATTAATTCCTATAAATTATGTGGACTGAATCAAATTTATTGTGGCTAGATTCGAGCCGTTCAGGATTTGATACCCATAGAATAGGATTTCGGGAGCATTGTTTAGCTTGCTCGGCATTGGTTTTGTCATTTTCGATGTAAGTAACTCTTATAATCTTGGAGTTGAGGGTATGAACCCTGATTATACGTGTTATATATTTGGTGTTGAGGTGACGCACATGCTAGGTGACGGGCGTGTGGGCGTGCACCATGTGAACTGTGACAGTTATGTATGTGGTACTGTGTAGTTATTTGAACTTGTCTGAAATCATGAAATCTCTACGTACTAGAGTTACCAAAATGTGATTTATGCTATAAACTATGTTTAGACTACATGTCAATCCTGTTGGGACCCACCGAGGTCATTTTTGCTGTTAAGTTATCTGCTTTCATTGCATTACATACTCAGTCTTACGCCTTCATATGCATATCACATCTCAGTCTCTGTTGTTATTTATTGATACATCATATCACCATTTTCGGGCTATTTTCATGACATTGTGAGCCCATGAGAGAGAGACTGGAGAGATTGATGACTGAGTGAGGCCGAGGGCCTGATTGATTCCGATATTGATACTGATTTATGATAGCGCTTGGGCTGAAGGAGCCCCTCCGGAGTCTGCACATACCCCCAATGAGCGCGGTTGATATTATTGAGGGATGGATCTTCCCTGGACATGGATCTTGTCCTTAGTATTATATACCTGGAGATGGATCTTCTCCACGGGCTAGATTGGCCCTACTCGGTACTGAGTGACTGATGATCAGTTGATGTGTATATTCCGGGATGGATCTTCCCTGGGACGGATTGGCCATATACAATACGGAGTGATTGGGCATGATGAGTGGAAGGTGTGAGAAAGGGAGATTGAGTACTCTGAGAGTGTGAGTACATGAGTTCATCTCTGAGGTACATTGCATTGACATGCACACATGACATACAGGCATAGAGATGTATTTTCCTCATCTTGTACGGTATCACATCATTTATGATTTTTCACACATGTTGACAGATGGGCATAGTGATGTATTTGTTTTACACTGGTTATCTGGAAAGAAAATGAAACATCTTATTTATTATTGAAAGGATTTTGGGAAAATTATTGTTTTTCAAACTTATTCATATTTTTGGCAACTTCGGTAAACGATTTGGGTTTTCATTGATGTACTTGAAAGGCAGAACTATTTTCAGAAATCACGTTTTTGTTGAGCATTTGATCGTTGAGTTACTTTTGGTATTACTTATTTTATGTTGTTATGAACTATTAATGATTATTAAAGTTGGACCCGACCTTGG